>NC_140990.1:234029464-234342958 GCF_052327205.1 Somniosus microcephalus
TCAGTACTTCTAAATCTAATGGGTGCAAAGACATACGGGCTGTTACGAAACTTAATCACTCCAGCCAAACCAAAGGACAAGAATTTTAAGGAAATTGTTGATACCCTACAGGAGCACTTAAACCCAACACCACTGCTGATAGCGGAACCATTCAAATTCTTCAAGAGGAATCAACACAAGAATGAAAGTAAAGCTGATTACCTCACCGAATTAAGAAAGCTATCAAAGCACTGCCAATTCGGGGCAGGACTGGCAGATTATCTTCGAGACAAATTCGTCTGCGGTCTCCTAAGTGAAGGAACACAGAAAAGGCTGCTTTCTGAGAAAGATTTGACACTGGACAAGGCTTTCAGTATGGCTGTATCATACGAAGCAGCCGCAAGAGGAGCTGCAGAGATACAGCAAAAGACACAGGACTTCGGCACCCATGAAATGACACAGGGTTTCGAGAGATGTTATCGCTGCGGCAGATCCACCCATGACCAGAGGGACTGCTGGTTCAAGGACAAAGCATGGAGGCAATGCGGAAAGATTGGACACATTGCACGGGTATGCCGATCTGGAAAAAAAAAATCCACGGACAGGAAAAAGAAAATCAATAAAGAAAAGTACAGAAAGGTACAAATGATGACAGACAGTAGCTCCGAAGACCAGAAGAGCGATAGCGACTCCGGAAACAAGAGACTAAGCTGTCTCAAATTACATAATGTAATTGCCAAAGAAGATTACCAGACCATTTGGGTTACCCTCACGATAGCAGGGTCCCCAGTTAAAATGGAGCTAGATACAGGATCAGCTCTGACCGTCATAAATCGACGGGATTATGAGCGGCTATTTCCGCATATACCTTTAAAAGACACATCCATTATCTTGAAAACATATACGGGGCAGAAAGTATACCCCGAAGGAAAAATAAGGGTGCCTGTTGTATACAACGGCAAGGAAATACAGAAGTTGTATTTATACGTTCTACAAGATGGTGGTCCACCGCTGTTGGGACGTTAATGGATCAGGAAGATACGTTTAGACTGGCACTCCATTCAGGCACTGACGGTGACCAGTAAGGAAAAAAATGATGATGACGTCATACCTGAACGATTAAAAGACATCTTGGCCAACGCCAAGGAAGTGTTTCAAGAGAAACTAGGAACCTTGAAAGGCATCACCGCCTCAATAAAAGTGGAAGATGCGGCAATTCCCAAGTTTTTTAAGGCAAGGCCGGTGCCATATGCAATTCGTCCAGCAGTCGAGGCAGAGCTGGAGAACTTGGAAAAGGCAGGCGTATTATCCAAGATAGATTGGAGCGAGTGGGCAACACCCATCGTCCCGCTCATGAAGAAAACGTTGAATAATGATAAATCTGAAGAACAGAGAAAAATTCGCATCTGTGGCGACTTCAAGGTGACTGTAAACCCGGTCCTTCACACGGTACAGTATCCTCTTCCGAGGATAGAAGATATTTTCGCCTCACTATCCGGAGGGAAACGTTTCACCAAAATTGACTTGGCACAGGCATATCTACAGATGGAGGTTGAAGAGGCCTCTAAAAAGTATCTCACGATAAATACACACAAAGGCCTGTACCAGTACAATCGACTGGTTTTCGGAGTAGCATCAGCTCCAGCTATCTGGCAAAGAGCTATGGAGCAAGTCCTCCAAGGGATTCCGGGGACTCAATGCTACCTAGACGACATCCTTGTAACAGGAGAAAACGACAACGAGCACCTTGCCAATTTGGAGCAGGTGCTCACTAGGCTGAGAGAACGGGGCCTACGAGCAAATCGCCGCAAGTGCGAATTTTTCCAGAATCAAATATCATATTGTGGCCACATAATTAATAAGGAAGGGTTGCATAAGACACCTGAAAAAATTGAAGCGGTCATAAAAGCCCCAGCACCTGAAAATGTTTCACAATTAAGGTTGTTCCTGGGATTAATAAATTACTATCATAAATTTTTACCGAACTTATCAACTGTTCTGCACCCTCTTAATGAACTGCTACAAACAGGAGTAATTTGGAAATGGAGCGAAGACTGTAAACGTGCCTTCCATAAATGCAAAGACTTAATCACATCCAAGGAAGTTTTGTCTCATTACAACCCATCACTGCCAATCAGACTGGCGTGCGATGCATCCCCTTACGGCGTAGGAGCGGTATTATCGCATAGATTCCCTGATGGCTCGGAACGGCCGATACCTTTTGCGTCACGCTCATTGAACTCAGCTGAGCGTAACTATACCCAAATCGATAGGGAAGCACTCAGCCTGGTATGGGGAGTGAAGAAATTCAACCATTAACTACACGGACAAAAATTTACCTTGTTGACTGACCATCAACCCCTCATCTCCATATTCAACCCTAAAAAGGGTGTTCCCATTATGACAGCGCAAAGGCTACAGAGGTGGTCCCTTTTTCTAGGGGCACACCAATATAACATAGAATACAAAGGATCAAAACAACAAGGGAATGCTGGCGGTTTATCACGCCTACCGTTGCCAACGGTAGAAGAGGCACCTACAGTAGACCCAGTGGAGATGTTCCACTCTACTATAGTCGAATGTCTACCAGTAACAAATTCTGCCATTGAAAGGGAAACGAGAAATGACCCGACTCTCTCATGAGCCTACGATTTAACAGTGAAGGGATGGCCAGCACATGGCGAACCACTGTTGCCAGCATTCTCGCAAAGAAGAGAACAGCTGTCAGTGTGCCGAGGAACCTTGATGTGTGGATCCAGAGTGGTGATTCCACCCAAACTCCAGGATAAAGTTCTAAAGGAGCTTCACGAGGGGCATCTGGGTGGAGTGAAAATGAAGAACCTAGCCAGGGCATTTGTATGGTGGCCAAGTATCGATGGAGACATCGAAGAAATGACCAAGAGCTGCCTAGGATGCCAGAAGGTCCAAAACGCTCCACCACAAGCCCCTCTACATCCATGGGAGTGGCCCTCATCTCCCTGGCAAAGGGTACACATCGACTTTGCTGGTCCATTTATGGACTCAATGTTCTTAATCGCGGTTGATGCACACTCCAAGTGGCCGGAGGTAATAAAGATGTCCTCCACCACCACGGAAAAAACCATCACAGTATTAAGGACCATATTTGCCAGGAATGGGCTGCCTGAACAGATCTGTTCTGATAATGGACCGCAATTTGTGTCCGAAGAATTCAGGAAGTTCTTAAAAAACAATGGGGATAAGCACTACACGTCCGCCCCATACCATCCCGCCACCAATGGATTGGCTGAAAGGTTTGTCCAGACCTTCAAGAAGGCCATAAAGGCCATGGGTAATGAAGACATTAAACTTCAGCATAAGGTGGATAACTTCTTGTTTGCATACAGGAATGCAACACATATGGTTACAAACCAAACTCCCGCCATGATGTTCTTCAATAGAAGCCTAAGATACCAGCTGGATTTGATCAAGCCAAACATCAGAAGGGACGTGGAGAACCGGCAATTTCAAGGCATGAATGAAAGGCCAACTAGAACCTTCCAGATAGGTCAACAAGTTTTGGCCCGGGACTACCGTACCGAGAAATGGCAGCCTGGAACTATTTGCACACGACTAGGACCGCTGATGTATACCGTGGACATTGGAGAAAGCATAATAAGGCGCCATGCTGACCAAATCGTAGAGTCATCCGAAAAGGGACAACCTACACCACAACTCGATACGCCTAATGATGAAGTAGAGATACCCATATCTACCTCCGATCCGGTGATACTGGAACCCGATGAACCCGACACTGGCATTCAAGCCGAATCAGCCTTGCCAAAAGAACCTACTACACCACCAGAAACTACTACACCACCGAGGCGTTATCCGGACCGAGTCAGGAAGCCTCCAGAGAGACTGACTTATAATTGATTAACTGCAGCAATGTGTAGATTATTGTTCTTGTAACATGTAATTAATGATTACTTAAAATATTATGTACTGGTTGGCTGGGAGGGTAGGAATTGTGGTGTATGTGCCTTTAAGAGCCCCCTGTGTACTGTAATGCCGGTAATGGCCACTCGGGCTATATAAGCCTGTATATTGTGTTGTATCAGTTAGTTCACCTCCAGACTTTGTTCAGTCAACACCTGTGAAACCAACTCCTGCCTTCAGTGTCTCTATTAACACACGGACACAACAGACCACCCCATCCTCCTCCAACGCCTCTCCGCTGTCGTCCAGTTGGGTGGGACTACACTCGCCTGGTTCCATTCTTATCTATCTAATCGTAGCCAGAGTATCACCTGCAATGGCTTCTTTTCCCGCTGTAAGGAATTAGCACACATGCTAGCGGGGCTGGGGTTATTTGTCTCTGGCCAGTCAGAAGCCTCTGAGCTGCTCCAGGGACCCCCTTGCGGTTTTGAAGTGCTCCCCTATTCCTGAGTTCTGACCCCCGGACTTATTCGGTGGCGATGTAGACAGAAAACAACGTGACTCATGGTTTGGGTGCAAAACAAAAGAAAGAAAAATCGATATGGCTCTTATGCCTGATACAGCACTTTTGCTTAAACGCAGTACACTTAGGGCTAGATTTTCAGTATAGACAGTTTTGGGGCGCTAACCTTAGCGCCCGCCCGAAGTTAGCGCCCGCCCCAAAGTAGCGCCCCGTTGCCGGAAATTCAGTGGCTTCGCCCTAAGAGGTTGGTGGAGCGCTAAAAGAGGCATTCCACTACTATCTTTAGGCGCTAAGCTGGCGGTGCAGAGCGCAGCGCCCGAGCTCGGGCGCAGTGCACGGCAGACACTCTGGTGCCAGTGAGCTCTTAAAGGGGAAGGGTGCATGTGTTTTTGGAGGAGGAGGAGGAGGAGGAGGAGGAGGAGGAGGAGGAGGAGGAGGAGGAGGAGGAGGAGGAGATAAATACACCGTTCACAACAACACACAGGATCCTTCCACACAACACATGCAGACTGCCGTTTATAGTGCAGGAGGAGTGCCCTTTAATTTGCGCTCCCCAGGGTGTGTTGCGTTCCATTTTACAAACGCTCTGGACGCCAGCCGCAGAATGGGGCGGTCCGACTGAAGTTTGGATTCGGGGCGGCCAAAGGGCGTTGCACGAGGATGTGACGTCATTTTCTGCCCGCGCATCCGGGCGGCCGCTAAACTTTGCGCCGGCGCTAACGGGCAACTTAATTTGGGGCGGGGTGCAAACTGCGCTGCGCCCGGGCGCTACATGAATAGCGCCCGAAAATCACTTCTCTTAAGGCGCTAACTGCTGGCGCAAGCAACTGAAAATCTAGCCCATCGTGTCCACTAGAGGGCTCCCTGCTCAGTGCAACTCTCCTTTATTTAATACACGCAGTACACTCTGTGTTCACTAGAGCGCTCCCTGCTCAGTGCAACACTACTTTATTTTAAATACAGTACTTTAATATTGACTTTAAAAAAAAATAGCTACACAGCGTTCACCACAGCACTTCAGCTTGATGCAACACCCCTTTTAATACAGTTTTACATACAGTACTTTAAAACAGCTACTCCCCTTTTAATACAGTTTTAAATACCGAATTCAATGTTCACTATAGCACTTCTCTGCTAGGTGCAACACTGTCTTGTTTAAATAGGGGAGGAGAAATGGACACAACGAAGGAAATCGACTAAAATCACAATTCTAATGAAATTCCCACTATACTACCACCCCTATACCTATTCTAAGTTGCCTTGCGGTAGGCCAGAAAAATATATGCTCACCACTGGAAATGCCTGCTCCATGTCCTGCGAACTTAGATTTTCACTGCCCCAAAGTGAAAAACACCCCAGTGTTTTAAAGGTAAACTGCTGGTGTTTTGCTTCCACAGGCAGGCTCCCACGCTGTAGAGGGACACGGAGGCGAGGCCAGAGAGAGAGAGAGCTTCTGGGAAGCTATCTTTTATACCCCCTTTTGGGGCCCGCCCAGATCTGGATGTTTCTGGGCTAAAACAAAAGGGATCCAACTGCCCCATTGTCCAGTAATGGGTTTGAATGTGTTCTCCCATTCATTTAAACGGTTTCTCCTCAGTTTGGATGTGTCCACTTGATATACAAACAAATGCTAATAGCATTCAATTTCTTTGTAAACAAAGCATTGTCCTGTGGTCATCTGGAACCACAATTGATTGACAGTCTTGAGTGCTTAGCAAACAAAGTTCCTTTGTTCATGCTGGCAGTTTCAAGCACTTGATTTTAGAGTCAACATTGTATAACGTTCTGTAAACAGGCATCGATTGTCCTGCTGCAGGGCGGGGGGAAACTCCCCTTTGATTGACAGATTTGACTGCTATTGAACCTTTCTTCACAGACACACACACACAAGCTGTTTTCCAAGTCCTTTGTCTTTGGCCATGTGGTCTGACAGCCATTTTGATCCCTGGATTTTTTTTAAAGGTAAATCACCCAGGGATTCTTTAATCAAAGAAATTAATCTTTGGAGCTGTAAATTATTGTGAATTCTTACACCGCTTCCGCACTGTTACGGTGGTGTCCTCCAAGGATCTATCCTTGGCCCCCTCCTATTTCTCATTTACATGCTGCCCCTCGACGACATCATCCAAAAACACAACAGCATGTTCCACATGTACGCTGATGACACCCAGCTCTACCTCACCACCACGTCTCTCGACCCCTCCACGGTCTCTAAATTGTCAGACTGCTTGTCCAACATCCAGTACTGGATAAGCAGAAATTTTCTTCAACTAAATATTGGGAAGAGCGAAGCCATTGCCTTTGGTGCCGGGACAAACAGCGTTCCTTAGCCACTGACTCCATCCCTCTCCCTGGCATCTGTCTGAGGCTGAACCATACCATTCGCAACCTTATTGTCATATTTGATCCCGAAGTGCCATCAAAAAAACACCTATTTCCACCACCGTCCATCATCCGACTCTGCCTCTGCAACAGCTCATCTGCTGCTGCAACCCTCATCTATGCCTTTCTTACCTCTAGAAATGGTTATTCCAATGCACCCCTTGCTGGCCTCCCACGTTCTACCCTCCGTAAACTTGAGGTTATCCAAAACTCTGCTGCCCATCTCCTAACTTGCACCAAGTCCTGTTCACCCATCACCCCTGTGCTCGCTGACCTCCATTGGCTCCCGGTTAAGCAACACCTCGATTTTCATCCTTGTTTACAAATCCCTCCAATGTCTTGCCCCTCCCTATCTCTATAATCTCCTCCAGCCCCACAAACCTCTGAGATATCTGCACTCCTCTAATTAGGACCTGTTGAACACCCCGAATTTAATCGCTCCACCATTGGTGGCCGTGCTTTCAGCTGCCAAGGCCCTAAGCTCTGGAATTCTCTCCCTAAACCTCTCTATCTCCCTTTTCTCTTTTAAGACATTGCTTAAAACCTATCTCTTTGACCAAGCTTTTGGCCATCTGCCATTAAAGCTTCTTACGTGGCTTGGTGTCAAATTTTGTTTTATAACGCTCCTGTAAAGCACCTTGGGACATTTTACTGCATTAAAGGCACTATGTAAATATGAGTTGTTGTTGCCATCTGCATTTGAGCCACCACACCAAACCAAATGGTGGCTACTAGGCGACACGGGCTATCTGCTGATGACATGGCTCATGTGGGCAACCTGCATACAATAAAATCCATGCTGCCACACGAAATGTGATAGAGCAGATGATTGGTGTACTGTAACAATGCTCCTGTTGCCTGGACCGCTCTGCAGGAGCACTGCAGTACTTGACAGAGTGGGTGTCAAGATTCATGGTGGTCTGCTGCATGCTGCACAATCTCGCCATCATGAGCCCTTGCCACCAGCTGAGGAGCAGGAGCATGAGGAGGCAGAGGAAGAGGAGGAAGAGGAAGAGGAAGGTAGGAGGCAACCTAGACAATCTTTCTGACCGGGCTGCCCATGAAGAGTTAATTCAAATGTGATACCAGATACTAAAAGAGAGGGACGATGCAAACATTGCAATCATAGAAACATAGAAACATAGAAGATAGGAGCAGGAGTAGGCCATTCGGCCCCTTGAGCCTGCTCCGCCATTCATTGCGATCATGGCTGATCATCCAAATTCAGTACCCGGTCCCTGCTTTCTCCCCATACCCCTTGATCCCTTTAGCCTTAAGAAATATATCCAACTCCTTCTTGAATATATTTAATGTATTGGCCTCTACTGCCTTCTGTGGTAGAAAATTCCATAGGTTCACCACTCTCTGGGTGAAGAAATTCCTCCTAATTTCTGTCCTAAATGGCCTACCCCTTATCCTTAGAATGTGACCCCTGGCTCTGGACTCCCCGGCCATCGGGAACATCCTTCCTGCATCTAGTCTGTCCAGTCCTGTCAGAATTTTATAAGTTTCAATGAGATCCCCTCTCATTCTCCTAAACTCCAGCGAGTACAAGTCCAATCGACCCAATCTCTCCTCATATGTCATTCCTGCCATCCCAGGTATCAGCCTGGTGAATCTTCGCTGCACTCCTTCCATAGCAAGAACATCCTTCCTCAGATAAGGCGACCAAAACTGCACACAATACTCAAGATGTGGTCTCACCAAGGCCCTGTACAACTGCAGCAAGATATCCTTGTTCCTGTACTCAAACCCCCCCCGCTACGAAGGCCAACATGCCATTTGCCTTCTTAACCGCCTGCTGCACCTGCATGCTTACCTTCAGTGGAGGAGGAGTGTGAAATATTAGATTAAATAAACATAGTGAAAGAGGAAGCATTAAGGGGTTTAGCATCTTTGAAAGTGGATAAATCCCCAGGCTCAGATGAAATGTATCCCAGACTGTTAAGAGAAGTAAGAGAGGAAATAGCAGAGGCTCTGACCATCATTTTCCAATCCTCTCTGGCTACAGGTGTGGTGCCAGTGAAGGGATAATTACTAGTCCTAGCCCCTTTAGGGCTACCCCAGATCAGGCGTATTCTCCAGACGTTCACTTTCAACTAAAGTTTGAGTTAGCCGAATGCTAAAGATGCTTAATTGGGTCTAAAGGTCCAGACTGTCTCTCCCTAAAGGAAAGGAACAACCTGAAGATGTTACCATCCTCCAGATAGCACTTTTAATAAGTTTAGCTAGACTGTAACATTCTGGATATTATGAGGGTCCGGAAAACTCCCCCAGAATTCTGCAACTCCTCACCAAAGAGCATACAGAGATTGAGTTCGCAAGTTTGATGTAGAAGTATTATGTGAGACAATTCTAAAAATATATAGATTTATTAAAGAACCAACATATAATTACAGTAGGTGTTTCAATCGCAACATTAACAGTTCTGAAAAGAATAAGCTTTACAATTCTTATTCGAGATCTTAACTTCTCTACAGTTTTACAGTTCTTAGTCTTATTCCAGGATATCCACCAAAATCAAATACCTTTGATACCCGAGGTACAAAGAGGTGTAGACTTACAGAGCCTGCCTCTGAAGTCGAGAATCACTTTGCCCCTTTACAGCGAATCTATCATCCCATTTGAAAGTTCAATTTTTATACCTTTTTGCAGTGGTATATCCTTTGAAGTTTTCTGCTGATGTAAACTAATTATCTCTAGTCATTTTTCTGCTGACCCCTGCTATTCTTACAGTCAGTTCAGCTGGTAGCATTAATCTACCCTAGGTGTTCGAAGCTCACCATAAGAAATAGTGTAATCAGCAGGTGCATCTATTTGATGTCATTTTTACCAAGGTCTTCTGTTTGTGTCTTTTTATGACATGTAAATTAAAACACCTCAACCAGGGTGATCTATGCAATTTTTGTTTACCTCAGCTGGTTGCAACACAGAATCGTGTCTCCTGTGTTTCATTTGATGTCATTTTGACGAAGGCACATGTTTCTTAATTTTCTGTGCTCCTTTCCAAAGTGTAATTTAGGACACCTTAACAGGGTGTACAATTGTGTCCTTTCCAAAGCTGCAGACTGCAGGAGCCTCCAACCTCCTGTTTCAATAAGGCTATTGATTCAGCGTCAACAACTTATCTTATCTCAATAGCCTGTATGCTGTTAACAATACAGCTTTTCATAGCCAGGTTTCTAGATTTCCAGACCCAGTTTGTCATGTTTTAATAAGGCCAGAATTTTTTCATAGAATGGTGTATTTTTCTGAATATGGCTTATTCCTTCACACCATAGGACTGGAGGACTGCTAACGTGGTACCATTGTTTAAAAAGGGAGAAAGGGATAGAGCGAGTAATTACAGGCCAGTCAGCCTAATGTTGGTGGTGGGAAAATTATTGGAAAAATTCTGAGGGACAGGATAAATCTTCATTTAGAAAGACACAGATTAATCAGGGACAGTCAACTTGTATTTGTTAACGGAAGGTCATGTCTGACTAACTTGATTGAATTTTTTGAGGAGGTAACAAGAAGGGTTGATGAGGGTAGTGCATTTGATGTGGTCTATATAACTTGTCACAAAAGTAAAAGCCCATGGGATCCAAGGTAAAGTGGCAAGTTGGATCCAAAATTGGCTCCGAGGCAGGAAACAAAGGGTAATGGTCGAAGGGTGTTTTTGTGACTGGAAGGCTGTTTTCAGTGGGGTTCCACAGGGCTCAGTACTGGGGCCTTTGCTTTTTGTGGTATATATCAATGATTTGCACTTGAATGTAGGAAGTATGATTAAGAAGTTTGCAGATGATACAAAAATTGGATGTGGTTGATAATAAAGAAGAAAGCTGCAGACTGCAGGAAGTTATCAATGGGCTAGTCAGGTGGGCAGAAAAGTGTAAAATGGAATTCAATCTGGAGAAGTGTGAGGTAATGCATTTGGGGAAGGCTAACAAGGCAAGAGAATACACTATAAATGGTATGACACTGAGAAGTACAGAGGATGAGAGGGACCTTGGAGTGCATGTTCATAGATCCCTGAAGGTAGCAGGACAGGTAGATAAGGTGGTTAAGAAGGCTTACGGGATACTTGCCTTTATTAGCCGAGGCATAGAATATAAGAGCAGGGGGGTTATGCTTGAACTGTATAAAACACTAGTTAGGCCTCAGCTAGAATACTGCGTGCAGTTCTGGTCACCATATTACAGGAAGGATGTGATTGCACTAGAGGGGGTGCAGAGGAGATTTACGAGGCTGCTGCCTGGGCTGGGGAATTTTAGCTATGAGGAAAGATTGGAGAGGTTGGGGTTGTTTTCTTTGGAACAGAGGAGGCTGAGGGGAGACCTAACTGAGGTGTATAAAATTATGAGGGGCCTAGATAGAGTGGATAGGAAGGACCTATTTCCCTTACATAGAAACATAGAAGGTAGGAGCAGGAGTAGGCCATTCGGCCCCTCGAGCCTGCCCCGCCATTCAGTGCGATCATGGCTGATCATCCAAATTCTGTACCCTGTCCGTGCTTTCTCCCCATATCCCTTGATCCCCTTAGCCTTAAGAAAGATATCTAACTCCTTCTTGAATATATTTAATGAATTGGCCTCAACTGTCTTCTGTGGTAGAGAATTCCACAGGTTCACCACTCTCTGGGTGAAGAAATTCCTCCTCATCTCAGTCCTAAATGGCTTACCCTCTATCCTTAAACTGTGACCCCTGGTTCTAGACTCCCCCGCCGTCGGGAACAACCTTCCTGCATCTAGTCTGTCTAATCCTATTAGAATTTTTTAAGTTTCAATGAGATCCCCTCTCATTCTTCTAAACTCTAGCGAATATAAGCCTAATCGACCCAATCTCTCTTCATATGTCATTCCTGCCATCCAGGTATCAGTCTGGTCAATAGTAGAAGGGTCAATAACCAGGGGGAATAGATTTAAAGTAATTGGAAGGAGGTTTAGAGGGGATTTGAGGAGAATTGTTTTCACCCAGAGGGTGGTGGGGTCTGTAACTCACTGCCTGAATGAGTGGTAGAGGCAGAGACCCTCATCACATTTAAAAAGTACTTGGATATGCACTTGATGTGCCGTACCTACAAGACTGCGGACCAAGTGCTGGAAAGTCGGATTAGGGTGGATAGCTCTTTGTTGGCCAGCATAGACAAGATGAGCCGAATGGCCTCCTTCTGTGTTGTAAATTTCTATGATACTATGATTCTATGAACTGCAACCCCAATTCCCCATTCACAAACAGTCCCACACTTTACCTTTCCTCTGTCACTGACCATCACAGCGTCCGCTTGGCCACAATTCAAAAATAAAAGCCACCACAAAATAAACATTGCAAACCAAATGTATACATCAAATCATGCCATATTGCAGACAAACATAAACTAATCACCCTTGTGCATTCCCTTAGTGCCTGTCCTCCTTGTGCATTGCCTGTCCTGGTGCTCCTACACAGTGCTACCCCAATGGCTGTAGCATGGATAGTGGAAGGCTGCTGACTTTCAGTGGAGAATACTGCAGATGGTCTTGGAGGATTATCCTCGAGCAGCTCTGGGCCTAGAAAGCCCGGCTGCAGACTGCACCACCTCGGCATGGGCGGCAGCAGTCTGGGCTGGCTGGTTGACAGGCAACAGCACGGGCACTGGTGAAGTGGCAGTGTTGGGAGGATGAATGCGGTCATCCTGAGAGAGGACAGCAGGTTTGTGCTCCACGAGTCACTGCCACTCCCCCGGGACGGCGCCTCAGCAATCCTAGTAACCTGTTGGAGGACAGATTGCAAGACTGCTGTGACACCCTGAAAGCCCCTTTGAACACTGGAATCAAGAGCCATGATGGCAGCAGTCTGAGTTTGCATGGCAGCAGTCTGAGCTTCCACTGCAGCACCCAGACATTGGGTGGTTGCTGCTTGTGCTGGAATAGAAGCTGAGACATTGGCTATCAGGCACTGCATCATAGTTGGGACCTCAAGTGTGCTAATAGAGTCGGCCACCACTTCCATGCTGGAAGGAATGGGCTCCAAGCTCTGCGCAAAGCCCTGTGCCAAGTTGGTGCTGGATTCCTCCATGCTCCTTGACATTGCACGCAGGCTTTCTGGTAGGCTTCCCAATGCACCAAACATTTCATTGTGCATACCCATCAGCCTTCTTTGTAGCTTGCCCCATCAAAGTGCTCATCTGAGTCCTCTGTAGCAGAACTCGTGTGCAACCTCACCCTCTGGCGAACTGGCACCTGTACTATCCTTGCCCCCTGCCCTCGCTGCAGGCTACTCATGCCCGATGTCTCACCACATGCAGATGCCACCTCTATGCTATCCTCTAAACTATGCACAGTTTCAGTATCTGAGCTGTTGGCTGCGAGTGTGAAATCGATTGATGGTGCTTCTTCATAATCACTGTCTTCTTGCTCTTCCACCTGTTGCTCTTCCACCATTGCCTGGCCAGGTTGCAATTCTTGGGTATCTGAAAGGAGAAAAGCACAAGGTTAAGATTGTGGTGAGGGGAGGGGGGAAAGTAAGAGGTGCATATTTTCCCATCTGCAGCTTGCAAATCAGAAGAGATTGTGGGATGAGGGAGAAGTGGGATGTGAGATCGAGGATTAGGTATGAGGATACTGTCATCTTCGCTCATTTCAGCCCCGCTGCTGGCCATAGCATCAGCAATGGCCATTCCAATGATGGCAAGCACCATCTCCTCCATGGGGTAAGATACATAGATACATAGATACATAGAAGATAGGAGCAGGAGCAGGCCATTCGGCCCTTCGAGCCTGCTCCGCCATTCAATGAGATCATGGCTGATCATCCAAATTCAGTACCCGGTCCCTGCCTTCTCCTCATATCCCTTGATCCCTTTAGCCTTAAGTAATATATCCAACTCTTTCTTGAATATACTTAATGAACTGGCCTCCACCGCCCTCTGTGGCAGAGAATTCCACAGGTTCACCACTCTCTGGGTGAAGAAATTCCTCCTCATTTCAGTCCTAAATGGCTTACCCCTTATCCTTAGACTATGACCCCTGGTTCTGGACTCCCCGGCCATCAGAAACATCCTTCCTACATCTAGTCTGTCCAGGCCTGACAGAATTTTATAGGTTTCGATGAGATCCCCTCTCAATCTTCTAAACTCCTGTGAGCATAAGCCCAATCGACACAATCTCTCCTCATACGTCATTCCTGCCATCCCAGGTATCAGCCTGGTGAATCTTCGCTGCACTCCTTCCATGGCAAGAACATCCATCCTCAGGTAAGGCGACCAAAACTGCACACAATACTCAAGGTGTGGTCTCACCAAGGCCCTGTACAACTGCAGCAAGACATCCTTGTTCTTGTACTCGAACCCTCTTGCTACGAAGGCCAACATACCATTTGCCTTCTTAACCGCCTGCTGCACCTGCATGCTTACCTTCAGCGACTGGTGTACAAGAACACCCAGGTCTCTTTGCACTTCCCCTTCTCCCAATCTATTACCATTCAAATAATAATCTGCCTTCCTGTTTTTGCCACCAAAGTGGATAACCTCACAGTTATCCACATTATAGTGCATTTGCCATGTTTCTGCCCAATCACCCAACCTGTCCAAATCGTGCTGGAGTTTCACGACATCCTCCTCACAGCATACCCTCCCCCCAGCTTTGTGCCGTCTGCAAATTTGGAGATATTACATCCAATTCCCTTGTCCAGATCATTAATATATATTGTGAACAGCTGGGGTCCTAGGACCGATCCTTGCGGTACCCCACTAGTCACTGCCTGCCACTCGGAAAACGACCCGTTTATTCCAACTCTTTGCTTTCTGTCCGCCAACCAGTTCTCTATGCAAGTCAATACCTTGCCCCCAATCCCATGTGCCTTAATTTTGCACGCTAATCTCTTATGCGGGACCTTATCGAAAGCCTTCTGAAAGTCCAAATACACCACATCCACTGGTTCTCCCTTATCTATTTTACCAGTTACATCCTCAAAAAATTCCAGTAGATTAGTCAAGCATGATTTACCTTTTGTAAATCCATGTTGACTTTGTCCGATCCAGTCACTGCTTTCCAAGTGCTCTGCTATTACATCTTTTATAATGGACTCTAGCATTTTCCCCACTACCGATGTCAAGCTTACCGGTCTATAATTCCCTGCCTTTTCTCTACCACCTTTTTTGAATAGTGGGGTAACATTAGCTACCTGCCAATCCATGGGTACCGTTCCAGAGTCTATCGAGTTCTGGAAGATGACCAGCAATGCATCTACTATTTCTCGGGCCACTTCCTTAAGTACCCTGGGATATAGATTATCAGGCCCTGGGGATTTATCGGCCTTCAGTCCCATCAATTTTCCTAACACCATTTCCCTACAAATACAGGCGTGCTGTCCCCTGCTGGTTAGGACCTACTGCCTCCGGTTGTGCGCCACCTTGTCCTGCAAGAGAGAGAGAAGTTTGTCAGTGAGTGTGGTGCAATCTGTTTGGGTGATGTGGCTGTCATGGTTGAATAGCTGGCAGTGTGTGCAAGCTGTGAAATGTGGGTGTGAGGCTTGCTGCAGTGGTAAGTGTGTGAGGGTGAAGTGAAGCTATAAATGTTAGGAATGAGTCGTGATTGATAAAGATTGTTGGTAGGTGAGTGATGGGGGTGTGGTGCATTGCGCATTTGCTGTGACTAGTGGTGCAGTTGGTTGAAGATGCATTCACTGACCTTGACTACTTGTGTGAGCTCATTGAATTTTTTGTGGCACTGCATCCAAGTCCTCAGGGCTTGACTTCTGGCATTGACTGCCAAGGCTATCTGATCCCACTGCCTTCTGAGCATTTGTCTGCAGGTCCTCCTGGCCCCCTGTAAATAAATCACATCTCTCCTCCTTTCCACCTCCTCCACCAAGGCCTCTAGTGCAGCATCGGAAAACCTTGGAGCCCACTGTCTCCCATGTTGTGCCATTATTGAGTGCTTCCCAGGTCAGAATCTTGTACAATGACTTCACCGCTTGCTTCAGCCACAATGCACCTCCCCTTTAAGAGGTGCAGGCTGGCTTTAAGTAGTGCAGGCTAGCTTTAAGTGATGCTAACCTCTCATGATTTTGGGCTACCTGCTATTGCATGCAGGCAATCAACAGTGCAGTTAGTGCTGGCTGCAAGCTTCAATCATGGAAAAGAGCAGGTAGCATGAAGTTGGCGTGCTGCCTGCATCACATTGAATGGGCGTGGGTTAATTGTGCATCGAGATCCATGTGCCTGTTTACGGGGGCTATCGGATTTAGCCCCTGTTTAGTTGATATCCAGTCAGGCTGATGGTTCTTTGCTGTTTGTAGTGTACATTAATGATTTAGATATGAATGTAGGAGGTATGATCAGTAAGTTCGCAGGTGACACGAAAATTGGTGGAGTGGTAAATAGCAAGGAGGGAAGCCTCAGGCTACAGGATGATATAGATGGGTTGGTCAGGTGGGCAGAACAGTGGCAAATGGAATTTAATCCTGAAAAGTGTGAGGTGATGCATTTTGGGAGGACAAACAAGGCAAGGAATACACAATGAATGGTAGGACCCTAGGAAGGACAGAGGATCAGAGGGACCTTGGTGTGCATGTACATAGATCCCTGAAGGCAGCAGGGCAGGTAGATAAGGTGGTTAAAAAGGCATATGGGATACTTGCCTTCATTAGCCGAGGCATAGAATATAAGAGCAGGGAGGTTATGATGGAGCTGTACAACACGCTAGTTAGGCCACAGCTGGAGTATTGTGTGCAGTTCTGGTCGCCACACTATAGGAAGGATGTGATTGCATTGGAGAGGGTGCAGAGGAGATTCACCAGGATGTTACCTGGGTTGGAGCGCTTCAGCTATGAAGAGAGACTGGACAGGCTGGGGTTGTTTTCCTTAGCGCAGAGAAGGCTGAGGGGGGACCTGATTGAGGTGTGCAAAATTATGAGGTAAATAGAAAGGAACTTTTCCCCTTAGTAGAGGGGTCAATAACCAGGGGGCATAGTTTCAAGGTAAGGGGCTGGAGGTTTAGAGGTGATTTAAGGGAAAACTTTTTCACCCAGAGGGTGGTTGGAACCTGGAACTCACTGCCTGAAAGGGTGGTAGAGGCAGGAACCCTCACATCAATCAAGAAGCATTTAGATGAGCACTTGAAACGCCATAGCATACAAGGCTACAGACCAAGTGCTGGAAAATGGGATTAGAATAGATAGGGCTTGATGGCCAGTGCAGACACGGTGGGCTGAAGGGCCTCCTTCTCTGCTGTATGACTCGATGACTCATTGCAAGTATTGCACTTATTGTTTCTGAGTTGATCCTGTCATTCCCTGTATCATATGGTAAATACTTTTTGTCGCAATTTTACTTGAGTTTATTTTACTAAGCAGGAAGCAAATCTAGGAAGTTGAATCTCATGAGAATGTCCTACCATTTAATTTTACCTGCCAGGTGGAATTTCTGTTGGTTAAAGGTGTTTTGGGGTGAAGCGAGGCAGAGTGTACTGGTGGTCTATCATGCTTGCCATGGAATGGTGGCACTAGGATTAACAGATTTGATTCCCTGGAACACAAATTTCCAATACTGGCTGTGCTATTGGAGGAGGTGCAGATTGGAAGTCAGGTATGTCCCCACAGGGTGGAAAGATGGGGAGAAAATCAAAGGCTAAGATATCTCTGATTATCACACATTTCCTACATTACAGCAATGACTACAATTCAAAAGTATTTCATTGGCTGTAAGACACTTTGGAACTGAGGTTGTGAAAGGCACTATATAAATGCAAGTCTTTCTTTTCTTTCACACCCCATCTTGGGGGATATTCAGTTGTGGCATTGAAAGAGGGGGTTATCCCAACTGGGAGATGGTGGATGTCATGTGACATAGGACAGCCTATGAAGAGAGAGAAAATAAAAATAAATAATTTTTGAAAGAAACTTCTTTTTGCTTGGCTGCCAGTATATAATTAATATGTGTGTGAAACAGAAAAAAATATTTTCCTTTAGAGGGGCTACATAAACTGGCCATGCATATGTCCCATCTTTCCAGGTTCCATCCCATTATCCTTTGCAGAGCAGCAGAAATAATATCAAAGCTAAGCCTTCTTAAAGCACTAAAACAAAACTCACAAAAATGTTACCACTACCTTAAAATAAGCAAAGCCCACAAAACTTCTACCAAAGGCCGTGAAATGATATTGTGTGAATATCGGCGTATGATGTTTAATGCATGGAGATGAAATTCCTTAATTTTAACAAATGCATTAACCAAACAGGTTAATACCTTGTTAAAATTACTATTTACCCGGCATAATTCCAATAAAATAAATCACATTTTTTTAAGTCTGATTTAATCCTGGCAATCTTGCTTGTGGCAATGTTCTGGCATTATGCAAATTTTTAGCAAGTCACAATTTTCGATCTTGCATAGTTTGTATTAACACAGCTGCCCTGTTGTACAAATCTGATTATTTGCTATATTTTGGTCCATCTCAAGCCATTATATTAGTAAGTTGACCAGTCTCTGATTTCACACACATAGGTGACATTGTCATTTCACTGTGCTAATATATAATGCATGTGTTTGAGTATTCCTGTGCTTTGTGCATGTGGAGAGGCATGGTTTCCATTCTGTTGCCATGGTGAATAATCTTTACAGTATAGGCACCTTTGCCCACAAGGAAGGTAGGTTTTCCTTTCATAAATTGATATTTTTAACCCACAGTTTCAGCTTTCCATGTGGATAATGGCTTGTCCTTCCTGGAAATTTTTGTTAAGACAAAAATACTTTCATTTTCTTAGCAATGAGCAAGTTAAGGGCTTTATCTTTGTGTGGGAGGGGGCTGGGTGTGTCTGTCACAGGGTATACTTTAACCCTTTCTGGCTTCAGGCTCTTGGCAAGCCTCACTGCTCATTCAGATGTCATTTTTATTCTGCTTGACTTGCCAGTAGCCAGAAAAAAGAGCAAAACCTTTTTGTTTCTTCAAAGTAACAATAAAAATAATTCCTTATCTTGTGGATTCTTTAAAGGTAATGACTCAAATGTGTTTTTAACATAATTAAACAACTTTGTTAACTGAGTGATAATCCACCGCTTTATAAAAGAAATAGTGCTGGGGTTTGAGGCTTGTACTATACACCACTCCTCAGTGCTCCAGCCAGCCTGGCTAGCATGTGGTAAATGTAGGAAAACGACCAATCCTTGCAGGAAGGCAGCAGCGGGCGAATCTGTAATAAACATTCATTTATTTGCTTCAAAAATAGTAAAATATTGTAAAAATAATGTTTTGGAAGCTCATGGAAAACAGTAGGATAAAGTCATTTAAAATCTAGCGGGGTTTTTTTGCAAAATTATGGGCTGGAACAGATATTTGGCTTAATGTTGGTATAACTACACAGATTACTGGGATGAAAGGGCTTGTTTTTTCACTCTCTCCTGACCTCTTACATCTAAAAAAAATTCCACCTTTCTTTGCGTCCCCGACATTATTCCCTGGGGGAAGTGTCTTCCTAACTTTAAAGGAGCTTTTAGTGCACAAAATATCCACCATTTTCCCTTTCTATGAAGAGAAAGGCCTTCCCTCAATGCTTCATCTCTCCCTGCATTCCCAGCTGATATTTCACCCTATAGTAGATCAAGGGTTGGATTTTCCTTAGAATTACTGTCCATTTTAGGACACTCAACATAGTAAAATGGGGCTGTTGCCTATTGCTTCAAACCTGGTGGGAAGCCAAAGTGCTTCACATGGGAACAAACCCTTAAGAACGGGTGGGTTTGAGTCGTGTGAAGTTAAAATTTGAAAATGTTCAAAACCGACGCCAACGCACTTCCGGTTTTAACGAAAATGGTGTGGAGGGTGGGGGACTAATCCACTCTCATGAGGCGAATTGGTCGGTAAAGGTTTTTAAGGAGGCTGTAAACCTCATTTTTACGTTCTTTTTATTTTTTAGCCATTTGGCCGAGTTTCCCAGGCCTTAGGAAATCTGGCAGATAAAACAAGGCGAGAAGGGCTGGACCCATCAAGTAAGTGCATTTACAACACTGCTGTGGGCCAGGAGGAGCAGGAGTGTTTCCTGCTGGCCCAATGAGCTTATCTGCTTCCCTCCCCGCGATCAGCCAAACACCCCGACCATGGTCTGACATCACCGATCGCGATCTGCCCCTCCGACCACGATCAGTCCCCCCGACCACGATCAGTCCCCCTGACAATGATCTGACAACCCCGACCGCGGTCTGTCCCTCCGACCACGATCTGACCCTCCGACCACGATCTGACCCTCCGACCACGATCTGACCCCCCGACCACGATCTGAACCCACCGACCACAATCTGCCCCTCTGACTACGATATGACTGACCACGATCTGAAACTCCAACCACGATCTGTCCCTCAGACCACGATCTGTCCCTCAGACCACGATCTGTCCCTCAGACCACGATCTGATGCTCAGACCATGAACTGTCCCTCCGACCACGATCTGCCCCTCCGACCACGATCTGCCCCTCCGACCATGATCTGACCCTCGGATCACAACATGACACTCCAACCACGATCTGACCCTCCGACCACGATCTGACTGTCCGACCATGATCTGTGCCTCTGACTATGATCTGACCCTCCGATCCCAATCTGACTCCCTCTGACCATGATCGGCCCCCACAACCACGATCTGTCCCTCCGAACATGATCTGACCCTTTGACCACGATCCAACACTCCGACCATGGTCTGTCCCCTCCCACCACGATCTGACCTTCCGACCACTATCTGACCCTCCGACCACGATCTGACCTGCCGACCACGATCTGACACCCGACCACAATTTGACCCTCTGATCATGATCTGACCTCTCCGACCATGATCTGATCATCCGACCACGATCTGACCCCTCTGACCACGAACTGACCCTCATACCACGATCTGACCACCCAACCATGATCTGACCCTCCGACCACGATCTGACCATCCGACCATAATCCTACCTCTCCGACCACGATCTGACCATCCGACCACGATCTGACCATCCGACCATAATCCTACCTCTCCGACCATGATCTGATCCCTCTGACCACGATCTGACCGTCCGACCACAATCTGACCCCTCCGACCACGATCTGACCCCTCTGCCCACGATCTGACCCTCCGAACTTCATCTGATCATCCGACCACAATCTGACCCTCCGACGTCGACCTGTTCCTCCGAACACGATCTGATCCTTCTACAACGATCTGTCCCCCTGAACATGATCTGACCCTCCAACCACAATCTGTCCCTCCAACCACGATCTTTCCTCCGACCACGATCTGTCCCTCTGACCACGATCTGTCCCTCCGAACGTGAAGTGACCCTCCGACCACGGTCTTTCCCCTCCGACCACGGTCTTTCCCCTTCGACCATGATCTGATCTTCCGACCACGATCTGACCTTCCGACCACGATCTGCCCATCCGACCACGATCTGACCATCCGACCACGATATGACCCTCCGACCACGATCTGATCCTCTGACCATGATCTGGCCCCTCCGACCACGATCTGACCTTCCGACCACGATCTGCCCACCCGACCACGATCTGACCATCCGACCACGATATGACCCTCCGACCACGATCTGAAGCCCCGACCACGATCTGACCCCTCCGACCACGATCTGACCATCCAACCACAATCTGACCCCTCTGACCTTGATCTGACCCTCCGACCTCGATCTGTACCTCCGACCATGATCTTTCCTCCGACCACGATCTGTCCCTCCAACCACGATCTGTCCCTCCAACCACGATCTGACCCTCCGACCACAATCTGTCCCTCCAACCACGATCTGACCCTCCGAACACGATCTGGCCATTCGACCACGATCTGACCCCCCCGACCAGGATCTGTCCCATCTGACCCCGATCAGACCCTCCGACCACGATCTGACTCACCGACCACGATCTGTCCCTCCGACCACGATCTGACCATATGACCACAATCTGACCCCTCCGACCATGATCTGACCCTCCGATCATGATCTGACCCCTCCGACCACGATCTGACCCTCCGAACACGATCTGACCATCCGACCATGATCTGACCCCTCCAACCACGATCTGACCATCCGACCACGATCTTACACCTCCGACCACGATCTGAACATCCAACCACAATCTGACCCCACCGACCACAATCTGTCCCTCTGATGGTGATCTGACCATCTGACCACAATCTGACCACTCCGACCACGATCTGACCATCCGAACACGATCTGACCCCTCCGACCATGATCTGACCCCTCCGACCACGATCTGACCCTCCGACCACGATCTGACCCTCCGACCACAATCTGACCCTCCGACGTCGATCTGAACCTCTGACCACGATCTGACCCTCCGACCACGATCTTATACCTCCGACCACGATCTGACCCACCGACCACGATCTGACCCACCGACCACGATCTGACCCCTCCGACCACGATCTGACCATCCGACCACGATCTGACCCCTCTGACCACGATCTGACCACCTGAGCTCGATCTGACCATTCGACCACGAACTGACCGTCCGACCACAATCTGACCCCTCCGACCACGATCTGACCCCTCTGCCCACGATCTGACCCTCCGAACTTCATCTGATCATCCGACCACAATCTGACCCTCCGACGTCGACCTGTTCCTCCGAACACGATCTGATCCTTCTACAACGATCTGTCCCCCTGAACATGATCTGACCCTCCAACCACAATCTGTCCCTCCAACCACGATCTTTCCTCCGACCACGATCTGTCCCTCTGACCACGATCTGTCCCTCCGAACGTGAAGTGACCCTCCGACCACGGTCTTTCCCCTCCGACCACGGTCTTTCCCCTTCGACCATGATCTGATCTTCCGACCACGATCTGACCTTCCGACCACGATCTGCCCATCCGACCACGATCTGACCATCCGACCACGATATGACCATCCGACCACGATCTGATCCTCTGACCATGATCTGGCCCCTCCGACCACGATCTGACCTTCCGACCACGATCTGCCCATCCGACCACGATCTGACCATCCGACCACGATATGACCCTCCGACCACGATCTGAAGCCCCGACCACGATCTGACCCCTCCGACCACGATCTGACCATCCAACCACAATCTGACCCCTCTGACCTTGATCTGACCCTCCGACCTCGATCTGTACCTCCGACCATGATCTTTCCTCCGACCACGATCTGTCCCTCCAACCACGATCTGTCCCTCCAACCACGATCTGACCCTCCGACCACAATCTGTCCCTCCAACCACGATCTGACCCTCCGAACACGATCTGGCCATTCGACCACGATCTGACCCCCCCGACCAGGATCTGTCCCATCTGACCCCGATCAGACCCTCCGACCACGATCTGACTCACCGACCACGATCTGTCCCTCCGACCACGATCTGACCATATGACCACAATCTGACCCCTCCGACCATGATCTGACCCTCCGATCACGATCTGACCCCTCCGACCACGATCTGACCCTCCGAACACGATCTGACCATCCGACCATGATCTGACCCCTCCAACCACGATCTGACCATCCGACCACGATCTTACACCTCCGACCACGATCTGAACATCCAACCACAATCTGACCCCTCCGACCACAATCTGTCCCTCTGATGGTGATCTGACCATCTGACCACAATCTGACCACTCCGACCACGATCTGACCATCCGAACACGATCTGACCCCTCCGACCATGATCTGACCCCTCCGACCACGATCTGACCCTCCGACCACGATCTGACCCTCCGACCACAATCTGACCCTCCGACGTCGATCTGAACCTCTGACCACGATCTGACCCTCCGACCACGATCTTATACCTCCGACCACGATCTGACCCACCGACCACGATCTGATCCACCGACCACGATCTGACCCCTCCGACCACGATCTGACCATCCGACCACGATCTGACCCCTCTGACCACGATCTGACCACCTGAGCTCGATCTGACCATTCGACCACGAACTGACCGTCCGACCACAATCTGACCCCTCCGACCACGATCTGACCCCTCTGCCCACGATCTGACCCTCCGAACTTCATCTGATCATCCGACCACAATCTGACCCTCCGACGTCGACCTGTTCCTCCGAACACGATCTGATCCTTCTACAACGATCTGTCCCCCTGAACATGATCTGACCCTCCAACCACAATTTGTCCCTCCAACCACGATCTTTCCTCCGACCACCATCTGTCCCTCTGACCACGATCTGTCCCTCCGAACGTGAAGTGACCCTCCGACCACGGTCTTTCCCCTCCGACCACGGTCTTTCCCCTTCGACCATGATCTGATCTTCCGACCACGATCTGACCTTCCGACCACGATCTGCCCATCCGACCACGATCTGACCATCCGACCACGATATGACCATCCGACCACGTTCTGATCCTCTGACCATGATCTGGCCCCTCCGACCACGATCTGACCTTCCGACCACGATCTGCCCATCCGACCACGATCTGACCATCCGACCACGATATGACCCTCCGACCACGATCTGAAGCCCCGACCACGATCTGACCCCTCCGACCACGATCTGACCATCCAACCACAATCTGACCCCTCTGACCTTGATCTGACCCTCCGACCTCGATCTGTACCTCCGACCATGATCTTTCCTCCGACCACGATCTGTCCCTCCAACCACGATCTGTCCCTCCAACCACGATCTGACCCTCCGACCACAATCTGTCCCTCCAACCACGATCTGACCCTCCGAACACGATCTGGCCATTCGACCACGATCTGACCCCCCCGACCAGGATCTGTCCCATCTGACCCCGATCAGACCCTCCGACCACGATCTGACTCACCGACCACGATCTGTCCCTCCGACCACGATCTGACCATATGACCACAATCTGACCCCTCCGACCATGATCTGACCCTCCGATCACGATCTGACCCCTCCGACCACGATCTGACCCTCCGAACACGATCTGACCATCCGACCATGATCTGACCCCTCCAACCACGATCTGACCATCCGACCACGATCTTACACCTCCGACCACGATCTGAACATCCAACCACAATCTGACCCCTCCGACCACAATCTGTCCCTCTGATGGTGATCTGACCATCTGACCACAATCTGACCACTCCGACCACGATCTGACCATCCGAACACGATCTGACCCCTCCGACCATGATCTGACCCCTCCGACCACGATCTGACCCTCCGACCACGATCTGACCCTCCGACCACAATCTGACCCTCCGACGTCGATCTGAACCTCTGACCACGATCTGACCCTCCGACCACGATCTTATACCTCCGACCACGATCTGACCCACCGACCACGATCTGACCCACCGACCACGATCTGACCCCTCCGACCACGATCTGACCATCCGACCACGATCTGACCCCTCTGACCACGATCTGACCACCTGAGCTCCATCTGACCATTCGACCACGAACTGACTGTCCGACCACGATCTGACCATCCGACCACGATCTGACCATCCGACCATGATCTGAGCCCTCCGACCACGATCTGACCCTCCGACCACAATCTGTCCCTCTGACCACGATCTGACCATCCGACCATGATCTGACCCCTCTGACCACGATCTGACCCTCCTACCACGATCTGACCCCTCCGACCACGATCTGAACCTCCAACCACGATCTGACCCCTCCGACCACGATCTGACCCCCCGACCACGATCTGAACCCTCCGACCACGATCTGACCATCCGACCATGATCTGACCGTCCAACCACGATCTGGCCGTCTGACCACGATCTGACCCCTCGCCTACGATCTGATCCTCCAACCACAATCTGTCCCTCCGACAACGATCTTTCCTCTGACCACGATCTGTCCCTCCAACCATGATCTGAACCTTCGACCACAATCTGTCCCTCCGACCACGATCTGTCTCTCCAGCCACGATCTGTCCCTCCGACCATGATCTGACCATCCAACCAAATCTGACCCCTCCGACCATGATCTGACCGTCTGACCATGATCTGTGCCTCTGACTATGATCTGACACTCCGACCCCAATCTGACTCCCTCCGACCACGATCGGCCCCCACGACCACGATCTGTCCCTCCGAACACGATCTGACCCTCCGACCACGGTCTGACACTCCGACCACGATCTTAACCCGCCGACCACCATCTGACCATCCGACCATGATCTGATCCCCCGACCACGATCTGACCCCTCCGACCATGATCTGACCAACAGACCCCTCTGACCATGATCTGACCCTCCGACCATGATCTGACCCCTCCGACCATGATCTGACCATCTGAGCCCTCTGACCATGAGCTGACCGTCCGACCTCGATCTGTCCGTCCGACCACGATCTGACCATCCGACCACGATCTGACCCTTCGAACACAATATGTCCCTCCGACCACAATCTGTCCCTCTGACCACGATCTGACCATCCAACTACAATCTGACCCCTCCGACCACAATCTGACCCACCAACCACGATCTGACCCCCCAACTAGGATCTGGCCCCTCCGACCGCGAACTGACCATCCGATCACGATCTGACCCTCCGACCACGATCTGACCTCTCTGACCACAATCTGACCCTCCGCCCTCGATCTGATCATCCGACCACGATTTGACCGTCTGACCACGATCAGACCCTCCGACCACAATCTGACCCCCCGACCATGACCTGGCCCCTCCAACCACGATCTGACCATCCGACCACGATCTTACACCTCCGACCACGATCTTACACCTCCAACCACGATGTGACCATCCGACCACGATCTGACCCCCGACCGCGATCTGACCCCTCCAACCACGATCTGACCATTCAACCACAATCTGACCCCTCTGACCTTGATCTGTCCCTCCGACCATGATCTTTCCTCCGACCACGATCTGTCCCTCCAACCACGATCTGTCCCTCCAACCACGATCTGACCCTCCGACCACAATCTGTCCCTCCAACCACGATCTGACCCTCCGAACACGATCTGGCCATTCGACCACGATCTGACCCCCCCGACCAGGATCTGTCCCATCTGACCCCGATCAGACCCTCCGACCACGATCTGACTCACCGACCACGATCTGTCCCTCCGACCACGATCTGACCATATGACCACAATCTGACCCCTCCGACCATGATCTGACCCTCCGATCACGATCTGACCCCTCCGACCACGATCTGACCCTCCGACCTCGATCTGACCATCCGACCACAATCTGACCCCTCCGACCACGAGCTGACCCCTCTGCCCATGATCTGTACCTCCGAACGCGAAGTGACCCTCCGACCACGGTCTTTCCCCTCCGACCACGGTCTTTCCCCTCCGACCACGATCTGATCTTCCGACCACGATCTGACCCTCCGACCATGATATGACCCTCCGACCACGATCCGACACTCCGACCACGGCCTGTCCCCTCCCACCACGATCTGACCTTCTGACCATGATCTGTCCCTCCGACCACGATCTGACCCTCCGACCATGATCTGTTCCTCCGACCATGATCTGACCCTCGGATCACAACATGACACTCCAACCACGATCTGACCCTCCGACCACGATCTGACTGTCCGACCATGATCTGTGCCTCTGACTATGATCTGACCCTCCGATCCCAATCTGACTCCCTCTGACCATGATCGGCCCCCACAACCACGATCTGTCCCTCCGAACATGATCTGACCCTTTGACCACGATCCAACACTCCGACCATGGTCTGTCCCCTCCCACCACGATCTGACCTTCCGACCACTATCTGACCCTCCGACCACGATCTGACCTGCCGACCACGATCTGACACCCGACCACAATTTGACCCTCTGATCATGATCTGACCTCTCCGACCATGATCTGATCATCCGACCACGATCTGACCCCTCTGACCACGAACTGACCCTCATACCACGATCTGACCACCCAACCATGATCTGACCCTCCGACCACGATCTGACCATCCGACCATAATCCTACCTCTCCGACCACGATCTGACCATCCGACCACGATCTGACACCCCGACCATGATCTGATCCCTCTGACCACGATCTGACCGTCCGACCACAATCTGACCCCTCCGACCACGATCTGACCCCTCTGCCCACGATCTGACCCTCCGAACTTCATCTGATCATCCGACCACAATCTGACCCTCCGACGTCGACCTGTTCCTCCGAACACGATCTGATCCTTCTACAACGATCTGTCCCCCTGAACATGATCTGACCCTCCAACCACAATCTGTCCCTCCAACCACGATCTTTCCTCCGACCACGATCTGTCCCTCTGACCACGATCTGTCCCTCCGAACGTGAAGTGACCCTCCGACCACGGTCTTTCCCCTCCGACCACGGTCTTTCCCCTTCGACCATGATCTGATCTTCCGACCACGATCTGACCTTCCGACCACGATCTGCCCATCCGACCACGATCTGACCATCCGACCACGATATGACCATCCGACCACGATCTGATCCTCTGACCATGATCTGGCCCCTCCGACCACGATCTGACCTTCCGACCACGATCTGCCCATCCGACCACGATCTGACCATCCGACCACGATCTGACCATCCGACCACGATATGACCCTCCGACCACGATCTGAAGCCCCGACCACGATCTGACCCCTCCGACCACGATCTGACCATCCAACCACAATCTGACCCCTCTGACCTTGATCTGACCCTCCGACCTCGATCTGTACCTCCGACCATGATCTTTCCTCCGACCACGATCTGTCCCTCCAACCACGATCTGTCCCTCCAACCACGATCTGACCCTCCGACCACGATCTGTCCCTCCGAACACGATCTGGCCATTCGACCACGATCTGACCCCCCCGACCAGGATCTGTCCCATCTGACCCCGATCAGACCCTCCGACCACGATCTGACTCACCGACCACGATCTGTCCCTCCGACCACGATCTGACCATATGACCACAATCTGACCCCTCCGACCATGATCTGACCCTCCGATCACGATCTGACCCCTCCGACCACGATCTGACCCTCCGAACACGATCTGACCATCCGACCATGATCTGACCCCTCCAACCACGATCTGACCATCCGACCACGATCTTACACCTCCGACCACGATCTGAACATCCAACCACAATCTGACCCCTCCGACCACAATCTGTCCCTCTGATGGTGATCTGACCATCTGACCACAATCTGACCACTCCGACCACGATCTGACCATCCGAACACGATCTGACCCCTCCGACCATGATCTGACCCCTCCGACCACGATCTGACCCTCCGACCACGATCTGACCCTCCGACCACAATCTGACCCTCCGACGTCGATCTGAACCTCTGACCACGATCTGACCCTCCGACCACGATCTTATACCTCCGACCACGATCTGACCCACCGACCACGATCTGACCCACCGACCACGATCTGACCCCTCCGACCACGATCTGACCATCCGACCACGATCTGACCCCTCTGACCACGATCTGACCACCTGAGCTCGATCTGACCATTCGACCACGAACTGACCGTCCGACCACAATCTGACCCCTCCGACCACGATCTGACCCCTCTGCCCACGATCTGACCCTCCGAACTTCATCTGATCATCCGACCACAATCTGACCCTCCGACGTCGACCTGTTCCTCCGAACACGATCTGATCCTTCTACAACGATCTGTCCCCCTGAACATGATCTGACCCTCCAACCACAATCTGTCCCTCCAACCACGATCTTTCCTCCGACCACCATCTGTCCCTCTGACCACGATCTGTCCCTCCGAACGTGAAGTGACCCTCCGACCACGGTCTTTCCCCTCCGACCACGGTCTTTCCCCTTCGACCATGATCTGATCTTCCGACCACGATCTGACCTTCCGACCACGATCTGCCCATCCGACCACGATCTGACCATCCGACCACGATATGACCATCCGACCACGATCTGATCCTCTGACCATGATCTGGCCCCTCCGACCACGATCTGACCTTCCGACCACGATCTGCCCATCCGACCACGATCTGACCATCCGACCACGATATGACCCTCCGACCACGATCTGAAGCCCCGACCACGATCTGACCCCTCCGACCACGATCTGACCATCCAACCACAATCTGACCCCTCTGACCTTGATCTGACCCTCCGACCTCGATCTGTACCTCCGACCATGATCTTTCCTCCGACCACGATCTGTCCCTCCAACCACGATCTGTCCCTCCAACCACGATCTGACCCTCCGACCACAATCTGTCCCTCCAACCACGATCTGACCCTCCGAACACGATCTGGCCATTCGACCACGATCTGACCCCCCCGACCAGGATCTGTCCCATCTGACCCCGATCAGACCCTCCGACCACGATCTGACTCACCGACCACGATCTGTCCCTCCGACCACGATCTGACCATATGACCACAATCTGACCCCTCCGACCATGATCTGACCCTCCGATCACGATCTGACCCCTCCGACCACGATCTGACCCTCCGAACACGATCTGACCATCCGACCATGATCTGACCCCTCCAACCACGATCTGACCATCCGACCACGATCTTACACCTCCGACCACGATCTGAACATCCAACCACAATCTGACCCCTCCGACCACAATCTGTCCCTCTGATGGTGATCTGACCATCTGACCACAATCTGACCACTCCGACCACGATCTGACCATCCGAACACGATCTGACCCCTCCGACCATGATCTGACCCCTCCGACCACGATCTGACCCTCCGACCACGATCTGACCCTCCGACCACAATCTGACCCTCCGACGTCGATCTGAACCTCTGACCACGATCTGACCCTCCGACCACGATCTTATACCTCCGACCACGATCTGACCCACCGACCACGATCTGACCCACCGACCACGATCTGACCCCTCCGACCACGATCTGACCATCCGACCACGATCTGACCCCTCTGACCACGATCTGACCACCTGAGCTCCATCTGACCATTCGACCACGAACTGACTGTCCGACCACGATCTGACCATCCGACCACGATCTGACCATCCGACCATGATCTGAGCCCTCCGACCACGATCTGACCCTCCGACCACAATCTGTCCCTCTGACCACGATCTGACCATCCGACCATGATCTGACCCCTCTGACCACGATCTGACCCTCCTACCACGATCTGACCCCTCCGACCACGATCTGAACCTCCAACCACGATCTGACCCCTCCGACCACGATCTGACCCCCCGACCACGATCTGAACCCTCCGACCACGATCTGACCATCCGACCATGATCTGACCGTCCAACCACGATCTGGCCGTCTGACCACGATCTGACCCCTCGACTACGATCTGATCCTCCAACCACAATCTGTCCCTCCGACAACGATCTTTCCTCTGACCACGATCTGTCCCTCCAACCATGATCTGAACCTTCGACCACAATCTGTCCCTCCGACCACGATCTGTCTCTCCGGCCACGATCTGTCCCTCCGACCATGATCTGACCATCCAACCAAATCTGACCCCTCCGACCATGATCTGACCGTCTGACCATGATCTGTGCCTCTGACTATGATCTGACACTCTGACCCCAATCTGACTCCCTCCGACCACGATCGGCCCCCACGACCACGATCTGTCCCTCCGAACACGATCTGACCCTCCGACCACGGTCTGACACTCCGACCACGATCTTAACCCGCCGACCACCATCTGACCATCCGACCATGATCTGATCCCCCGACCACGATCTGACCCCTCCGACCATGATCTGACCAACAGACCCCTCTGACCATGATCTGACCCTCCGACCATGATCTGACCCCTCCGACCATGATCTGACCATCTGAGCCCTCTGACCATGAGCTGACCGTCCGACCTCGATCTGTCCGTCCGACCACGATCTGACCATTCGACCACGATCTGACCATCCAACCACAATCTGACCCCTCTGACCTTGATCTGACCCTCCGACCTCGATCTGTACCTCCGACCATGATCTTTCCTCCGACCACGATCTGTCCCTCCAACCACGATCTGTCCCTCCAACCACGATCTGACCCTCCGACCACAATCTGTCCCTCCAACCACGATCTGACCCTCCGAACACGATCTGGCCATTCGACCACGATCTGACCCCCCCGACCAGGATCTGTCCCATCTGACCCCGATCAGACCCTCCGACCACGATCTGACTCACCGACCACGATCTGTCCCTCCGACCACGATCTGACCATATGACCACAATCTGACCCCTCCGACCATGATCTGACCCTCCGATCACGATCTGACCCCTCCGACCACGATCTGACCCTCCGAACACGATCTGACCATCCGACCATGATCTGACCCCTCCAACCACGATCTGACCATCCGACCACGATCTTACACCTCCGACCACGATCTGAACATCCAACCACAATCTGACCCCTCCGACCACAATCTGTCCCTCTGATGGTGATCTGACCATCTGACCACAATCTGACCACTCCGACCACGATCTGACCATCCGAACACGATCTGACCCCTCCGACCATGATCTGACCCCTCCGACCATGATCTGACCCCTCCGACCACGATCTGACCCTCCGACCACGATCTGACCCTCCGACCACAATCTGACCCTCCGACGTCGATCTGAACCTCTGACCACGATCTGACCCTCCGACCACGATCTTATACCTCCGACCACGATCTGACCCACCGACCACGATCTGACCCACCGACCACGATCTGACCCCTCCGACCACGATCTGACCATCCGACCACGATCTGACCCCTCTGACCACGATCTGACCATTCGACCACGAACTGACTGTCCGACCACGATCTGACCATCTGACCACGATCTGACCATCCGACCATGATCTGAGCCCTCCGACCACGATCTGACCCTCCGACCACAATCTGTCCCTCTGACCACGATCTGACCATCCGACCATGATCTGACCCCTCTGACCACGATCTGACCCTCCTACCACGATCTGACCCCTCCGACCACGATCTGAACCTCCAACCACGATCTGACCCCTCCGACCACGATCTGACCCCCCGACCACGATCTGAACCCTCCGACCACGATCTGACCATCCGACCATGATCTGACCGTCCAACCACGATCTGGCCGTCTGACCACGATCTGACCCCTCGACTACGATCTGATCCTCCAACCACAATCTGTCCCTCCGACAACGATCTTTCCTCTGACCACGATCTGTCCCTCCAACCATGATCTGAACCTTCGACCACAATCTGTCCCTCCGACCACGATCTGTCTCTCCGGCCACGATCTGTCCCTCCGACCATGATCTGACCATCCAACCAAATCTGACCCCTCCGACCATGATCTGACCGTCTGACCATGATCTGTGCCTCTGACTATGATCTGACACTCCGACCCCAATCTGACTCCCTCCGACCACGATCGGCCCCCACGACCACGATCTGTCCCTCCGAACACGATCTGACCCTCCGACCACGGTCTGACACTCCGACCACGATCTTAACCCGCCGACCACCATCTGACCATCCGACCATGATCTGATCCCCCGACCACGATCTGACCCCTCCGACCATGATCTGACCAACAGACCCCTCTGACCATGATCTGACCCTCCGACCATGATCTGACCCCTCCGACCATGATCTGACCATCTGAGCCCTCTGACCATGAGCTGACCGTCCGACCTCGATCTGTCCGTCCGACCACGATCTGACCATCCGACCACGATCTGACCCTTCGAACACAATATGTCCCTCCGACCACAATCTGTCCCTCTGACCACGATCTGACCATCCAACTACAATCTGACCCCTCCGACCACAATCTGACCCACCAACCACGATCTGACCCCCCAACTAGGATCTGGCCCCTCCGACCGCGAACTGACCATCCGATCACGATCTGACCCTCCGACCACGATCTGACCTCTCTGACCACAATCTGACCCTCCGCCCTCGATCTGATCATCCGACCACGATTTGACCGTCTGACCACGATCAGACCCTCCGACCACAATCTGACCCCCCGACCATGACCTGGCCCCTCCAACCACGATCTGACCATCCGACCACGATCTTACACCTCCGACCACGATCTTACACCTCCAACCACGATGTGACCATCCGACCACGATCTGACCCCCGACCGCGATCTGACCCCTCCAACCACGATCTGACCATTCAACCACAATCTGACCCCTCTGACCTTGATCTGACCCTCCGACCATGATCTTTCCTCCGACCACGATCTGTCCCTCCAACCACGATCTGACCCTCCGACCACAATCTGTCCCTCCAACCACGATATGACCCTCCGAACACGATCTGGCCATTCGACCATGATCTGACACCTTCGACCACGATCTGACCCTCTGACCAGGATCTGACACCCCGACCACGATCTGACCCTCCGACCACGATCTGACCCCCTCGACCAGGATCTGTCCCATCTGACCCCGATCAGACCCTCCGACCACGATCTGACTCACCGACCACGATCTGTCCCTCCGACGACGATCTGACCATCCGACCACAATCTGACCCCTCCGACCATGATCTGACCCTCCGATCACGATCTGACCCCTCCGACCACGATCTGACCCTCCGAACACGATCTGACCATCCGACCATGATCTGACCCCTCCAACCACGATCTGACCCTCCAACCACCATCTGACCCCCCGACCATGACCTGGCCCCTCCAACCACGATCTGAACATCCGACCACGATCTTACACCTCCGACCACGATCTGAACATCCAACCACAATCTGACCCCTCCGACCACAAAATTTGTCCCTCTGATGATGATCTGACCATCTGACCACAATCTGACCCCTCCGACCACGATCTGACCCTCCGAACACGATCTGACCCCTCCGACCATGATCTGACCCCTCCGACCACGATCTGACCCTCCGATCATGATCTGACCCTCCGATCACGATCTGACCCTCCGACCACGATCTGACCTTCCGACCACAATCTGACCCTCCGACGTCGATCTGACCCTCTGACCACGATCTGACCCTCCGACCACATTCTTACACCTCCGACCATGATCTGAACATCCGAAGACGATCTGACCCACCGACCACGATCTGACCCCTCCGACCACAATCTGACCATCCGACCACGATCTGACCGCTCTGACCATGATCTGACCATCTGAGCTCGACCTGACCATTCGACCACGAACTGACTGTCCGACCACGATCTGACCATCCGACCACGATCTGACCATCCGACCATGATCTGAGCCCTCCGACCACGATCTGATCCTCCGACCACAATCTGTCCCTCCGACCACGATCTGACCATCCGACCATGATCTGACCCCTCTGACCACGATCTGACCCTCCTACCACGATCTGACCCCTCCGACCACGATCTGACCCCCCGACCACGATCTGAACCCTCCGACCACGATCTGACCATCCGACCATGATCTGACCGTCCATCCACGATCTGGCCGTCTGACCACGATCTGACCCCCCGACTACGATCTGATCCTCCAACCACAATCTGTCCCTCCGACAACGATCTTTCCTCTGACCACGATCTGTCCCTCCAACCATGATCTGAACCTTCGACCACAATCTGTCCCTCCGACCACGCTCTGTCTCTCCGGCCATGATCTGTCCCTCCGACCACGATCTGACCATCCAACCAAATCTGACCCCTCCGACCATGATCTGACTGTCTGACCATGATCTGTGCCTCTGACTATGATCTGACACTCCGACCCCAATCTGACTCCCTCCGACCACGATTGGCCCCCACGACCACGATCTGTCCCTCCGAACACGATCTGACCCTTCGACCACGGTCTGACACTCCGACCACGATCTTAACCCGCCAACCACCATCTGACCATCCGACCATGATCTGATCCCCCGACCACGATCTGACCCCTCCGACCATGATCTGACCAACTGACCCCTCTGACCATGATCTGAACCTCCGACCATGATCTGACCCCTCCGACCATGATCTGACCATCTGAACCATCTGACCATGGTCTGACCGTCCGACCTCGATATGTCCGTCCGACCACGATCTGACCGTCCGACCACGATCTGACCGTCCGACCACGATCTGACACTCTGACCTCGACCTGTTCCTCCGAAAATGATCTGACCCGCCAACCACAATCTGTCCCTCCGACCACGATCTTTCCTCCGACCACAAACTGTCCTTCCAACACGATCTGACCCTCCGACCACAATATGTCCCTCCGACCACAATCTGTCCCTCTGACCACGATCTGACCATCCAACTACAATCTGACCCCTCCGACCACAATCTGACCCACCAACCACGATCTGACCCCCCAACCAGGATCTGGCCCTTCCGACCGCGAACTGACCATCCGATCACGATCGGACCCTCCGACCACGATCTGACACCACGACCACAATTTGATCCTCTGACCATGATCTGACCCCTCGGACCACGATCTGACCTCTCTGACCACAATCTGACCCTCCGCCCTCGATCTGACCATCCGACCACGATCAGACCCTCTGACCACAATCTGGCCCACCGACCACGATCTGACCATCCGAACACAATCTGACCCCTCCGAGTACGATCTGACCCTCCGACCACGATCTGACACTCTGACCACAATCTGACCCTCCAACCATGATCTGACCCTCCGACCACAATCTGTCTCTCCGAACATGATCTGACCCCCGAGCACGATCTGGCCCCTCCAACCACGATCTGACCCTCCGACCACAATATGTCCCTCCGACCACAATCTGTCGCTCTGACCACGATCTGACCATCCAACCACAATCTGTCCCCTCCGACCACAATCTGTCCCTCCGATGACGATCTGACCATCTGACCACAATCTGACCCCTCCGACCACGATCTGACCCCTCTGACCACGATCTGACCGTCCGAACACGATCTGACCCCTCCGACCATGATCTGACCCCTCCGACCACGATCTGACCCCTCCGACCACGATCTGAACCTCCAACCACGATCTGACCCCTCTGACCACGATCTGACCCCCCGACCACGATCTGAACCCTCCGACCACAATCTGACCATCCGACCATGATCTGACCGTCCAACCACGATCTGGCCGTCTGACCACGATCTGACCCCCGACTACGATCTGATCCTCCAACCACAATCTGTCCCTCCGACAACGATCTTTCCTCTGACAACGATCTGTCCCTCCAACCATGATCTGAACCTTCGACCACAATCTGTCCCTCCGACCACGATCTGTCTCTCCGGCCACGATCTGTCACTCCGACCACGATCTGACCATCCAACCAAATCTGACCCCTCCGACCATGATCTGACCGTCTGACCATGATCTGTGCCTCTGACTATGATCTGACACTCCAACCCCAATCTGACTCCCTCCAACCACGATCGGCCCCCACGACCACGATCTGTCCCTCCGAACACGATCTGACCCTCCGACCACGGTCTGACACTCCGACCACGATCTTAACCCGTCAACCACCATCTGACTATCCGACCATGATCTGATCCCCCGACCACGATCTGACCCCTCCGACCATGATCTGACCAACTGACCCCTCTGACCATGATCTGACCCTCCGACCATGATCTGACCCCTCCGCCCATGATCTGACCCCTCCGACCACGATCTGAACCTCCAACCACGATCTGACCCCTCTGACCACGATCTGACCCCCCGACCACGATCTGAACCCTCCGACCACAATCTGACCATCCGACCATGATCTGACCGTCCAACCACGATCTGGCCGTCTGACCACGATCTGACCCCCCGACTACGATCTGATCCTCCAACCACAATCTGTCCCTCCGAAAACGATCTTTCCTCTGACAACGATCTGTCCCTCCAACCATGATCTGAACCTTCGACCACAATCTGTCCCTCCGACCACGATCTGTCTCTCCGGCCACGATCTGTCCCTCCGACCACGATCTGACCATCCAACCAAATCTGACCCCTCCGACCATGATCTGACCGTCTGACCATGATCTGTGCCTCTGACTATGATCTGACACTCCAACCCCAATCTGACTCCCTCCAACCACGATCGGCCCCCACGACCACGATCTGTCCCTCCGAACACGATCTGACCCTCCGACCACGGTCTGACACTCCGACCACGATCTTAACCCGCCGACCACCATCTGACCATCCGACCATGATCTGATCCCCCGACCACGATCTGACCCCTCCGACCATGATCTGACCAACTGACCCCTCTGACCATGATCTGACCCTCCGACCATGATCTGACCCCTCCGACCATGATCTGACCATCTGACCCCTCTGACCATGATCTGACCGTCCGACCTCGATCTATCCGTCCGACCACGATCTGACCGTCCGACCACGATCTGACCGTCCGAACACGATCTGACACTCTGACCTCGACCTGTTCCTCTGAAAATGATCTGACCCTCCAACCACAATCTGTCCCTCCGACCACGATCTTTCCTCCGACCACAAACTGTCCTTCCAACCATGATCTGACCCTCCGACCACAATATGTCCCTCCGACCACAATCTGTCCCTCTGACCACGATCTGACCATCCAACTACAATCTGACCCCTCTGACCACAATCTGACCCACCAACCACGATCTGACCCCCCAACTAGGATCTGGCCCCTCCGACCGCGAACTGACCATCCAATCACGATCTGACCCTCCGACCATGATCTGACACCACAACCACAATTTGATCCTCTGATCATGATCTGACCCCTCGGACCACGATCTGACCTCTCTGACCACAATCTGACCCTCCGAACCTCGATCTGACCATCCGACCACGATTTGACCGTCTGACCACGATCAGACCCTCCGACCACAATCTGACCCCCCGACCATGACCTGGCCCCTCCAACCACGATCTGACCATCCGACCATGATCTTACACCTCCGACCACGATCTGAACATCCGAACACGATCTGACCCATCGACCACGATCTGACCATCCGACCATGATCTGACCCCTCTGACCATGATCTGACCATCTGAGCTTGATCTGACCATTCGACTACAAACTGACCGTCCGACCATGATCTGACCATCCAACCACGATCTGACCATCTGACCATGACCTGATCCCTCTGACCACGATCTGACCCTCCTACCACGATCTGACCCCTCCAACCACGATCTGAACCTTCGACCACGATCTGACCCCCGACCACAATCTGAACGCTCCGACCATGATCTGACCATCCGACCATGATCTGACCATCCAACCACGATCTGGCCATCTGACCACGATCTTACCCCCCGACTACGATCTGATCCTCCAACCACAATCTGTCCCTCCGACAACGATCTTTCCTCTGACCACGATCTGTCTCTCCGGCCACGATCTTTCCCTCCGACCGCGATCTGACCATCCAACCAAATCTGAACCCTCCGACCATGATCTGACCGTCTGACCATGATCTGTGCCTCTGACTATGGTCTGACACTCCGACCCCAATCTGACTCCCTCCGACCACGATCGGCCCCCATGACCACGATCTGTCCCTCCGAACACGATCTGACCCTCCGACCATGGTCTGACACTCCGACCACGATCTGTCCCCTCCGACCACAATCTGACCTTCCGACCACGATCTGACCTTCCGACCACGATCTGACCCTCCGACCATGATCTGTCCGTCCGACCACGATCTGACCGTCCGACCATGATCTGACACTCTGACCTCGACTTGTTCCTCGAAAAATGATCTGACCCTCCAACCACAATCTGTCCCTCCGACCATGATCTTTCCTCCGACCACGAACTATCCTTCCAACCACGATCTGACCCTCCAACCACAATATGTCCCTCCGACCACAATCTGTCCCTCTGACCACGATCTGACCATCCAACCACAATCTGACCCCTCCAACCACAATCTGTCCCTCTGATGATGATCTGACCATCTGACACAATCTGACCCCTCCGACCACGATCTGACCCTCCGACCACGATCTGACCCTCCGACCACGATCTGACCCTCCGACCACGATCTGACCCTCCGACCACGATCTGACCCTCCGACCACAATCTGACCCTCCGACGTCGATCTGACCCTCCGACCACGATCTGACCCTCCGACCACAATCTTACACCTCCGACCACGATCTGAACATCCGAACACGATCTGACCCACCGACCACGATCTGACCCCTCCGACCACGATCTGACCATCCGACCACGATCTGACCCCTCTGACCACGATCTGACCATCTGAGCTCGATCTGACCATTCGACCACGAACTGACTGTCCGACCACGATCTGACCATCCGACCACGATCTGACCATCCGACCATGATCTGAGCCCTCCGACCACGATCTGACCCTCCGGCCACAATCTGTCCCTCCGACCGCGATCTGACCATCCGACCATGATCTGACCCCTCTGACCACGATCTGACCCTCCTACCACGATCTGACCCCTCCGACCACGATCTGACCCCCCGACCACGATCTGAACCCTCCGACCACGATCTGACCATCCGACCATGATCTGACCGTCCATCCACGATCTGGCCGTCTGACCATGATCTGACCCCCCGACTACGATCTGATCCTCCAACCACAATCTGTCCCTCCGACAACGATCTATCCTCTGACCACGATCTGCCCCTCCAACCATGATCTGAACCTTCGACCACAATCTGTCCCTCCGACCACGCTCTGTCTCTCCGGCCATGATCTGTCCCTCCGACCACGATCTGACCATCCAACCAAATCTGACCCCTCCGACCATGATCTGACCGTCTGACCATGATCTGTGCCTCTGACTATGATCTGACACTCCGACCCCAATCTGATTCCCTCCGACCACGATCGGCCCCCACGACCACGATCTGTCCCTCCGAACACGATCTGACCCTCCGACCACGGTCTGACACTCCGACCACGATCTTAACCCGCCGACCACCATCTGACCATTCGACCATGATCTGATCCCCCGACCACGATCTGACCCCTCCGACCATGATCTGACCAACTGACCCCTCTGACCATGATCTGACCCTCCAACCATGATCTGACCAACTGACCCCTCTGACCATGATCTGACCCTCCGACCATGATCTGACCCCTCCGACCATGATCTGACCATCTGAACCCTCTGACCATGATCTGGCCGTCCGACCTCGATCTGTCCGTCCGACCACGATCTGACCCCCCGACTACGATCTGATCCTCCAACCACAATCTGTCCCTCCGACAACGATCTTTCCTCTGACAACGATCTGTCCCTCCAACCATGATCTGAACCTTCGACCACAATCTGTCCCTCCGACCACGATCTGTCTCTCCGGCCACGATCTGTCCCTCCGACCACGATCTGACCATCCAACCAAATCTGACCCCTCCGACCATGATCTGACCGTCTGACCATGATCTGTGCCTCTGACTATGATCTGACACTCCAACCCCAATCTGACTCCCTCCAACCACGATCGGCCCCCACGACCACGATCTGTCCCTCCGAACACGATCTGACCCTCCGACCACGGTCTGACACTCCGGCCACGATCTTAACCCGCCAACCACCATCTGACCATCCGACCATGATCTGATCCCCCGACCACGATCTGACCCCTCCGACCATGATCTGACCAACTGGCCCCTCTGACCATGATCTGACCCTCCGACCATGATCTGACCCCTCCGACCACGATCTGACCCCTCCGACCACGATCTGAACCTCCAACCACGATCTGACCCCTCTGACCACGATCTGACCCCCCGACCACGATTTGAACCCTCCGACCACAATCTGACCATCCGACCATGATCTGACCGTCCAACCACGATCTGGCCGTCTGACCACGATCTGACCCCCCGACTACGATCTGATCCTCCAACCACAATCTGTCCCTCCGACAACGATCTTTCCTCTGACAACGATCTGTCCCTCCAACCATGATCTGAACCTTCGACCACAATCTGTCCCTCCGACCACGATCTGTCTCTCCGGCCACGATCTGTCCCTCCGACCACGATCTGACCATCCAACCAAATCTGACCCCTCCGACCATGATCTGACCGTCTGACCATGATCTGTGCCTCTGCTATGATCTGACACTCCAACCCCAATCTGACTCCCTCCAACCACGATCGGCCCCCACGACCACGATCTGTCCCTCCCAACACGATCTGACCCTCCGACCACGGTCTGACACTCCGACCACGATCTTAACCCGCCGACCACCATCTGACCATCCGACCATGATCTGATCCCCCGACCACGATATGACCCCTCCGACCATGATCTGACCAACTGACCCCTCTGACCATGATCTGACCCTCCGACCATGATCTGACCCCTCCGACCATGATCTGACCATCTGACCCCTCTGACCATGATCTGACCGTCCGACCTCGATCTATCCGTCCGACCACGATCTGACCGTCCGACCACGATCTGACCGTCCGAACACGATCTGACACTCTGACCTCGACCTGTTCCTCTGAAAATGATCTGACCCTCCAACCACAATCTGTCCCTCCGACCACGATCTTTCCTCCGACCACAAACTGTCCTTCCAACCATGATCTGACCCTCCGACCACCATATGTCCCTCCGACCACAATCTGTCCCTCTGACCACGATCTGACCATCCAACTACAATCTGACCCCTCCGACCACAATCTGACCCACCAACCACGATCTGACCCCCCAACTAGGATCTGGCCCCTCCGACCGCGAACTGACCATCCAATCACGATCTGACCCTCCGACCATGATCTGACACCACAACCACAATTTGATCCTCTGATCATGATCTGACCCCTCGGACCACGATCTGACCTCTCTGACCACAATCTGACCCTCCGAACCTCGATCTGACCATCCGACCACGATTTGACCGTCTGACCACGATCAGACCCTCCGACCACAATCTGACCCCCCGACCATGACCTGGCCCCTCCAACCACGATCTGACCATCCGACCATGATCTTACACCTCCGACCACGATCTGAACATCCGAACACGATCTGACCCATCGACCACGATCTGACCCCTCCGACCACGATCTGACCATCCGACCATGATCTGACCCCTCTGACCATGATCTGACCCTCTGAGCTTGATCTGACCATTCGACTACAAACTGACCGTCCGACCATGATCTGACCATCCAACCACGATCTGACCATCTGACCATGACCTGATCCCTCTGACCACGATCTGACCCTCCGACCACGATCTGACCCCTCCAACCACGATCTGAACCTTCGACCACGATCTGACCCCCGACCACAATCTGAACGCTCCGACCATGATCTGACCATCCGACCATGATCTGACCATCCAACCACGATCTGGCCATCTGACCACGATCTTACCCCCCGACTACGATCTGATCCTCCAACCACAATCTGTCCCTCCGACAACGATCTTTCCTCTGACCACGATCTGTCTCTCCGGCCACGATCTTTCCCTCCGACCGCGATCTGACCATCCAACCAAATCTGAACCCTCCGACCATGATCTGACCGTCTGACCATGATCTGTGCCTCTGACTATGGTCTGACACTCCGACCCCAATCTGACTCCCTCCGACCACGATCGGCCCCCATGACCACGATCTGTCCCTCCGAACACGATCTGACCCTCCGACCATGGTCTGACACTCCGACCACGATCTGTCCCCTCCGACCACAATCTGACCTTCCGACCACGATCTGACCTTCCGACCACGATCTGACCCTCCGACCATGATCTGTCCGTCCGACCACGATCTGACCGTCCGACCACGATCTGACACTCTGACCTCGACTTGTTCCTCGAAAAATGATCTGACCCTCCAACCACAATCTGTCCCTCCGACCATGATCTTTCCTCCGACCACAAACTATCCTTCCAACCACGATCTGACCCTCCAACCACAATATGTCCCTCCGACCACAATCTGTCCCTCTGACCACGATCTGACCATCCAACCACAATCTGACCCCTCCAACCACAATCTGTCCCTCTGATGATGATCTGACCATCTGACACAATCTGACCCCTCCGACCACGATCTGACCCTCCGACCACGATCTGACCCTCCGACCACGATCTGACCCTCCGACCACAATCTGACCCTCCGACGTCGATCTGACCCTCCGACCACGATCTGACCCTCCGACCACAATCTTACACCTCCGACCACGATCTGAACATCCGAACACGATCTGACCCACCGACCACGATCTGACCCCTCCGACCACGATCTGACCATCCGGCCACGATCTGACCCCTCTGACCACGATCTGACCATCTGAGCTCGATCTGACCATTCGAGCACGAACTGACTGACCGACCACGATCTGACCATCCGACCACGATCTGACCATCCGACCATGATCTGAGCCCTCCGACCACGATCTGACCCTCCGACCACAATCTGTCCCTCCGACCGCGATCTGACCATCCGACCATGATCTGACCCCTCTGACCACGATCTGACCCTCCTACCACGATCTGACCCCTCCGACCACGATCTGACCCCCCGACCACGATCTGAACCCTCCGACCACGATCTGACCATCCGACCATGATCTGACCGTCCATCCACGATCTGGCTGTCTGACCACGATCTGACCCCCAACTACGATCTGATCCTCCAACCACAATCTGTCCCTCCGACAACGATCTTTCCTCTGACCACGATCTGCCCCTCCAACCATGATCTGAACCTTCGACCACAATCTGTCCCTCCGACCACGATCTGTCTCTCCGGCCATGATCTGTCCCTCCGACCACGATCTGACCATCCAACCAAATCTGACCCCTCCGACCATGATCTGACCGTCTGACCATGATCTATGCCTCTGACTATGATCTGACACTCCGACCCCAATCTGATTCCCTCCGACCACGATCGGCCCCCACGACCACGATCTGTCCCTCCGAACACGATCTGACCCTTCGACCACGGTCTGACACTCCGACCACGATCTTAACCCGCTGACCACCATCTGACCATCCGACCATGATCTGATCCCCCGACCACGATCTGACCCCTCCGACCATGATCTGACCAACTGACCCCTCTGACCATGATCTGACCCTCCGACCATGATCTGACCAACTGACCCCTCTGACCATGATCTGACCCTCTGACCATGATCTGACCATCTGAACCCTCTGACCATGATCTGACCGTCCGACGTCGATCTGTCCGTCCGACCACGATCTGACCGCCCGACCACGATCTGACCGTCCAACCACGATCTGACACTCTGACCTCGACCTGTTCCTCCGAAAATGATCTGACCCGCCAACCACAATCTGTCCCTCCGACCACGATCTTTCCTCCGACCACAAACTGTCCTTCCAACACGACCTGACCCTCCGACCACAATATGTCCCTCCGACCACAATCTGTCCCTCTGACCACGATCTGACCATCCAACTACAATCTGACCCCTCCAACCACAATCTGACCCACCAACCACGATCTGACCCCCCAACCAGGATCTGGCCCCTCCGACCGCGAACTGACCATCCGATCACGATCTGACCCTCCGACCACGATCTGACACCACGACCACAATTTGATCCTCTGATCATGATCTGACCCCTCGGACCACGATCTGACCTCTCTGACCACAATCTGACCCTCCGCCCTCGATCTGACCATCCGACCACGATCTGACCGTCTGACCACGATCAGACCCTCTGACCACAATCTGGCCCACCGACCACGATCTGACCATCCGACCACAATCTGACCCCTCCGACTACGATCTGACCCTCCGACCACGATCTGACACTCTGACCACAACCTGACCCTCCAACCATGATCTGACCCTCCGACCACAATCTGTCTCTCCGAACATGATCTGACCCCCGACCACGATCTGGCCCCTCCAACCACGATCTGACCCTCCGACCACAATATGTCCCTCCAACCACAATCTGTCCCTCTGACCACGATCTGACCATCCAACCACAATCATTCCCCTCCGACCACAATCTGTCCCTCCGATGACGATCTGACCATCTGACCACAATCTGACCCCTCCGACCACGATCTGACCCCTCTGACCATGATCTGACCCTCCGAACACGATCTGACCCCTCCGACCATGATCTGACCCCTCCGACCACGATCTGACCCTCCGACCATGACCTGACCCTCCGACCATGATCTGACCCTCTGACCACAATCTGACCCTCCGACGTCGATCTGACCCTCCGACCACGATCTGACCCTCCGACCATGATCTGACCACGATCTTAACCCTCCGACCACGAACTGACCCTCCAACCACGATCTGACCATCCGACCATGTTCTTACCCCTCTGACCACGATCTGACCCTCCAACCACGATCTGTCCCTCTGAACCCAATATGACCTCCCGACCACGATCTGTCCCTGTGACCACGATCTGACCCTCCGACCATGATCTGTTCCTCCGACCATGATCTGACCCTCCGACCACAACATGACACTCCAACCACGGTCTGACCCTCCGACCACGATCTGACCGTCCGACCATGATCTGTGCCTCTGACTATGATCTAACCCTCCGACCCCAATCTGACTCCCTCCGACCACGATCGGCCCCCACAACCACGATCTGTCCCTCCGAACATGATCTGACCCTCTGACCACGATCCAATACTCCGACCACGGTCTGTCCCCTCCCACCACGATCTGACCTCCGACCACAATTTGACCCTCTGATCATGATCTGACCTCTCCGACCACGATCTCACCATCTGACCACGATCTGACCCCTCCAACCACGAACTGACCCTCATACCACGATCTGACCACCCGACCATGATCTGGCCCCTCCGACCACGATCTGACCATACGAGCACGATCCTACCCCTCCGACCTCGATCTGACCATCCGAACACGATCTGACCCCCCGGGCACGATCTGATCCCTCCGACCATGATCTGACCGTCCGACCACGATCTGACCCCTCTGACCACAATCTGACCCTCCGACCTCGATCTGACCATCCAACCACAATCTGACCCCTCCGACCACGATCTGACCCCTCTGACCACGATCTGACCCTCCTACCTTGATCTGACCATCCGACCACAATCTGACCACGATCTGACCGTCCGACCACGATCTGACCCTCCAACGTCGACCTGTTCCTCCGAACATGATCTGATCCTCCGACCACGATCTGTCCCTCTGAACATGATCTGACTGTCCATCCACAATCTTTCCCTCCGACCACGATAATTCCTCCGACCACGATCTGTCCCTCCGACCACGATCTGTCCCTCCTAACGTGAAGTGACCCTCCGACCACGGTCTTTCCCCTCCGACCACGGTCTTTCCCCTCCGACCACGATCTGACCTTCCGACCACGATCTGACCCTCCGACCACGATCTGACCCTCTGACCACGATCTGACCCTCCGACCACGATCCGACACTCCGACCACGGTCTGTCCCCTCCCACCACGATCTGACCTTCCGACCACGATCTGACCTTCCAACCGCGATCTGACCTTCCGACGATGATCTGCCCATCCAACCACGATCTGACCCCTCCGACCACGATCTGACCATCCGACCACGATCTGCCCATCCGACCACGATCTGACCCCTCCGACCACGATCTGACCATCCGACCACAATCTTACCCCTCCAACCACGATGTGACCATCCGACCACGATCTGACACCCGACCACGATCTGACCCCTCTGACCACGATCTGACCATCCAACCACAATCTGACACCTCTGACCTCGATCTGACCCTCTGACCTCGATCTGTCCCTCCGACCATGATCTTTCCTCCGACCACGAACTGTCCCTCCAACCACGATCTGTCCGTTCAACCACGATCTGACCCTCCGACAACAATCTGTCCCTCCAACCACGATCTGACCCTCCGACCACGATCTGACAGCCCGACCACAATTTGACCCTCTGATCATGATCTGACCCCTCCGACCACGATCTGACCCCTCTGATCACAATCTGACCCTCTGCCCTCGATCTGACCATTCGACCATGATCTGACCACTCCGACCAGGATCTGACCCTCTGAGCAGGATCTGACCCCCCGACCACGATCTGACCCTCCAACCACGATCTGACCCCCCGACCAGGATCTGGCCCCTCTGACCACGAACTGACCATCCGACCACGATCTGACCCTCCGACCACGATCTGACACCCCGACCACAATTTGACCCTCTGATCATGATCTGACTGTCTGACCACGATCAGACCCTCCGACCACAATCTGACCCTCTGTCCTCGATCTGACCATCCGACCACGGTCTGACCGTCCGACCACGATCTGACCCTCCGACCACAATCTGTCCCTCCGACCACGATCTGACCATCCGACCACAATCTGACCCCTCCGACCACGATCTGACCCTCCGACCATGATCTGACCCTCCAACCACAATCAGACCCTCTGACCACGATCTGTCCTCCGACCACAGTCTGACCTTGCGACTACAATCTGTCCCTCCGACCACGTTCATTCTCTCCCACCATGATCTGTCCCTCTGACCACAATGTGATGAATGGACAACGACCTGACCTTCTGACCACGATCTGTCCCCTCTGACCCCGATCAGACCCTCCGACCACGATCTGACTCACCGACCCCAACCTGAAACCCTCCAGCCACGATCTGACCCCCGACCAAGATCTGTTCCTCCGACCATGATCTGACTGTCCGACCATGATCTGTGCCTTTGACTATGATCTGATGCTCAGACCCCAATCTGACTCCCTCCAACCACGATTGGCCCCCACGACCACGATCTGTCCCTCCGAACACGATCTGACCCTCCGACCACGGTCTGACCCTCCGACCACCTTCTGACCCTCCGACCACGATCTGACCCTCCGACCACAATCTGACCCTCCGACCACGATCTGACCTTCCGACCACAATCTGTCCCCTCTGATCACGATCTGACCCTTCGACCACGACCTGACCCCCCGACCACAATTTGACCCTCTGATCACGATCTGTCCCTCCGACCACAACCTTTCCCTCCAACCATGATCTGACCCTCCGACCACAATCTGACTCTCCGACCACGATCTGACCCTCCGACCATGATCTGACCCTCTGACCATGATCTGAACCTCTGACCACGATCTGACCTTCCGACCATGATCTGTCCTTCTGACCATGATCTGACCTTCCGAACATGATCTGTTCCTCCGACCATGGTCTGATCCTTCAACCACAACTTGACCCTCCAACCACGATCTGACCCTCCGACCACAATCTGACCGTCTGACCATGATCTGTGCCTCTGACTATTATCTGACCCTCCGACCCCAATCTGACTCCCTCTGACCACGATTGGCCCCCACGACCACAACCTGTCCCTCTGAACACGATCTGACCCTCCGACCACGATCTGACCCTCCGACCATGGTCTGTCCCCTCCGACCACGATCTGACCTTCCGACCACGATCTGTCCCTCCGACCACGATCTGACCCTCCGACCACGATCTGACACCCTGACCACGATCTGAACCTCCGACCAAGATCTGACCCTCCGACCATGATCTGACTCTCCGACCACGATCTGACACCCCGACCACAATTTAACCCTCTGACCATGATCTGACCCTCTGACCACGATTTGACTCTCCGACCACGATCTGTCCCTCCGACCACGATCTGCACCCACCGACCACAATCTGACCTTCCGACCACGATCTGACCTTCCGACCACGATCTGACCCTCCGACCATGATCTGTCCGTCCGACCACGATCTGACCGTCCGACCACGATCTGACACTCTGACCTCGACTTGTTCCTCGAAAAATGATCTGACCCTCCAACCACAATCTGTCCCTCCGACCATGATCTTTCCTCCGACCACAAACTATCCTTCCAACCACGATCTGACCCTCCAACCACAATATGTCCCTCCGACCACAATCTGTCCCTCTGACCACGATCTGACCATCCAACCACAATCTGACCCCTCCAACCACAATCTGTCCCTCTGATGATGATCTGACCATCTGACACAATCTGACCCCTCCGACCACGATCTGACCCTCCGACCACGATCTGACCCTCCGACCACGATCTGACCCTCCGACCACAATCTGACCCTCCGACGTCGATCTGACCCTCCGACCACGATCTGACCCTCCGACCACAATCTTACACCTCCGACCACGATCTGAACATCCGAACACGATCTGACCCACCGACCACGATCTGACCCCTCCGACCACGATCTGACCATCCGGCCACGATCTGACCCCTCTGACCACGATCTGACCATCTGAGCTCGATCTGACCATTCGAGCACGAACTGACTGACCGACCACGATCTGACCATCCGACCACGATCTGACCATCCGACCATGATCTGAGCCCTCCGACCACGATCTGACCCTCCGACCACAATCTGTCCCTCCGACCGCGATCTGACCATCCGACCATGATCTGACCCCTCTGACCACGATCTGACCCTCCTACCACGATCTGACCCCTCCGACCACGATCTGACCCCCCGACCACGATCTGAACCCTCCGACCACGATCTGACCATCCGACCATGATCTGACCGTCCATCCACGATCTGGCTGTCTGACCACGATCTGACCCCCAACTACGATCTGATCCTCCAACCACAATCTGTCCCTCCGACAACGATCTTTCCTCTGACCACGATCTGCCCCTCCAACCATGATCTGAACCTTCGACCACAATCTGTCCCTCCGACCACGATCTGTCTCTCCGGCCATGATCTGTCCCTCCGACCACGATCTGACCATCCAACCAAATCTGACCCCTCCGACCATGATCTGACCGTCTGACCATGATCTATGCCTCTGACTATGATCTGACACTCCGACCCCAATCTGATTCCCTCCGACCACGATCGGCCCCCACGACCACGATCTGTCCCTCCGAACACGATCTGACCCTTCGACCACGGTCTGACACTCCGACCACGATCTTAACCCGCTGACCACCATCTGACCATCCGACCATGATCTGATCCCCCGACCACGATCTGACCCCTCCGACCATGATCTGACCAACTGACCCCTCTGACCATGATCTGACCCTCCGACCATGATCTGACCAACTGACCCCTCTGACCATGATCTGACCCTCTGACCATGATCTGACCATCTGAACCCTCTGACCATGATCTGACCGTCCGACGTCGATCTGTCCGTCCGACCACGATCTGACCGCCCGACCACGATCTGACCGTCCAACCACGATCTGACACTCTGACCTCGACCTGTTCCTCCGAAAATGATCTGACCCGCCAACCACAATCTGTCCCTCCGACCACGATCTTTCCTCCGACCACAAACTGTCCTTCCAACACGACCTGACCCTCCGACCACAATATGTCCCTCCGACCACAATCTGTCCCTCTGACCACGATCTGACCATCCAACTACAATCTGACCCCTCCAACCACAATCTGACCCACCAACCACGATCTGACCCCCCAACCAGGATCTGGCCCCTCCGACCGCGAACTGACCATCCGATCACGATCTGACCCTCCGACCACGATCTGACACCACGACCACAATTTGATCCTCTGATCATGATCTGACCCCTCGGACCACGATCTGACCTCTCTGACCACAATCTGACCCTCCGCCCTCGATCTGACCATCCGACCACGATCTGACCGTCTGACCACGATCAGACCCTCTGACCACAATCTGGCCCACCGACCACGACCTGACCATCCGACCACAATCTGACCCCTCCGACTACGATCTGACCCTCCGACCACGATCTGACACTCTGACCACAACCTGACCCTCCAACCATGATCTGACCCTCCGACCACAATCTGTCTCTCCGAACATGATCTGACCCCCGACCACGATCTGGCCCCTCCAACCACGATCTGACCCTCCGACCACAATATGTCCCTCCAACCACAATCTGTCCCTCTGACCACGATCTGACCATCCAACCACAATCTTTCCCCTCCGACCACAATCTGTCCCTCCGATGACGATCTGACCATCTGACCACAATCTGACCCCTCCGACCACGATCTGACCCCTCTGACCATGATCTGACCCTCCGAACACGATCTGACCCCTCCGACCATGATCTGACCCCTCCGACCACGATCTGACCCTCCGACCATGACCTGACCCTCCGACCATGATCTGACCCTCTGACCACAATCTGACCCTCCGACGTCGATCTGACCCTCCGACCACGATCTGACCCTCCGACCATGATCTGACCACGATCTTAACCCTCCGACCACGAACTGACCCTCCAACCACGATCTGACCATCCGACCATGTTCTTACCCCTCTGACCACGATCTGACCCTCCAACCACGATCTGTCCCTCTGAACCCAATATGACCTCCCGACCACGATCTGTCCCTGTGACCACGATCTGACCCTCCGACCATGATCTGTTCCTCCGACCATGATCTGACCCTCCGACCACAACATGACACTCCAACCACGGTCTGACCCTCCGACCACGATCTGACCGTCCGACCATGATCTGTGCCTCTGACTATGATCTAACCCTCCGACCCCAATCTGACTCCCTCCGACCACGATCGGCCCCCACAACCACGATCTGTCCCTCCGAACATGATCTGACCCTCTGACCACGATCCAATACTCCGACCACGGTCTGTCCCCTCCCACCACGATCTGACCTCCGACCACAATTTGACCCTCTGATCATGATCTGACCTCTCCGACCACGATCTCACCATCTGACCACGATCTGACCCCTCCAACCACGAACTGACCCTCATACCACGATCTGACCACCCGACCATGATCTGGCCCCTCCGACCACGATCTGACCATACGAGCACGATCCTACCCCTCCGACCTCGATCTGACCATCCGAACACGATCTGACCCCCCGGGCACGATCTGATCCCTCCGACCATGATCTGACCGTCCGACCACGATCTGACCCCTCTGACCACAATCTGACCCTCCGACCTCGATCTGACCATCCAACCACAATCTGACCCCTCCGACCACGATCTGACCCCTCTGACCACGATCTGACCCTCCTACCTTGATCTGACCATCCGACCACAATCTGACCACGATCTGACCGTCCGACCACGATCTGACCCTCCAACGTCGACCTGTTCCTCCGAACATGATCTGATCCTCCGACCACGATCTGTCCCTCTGAACATGATCTGACTGTCCATCCACAATCTTTCCCTCCGACCACGATAATTCCTCCGACCACGATCTGTCCCTCCGACCACGATCTGTCCCTCCTAACGTGAAGTGACCCTCCGACCACGGTCTTTCCCCTCCGACCACGGTCTTTCCCCTCCGACCACGATCTGACCTTCCGACCACGATCTGACCCTCCGACCACGATCTGACCCTCTGACCACGATCTGACCCTCCGACCACGATCCGACACTCCGACCACGGTCTGTCCCCTCCCACCACGATCTGACCTTCCGACCACGATCTGACCTTCCAACCGCGATCTGACCTTCCGACGATGATCTGCCCATCCAACCACGATCTGACCCCTCCGACCACGATCTGACCATCCGACCACGATCTGCCCATCCGACCACGATCTGACCCCTCCGACCACGATCTGACCATCCGACCACAATCTTACCCCTCCAACCACGATGTGACCATCCGACCACGATCTGACACCCGACCACGATCTGACCCCTCTGACCACGATCTGACCATCCAACCACAATCTGACACCTCTGACCTCGATCTGACCCTCTGACCTCGATCTGTCCCTCCGACCATGATCTTTCCTCCGACCACGAACTGTCCCTCCAACCACGATCTGTCCGTTCAACCACGATCTGACCCTCCGACAACAATCTGTCCCTCCAACCACGATCTGACCCTCCGACCACGATCTGACAGCCCGACCACAATTTGACCCTCTGATCATGATCTGACCCCTCCGACCACGATCTGACCCCTCTGATCACAATCTGACCCTCTGCCCTCGATCTGACCATTCGACCATGATCTGACCACTCCGACCAGGATCTGACCCTCTGAGCAGGATCTGACCCCCCGACCACGATCTGACCCTCCAACCACGATCTGACCCCCCGACCAGGATCTGGCCCCTCTGACCACGAACTGACCATCCGACCACGATCTGACCCTCCGACCACGATCTGACACCCCGACCACAATTTGACCCTCTGATCATGATCTGACTGTCTGACCACGATCAGACCCTCCGACCACAATCTGACCCTCTGTCCTCGATCTGACCATCCGACCACGGTCTGACCGTCCGACCACGATCTGACCCTCCGACCACAATCTGTCCCTCCGACCACGATCTGACCATCCGACCACAATCTGACCCCTCCGACCACGATCTGACCCTCCGACCATGATCTGACCCTCCAACCACAATCAGACCCTCTGACCACGATCTGTCCTCCGACCACAGTCTGACCTTGCGACTACAATCTGTCCCTCCGACCACGTTCATTCTCTCCCACCATGATCTGTCCCTCTGACCACAATGTGATGAATGGACAACGACCTGACCTTCTGACCACGATCTGTCCCCTCTGACCCCGATCAGACCCTCCGACCACGATCTGACTCACCGACCCCAACCTGAAACCCTCCAGCCACGATCTGACCCCCGACCAAGATCTGTTCCTCCGACCATGATCTGACTGTCCGACCATGATCTGTGCCTTTGACTATGATCTGATGCTCAGACCCCAATCTGACTCCCTCCAACCACGATTGGCCCCCACGACCACGATCTGTCCCTCCGAACACGATCTGACCCTCCGACCACGGTCTGACCCTCCGACCACCTTCTGACCCTCCGACCACGATCTGACCCTCCGACCACAATCTGACCCTCCGACCACGATCTGACCTTCCGACCACAATCTGTCCCCTCTGATCACGATCTGACCCTTCGACCACGACCTGACCCCCCGACCACAATTTGACCCTCTGATCACGATCTGTCCCTCCGACCACAACCTTTCCCTCCAACCATGATCTGACCCTCCGACCACAATCTGACTCTCCGACCACGATCTGACCCTCCGACCATGATCTGACCCTCTGACCATGATCTGAACCTCTGACCACGATCTGACCTTCCGACCATGATCTGTCCTTCTGACCATGATCTGACCTTCCGAACATGATCTGTTCCTCCGACCATGGTCTGATCCTTCAACCACAACTTGACCCTCCAACCACGATCTGACCCTCCGACCACAATCTGACCGTCTGACCATGATCTGTGCCTCTGACTATTATCTGACCCTCCGACCCCAATCTGACTCCCTCTGACCACGATTGGCCCCCACGACCACAACCTGTCCCTCTGAACACGATCTGACCCTCCGACCACGATCTGACCCTCCGACCATGGTCTGTCCCCTCCGACCACGATCTGACCTTCCGACCACGATCTGTCCCTCCGACCACGATCTGACCCTCCGACCACGATCTGACACCCTGACCACGATCTGAACCTCCGACCAAGATCTGACCCTCCGACCATGATCTGACTCTCCGACCACGATCTGACACCCCGACCACAATTTAACCCTCTGACCATGATCTGACCCTCTGACCACGATTTGACTCTCCGACCACGATCTGTCCCTCCGACCACGATCTGCACCCACCGACCACGATCTGAACCCCTGACCACGATCTGGCCCTCCGACCACGATCTGACCCCCCGACCGCGATCTGACCCTCTGACCACGATCTGCCCCTCCAAACATGATCTGACCCTCCGACCACGATCTGACCCCTCTGACCATGATCTGACCTTCCAACCACGATCTGAACGTCCGACCACTATCTGTCCCCTCCGACCATGATCTAATTCTCTGACTACAATCTGACCCTTCAACCACGATCTGACCCTCCGAGCACGATCTGGCCCTCCAAACACGATCTGACCCTCCGACCATGATCTGTCCCTCCGACCACGATCTGTCCCTCCGACCACGATCTGTCCCTCCGAACACGATCGGAACATCCGACCACGATCTGACCCCTCCGACCACGATCTGACCCTCCAACCATGATCTGACCCTCCGACCATGATCTGACCATCCGACCACGATCTGTCCCCTCCGACTACGATCTATCCCTCCGACTACGATCTGAGCCCCTGACCACGATCTGACCCTCCGACCACGATCTGGCCCCCAACCACGATCTATCCCTCCGAACACGATCTGACCCTCCGACCACGATCTGGTCCCCCACCCACGATCTGGCCCCCCGACAATGATCTGGTCCCCTGACCACGATCTGTCTCTCCGACCACGATCTGACCCTCTGACCACAATCTGTCCCTCCGACCACGATCTGTCTCTCCGACCACGATCTGTCCCTCCAACCACAATCTGACCCTCCAACCACAATCTGACCCTCCAACCGCGATCTGTCGCTCTGACCACAATCTGACCCTCCGACCACAATCTGTCCCTCCGACCACGATCTGTCTCTCCGAACACGATCTGTCCCTCCGACCACGATCTGATGGTCGGACCACGACCTGACCCTCCGACCACGATCTCACCCACCGACCCCAATCTGACCCCATCCGACCACAATCTGACCCTCCAACCACAATTTGACCCTGCAACCACGAGCTGACTCCCAGACCATGATCTGTCCCTCTGACCCCAATCTGACCCTCCCACCACAATCTGTCCCTCTGACCATGTTCTGTCCAACTGACCATGATCTGTCCCCCCGACCACGATCTGAAACCCAACCACGATCTGAACCCACTGACCATGATCTGTCCCTCCGACCACGATTTGTCCCGCTGACCATGATCTGTCCCTCCGACCACAATCTGACCCCCACCAAGCACGATCTGCCCCTCCTGACCACAATCCCCGTTTCCCCATGATCTCTCTCTCGCTCCATCCCTACTCTCTGCTCTTTGGCTGTGGCCTTTTACCACAGGCTTTCTCACTCGACAGGCAGACCGCCTGTCAATCAGACAGGCTGTCGAGCGGGAAACCGGGGGAAAATCTTAAAAATACATCCTGCAGTTAATTTCAGCGGGTTATCGGGGAAAATATACTTCAGGGTTTCCTGTCCAGAACTTTAGCCCCACCCCCACCCTTCCCCCGCTCTCTCCCTACCTCCCTGTCAATAGCCGGGCTATTATTTCAGTGAGCGAGTAGTAAATCTATGGAACAGGCTCCCGAGGGAGACAACGGAAGCAGATATTATTGATTCATTCAAATAAAAGTTAGATAGCTTTATTTCAGAAAATAGTATTTTGGGATACAGTATATGCGTAATTTGAGACATGACATATGGTATGTGTAGCATGCTTGGAAGGAACAGGTGACTTTGGACCTATGGTTCCCAAAGTTCTCCATTACTGGGTGTTTTCCTCACCTCATGCCTGGGTCTGTTGTAGACTAATTGATGGCGATTGATTGCCGTGATTAGTTAACAACTCCATTATTGTTGCATCATGCGATTACCAGAATGGTAGAAAATGAACTAGATGGACCTTGGTCCTTTTTCATCTAGCAATTCCTATGTTCCTGCGCTCCTAGACCTGGGGAAGGGGAGGTCCAATGTTTCCTTGTCTGACTTTTGCTCCTCCTGGTCCAGAAGGAAACCATAAAATGTTAAAAAATATTTACTTGTCCAGCCCTCTTCTGAGCCCGCCAAGGCTGGCACTGGGCACCGAACATGTGACCCTACGCAGAAATATCATTTAGGTCTGAATGGCATTATCAATACCTCGACTTTTGTATTACATTGAGACCCTCGTCTGCCTGGGGCAATGGCCTCACACGCTGCTCAATATGTACCTGGTAAAATGGCACCTGGTTCAAGGTCAATCAGCCATGATCTCATTGAATGACTTAGCAGACTCAATGGGCTGAATGGCCTACTGCTGTTCCTACATCAATGGGAAGCTGGAGAGGTGCATACTGCTATGAATTTAATCCACTGCACATCCTGTTCTCATTGGCCGTGGGATAAAAGTGAGGCTTAACTCTTTTTCCAAATCCTTTCTGGAAAAGTGGTCAAAAAATCCCAAACTATGACACCGAACTCTTTAACTTCTCTGTCCCCATAATTCAGCAAGGCTCACAATTCAAGTAGGTTGAGCCAGGCAACATTATCAAAGGAGCAAAAGTGTTTTGTTACTGCTAATGTTGCCTGGTTCAACCTATTTGAATTGTGAGTCTTGCTGGATGATCACAGAACATCACTAATAGTTATGCAAAAGTTCAGTGCTGAAGTTGCTTAAGTTTCTAATCAAAGATGCTCTGAAGTGGTAACGGTGTGTATAAATGACTCAAATAAGTGACTTTCAGTTACAAAATTCAAGAGGTCCATATAGATTTTGCATATAATTCATATGTTCTCTAGAGGACTGGAGTATCTGTCATAAATTAAAACGGCTTTTCCATAATACCAGTTTAAATGTGTACCATTAGGCCTCCTGTAATATGAAGCTTTCTTAAGTCCCACATGATGGATATTGTACATGTAAAATTATAGTACATTGTAATAATGTAAAGAGTTTAGTGGTGATATTAGTGGATCAATCCTTAACATATTTATATAACCTTCCTCTGTTCACTTATAGCAGACAGAGGAATTTTATACAAAAGCATGAAGTATCTATCTGCTAATCTTGTCAACAGAAATCTCTATGCTTTTGTGTTTATTATACAGCAAGATCCAGATCCACTCATTTTATTTGATGCACTCTTTATTTTAAGAGTTGCGATTGAATTGGAGCTGCAGAAATAGTTTTAACTATTGGCTTGATTTACAAGTAGGGTATCTAATTAATTCTGTGGAGGCCCACGACGTGCAGGCTTATGTTGCCAACATGTATGTGTACATATGTGTGCAGGTATTCTAAATACAGCATAATATTATAGATTGACAGATTTTCCATACTATGAATTAACTTAGTGCGTTGTGTCTGTAGCCCATTTAGAATGTAATACTGCACTATTATGAGCAGCTGACATTCACCTTGCATGGTTTTATTTTTATTGCAATTCTGAGGAATGGGACTGAGAAGTATGGTGTTGACGAATCGTGGAAGATGGTAGTTTGCGTATTGATGGGCACTGATTGTGATTAAGCATCAAGTTACAGAAGTGAATGTGTCATGCTGGGATCTTTCAAATATTGACACATTATGCTACTGATATTATATGGTTGCCGTATAAACTAGAGCCGTCGTGTAATTTTATTTGAAAAGGCAGCTTCTATAATTCAGCAGATATAGTATTGATCATTAACGCCTCTGGTTCTCCATTCATGGCCTGTGTGGATGCGGGATGTTACTGAGCTGATATTCTTGTTCCACAGCAAAAGAAGACAAAAGAATGGCATTATGGGGTCTGGAGTATCCCAGTACAATCCATTATAGAAAATATCCTACTAAAATAGAATAAATTAATGGAACTATCATTCCTATTTTTTTTTCTTTTTCTTTGGTGAGGCGCAGGCACTGATTAGGCAGGCAACTTCCCACTGTTGCATAATTTAAATTAGGAGCTAACTGTGTGGGGAATGGCAGGCACTGAGCTGGAACCCTTTACTCTATAGCTCAGAATGGTGCTGTGTTCCTGAAAAATCCCTTTGAGCAAAACATCAATTCGCTTTATGGGTTTTGAAAAATGTTTGTGAGTAACACTGTTTTACATCAATTTCTTCTAACCACCCGTCGCACCTTAATTATACCAAGGCATATGTTCAACAGCAAAAGAACTTGCATTTATAAAGCAACTTTAGTATGGAACCCACTCCAAGGTACTTTAAAGAGGGGGGAATAAAAAAATATAGGAATCGATAAGAGAAGGGTCATCAAGCTATGAAGAGAGAAGTTAGGAGGGATTGGAGTTTATGAATGGTGGAGGATGGGGGGCCAGTGATTAAGATATTAGAGAAATTGTGTCTAGAGGTAACAAAAGCATTTGCTAAGCCTTCAGTGGCGGAGGAGCTGAGTTAGGGGCTGTAGTGTATGTACCTTTAAGAGCCCCTGTGTACTGTAATACCGGTAGTGACCACTCGGGCATATAAGCCTGTATAGCGTCTTGTATCTTTTAGTTCACCTCCAGACTTTGTTCAGTAAACACCTGTTAAACCAACTCCTGCATTCCGTGTCTCCATTAACACACGGATACAACAGTGGCGACGAATTGGAAACGGACTTACCTGCAATTCGGCACAACCGCAAGGAGATCGATTCCTCAGACGAAGGTCAAAGAAAAAAAAAGAAAAAAAAAACTGTGGTTTCACCAGCTAGCCGGGCTGGTGGCAGGTACTGCACTAATCCTTCCTGGGCGGCGGGCTGGGGCTCGATCAGGTGGCTCTGCAGCGGGGCCGAGCAGCGAGTCGGAAGGCAGAGGCAAACAGAGACGGAGGGTGGAGCACTTGGGAGACGGCCGGCGCTGCAAAGCAGGTCGGCATTCGGACCAAGCAGAGGGAGGGAAAAGTCCCAGAAAGTCCGGCGGGAACGAGTCTCCAACTATTAAAAATATCTGTGTAAATAAAAACCGCGGAGAACAGCATTGTCAGCAGCGGCAGCGGTGGGAAAGCGCGGGAGGCGCCATTTTTTCTCGGCAGGGAAGAAAGGAAAGCGCGGGAGGTGCCATTTTTGATTTTCAGGATGCCTAAGACTGGCAATATTACTGCTTTCGATAGTAATATAGAGGATTGGACCACATATGTGGAAAGAGTGGAGGTATATTGCAAGGCGAATGAAGTAGCGGATGATAAAAAGGCATCGGTACTTCTAAATCTGATGGGCGCAAGGACATACGGGCTGTTACGAAACTTAATCACTCCAGCCAAACCGATGGACAAGAATTTTAAGGAGATTGTTGATACCCTACAGGAGCACTTAAACCCAACACCGCTGCTGATAGCGGGATGATTCAAATTCTTCAGGAGGAATCAGCACAAGAATGAAAGTAACGTTGATTACCTCACCGAATTAAGAAAGCTGTCAAAGCACTGCCAATTCGGGGCAGAACTGGCAGATTCTCTACGAGACAAATTCGTCTGCGGTCTCCTAAGCGAAGGAACACAGAAAAGGCTACTTTCTGAGAAAGATTTGACACTGGACAAGGCTTTCAGTGTGGCTGTATCATACGAAGCAGCAGCAAGAGGAGCTGCAGAGATACAGCAAAAGCCACAGGACTTCGGCCCCCATGAAATGACATGGGGTTTCGAGAGATGTTATCGCTGCGGCAGATCCACCCATGACCAGAGGGACTGCTGGTTCAAGGACAAAGCATGCAGGCAATGCGGAAAGATGGGACACCTTGGACGTGTATGCCAAACTGGAAACAAAAAATCCACTGACAGAAAAAAAATCAATAGGGAAAAGTACAGAAAGGTACAAATGATGACGGACAGTAGCTCCGAAGACCAGAAGAGTGATAGCGACTCCGGAAACAAGAGACTAAGCTGTCTCAAATTACATAATGTAATTGCCAAAGAAGATTACCAGGCCATTTGGGTTACCCTCATGATAACGGGGTCCCCAGTTAAAATGGAGCTAGATACAGGATCAGCTCTGACTGTCATAAGTCGATGGGATTACGAGCGGCTATTTCCGCATATACCTTTGAAAAACACATCCATTATCTTGAAGACATATACGGGGCAGAAAGTATACCCCAGAGGTAAAATAAAGGTGCCTGTTGTATACAACGGCAAGGAAATACAGAAGTTGTATTTATACGTTCTGCAAGATGGTGGTCCACCGTTGTTGGGATGTGAATGGATCAGGAAAATACATTTAGACTGGCACTCCATTCAGGCACTGACGGTGACCAGTAAGAAAAAAAATGATGATGACGTCATACCTGAACGATTAAAAAACATCTTGGCCAACGCCAAAGAACTGTTTCAACAGGAACTCGGAACCTTGAAAGGCGTCACCGCCTCAATAAAAGTGGAAGATGCGGCAATTCCCAAGTTTTTTAAGGCAAGGCCGGTGCCATACGCAATTCGTCCAGCAGTCGAGGCAGAGCTGGAGAATTTGGAAAAAGCAGGCATGTTATCCAAGGTAGATTGGAGCAAGTGGGCAACACCCATCGTCCCGGTCATGAAGAAAACATTGAATGATGATAAATCTGAAGAACAGAGAAAAATTCGCATCTGTGGGGACTTCAAGGTGACTGTAAACCCGGTCCTTCACATGATACAGTATCCTCTTCCAAGGATAGAAGATATTTTCGCCTCACTATCCGGAGGGAAACGTTTCACCAAAATTGACTTGGCACAGGCATATCTATAGATGGAGATTGAGGAGGCCTCTAAAAAGTATCTCACGATAAACACACACAAAGGCCTGTACCAGTAAAATCGACTGGTTTTCGGAGTAGCATCAGCTCCAGCTATCTGGCAAAGAGCTATGGAGCAAGTCCTGCAAGGGATTCCGGGGACTCAATGCTACCTAGATGACATCCTTGCAACAGGAGAAAACGACAACGAGCACCTTGCCAATTTGGAGCAGGTGCTCACTAGGCTGAGAGAACGGGGCCTACGAGCAAATCGCCCCAAGTGCGAATTTTTCCAGAAACAAATATCATATTGTGGCCATATAATTAACGAAGAAGGGTTGCGTAAGTCAGCTGAAAAAATTGAAGCGGTCATAAAAGCCCCAGCACCTGAAAATGTCTCACAATTAAGGTCGTTCCTGGGATTGATAAATTACTATCATAAATTTTTACCAAACTTGTCAACTGTTCTGCACCCTCTTAGCGCACTGCTACAAACGGGAGTAATTTGGAAATGGAGCGAAGACTGTAAACGTGCCTTCCATAAATGCAAAGGCTTGATCACATCCAAGGAAGTGTTGGCTCATTACAACCCATCACTGCCAATCAGACTGGCGTGCGATGCATCCCCTTACGGCATAGGAGCGGTATTATCACATAGATTCCCTGATGGCTCGGAGTGGCCGATAGCTTTTGCGTCACGCTCATTGAACTCAGCTGAGCATAACTATGCCCAGATCGACAGGGAAGCACTCAACCTGGTGTGGGGAGTGAAGAAATTCAACCATTACCTACACGGACAAAAATTTACCTTATTGACTGACCATCAAACCCTCGTTTCCATATTCAACCCTAAAAAGGGCGTTCCCATTATGACAGCGCAAAGGCTACAGAGGTGGTCCCTTTTCCTAGGGGCACACCAATATGACATAGAATACAAAGGATCAAAACAGCATGGGAATGCTGACGGTTTATCGCGCCTACCGTTGCCAACGGTAGAAGAGGCACCTACAATGGACCCAGTGGAGATGTTCCACTCAACCATAGTGGAATGTCTACCAGTAACAAATTCTACCATTGAAAAGGAAACGAGAAATGACCCGACTCTCTCACGAGTCTACGATTTAACGGTGAAGGGATGGCCAGCACATGGCGAACTACTGTTGCCAGCATTCTCGCAAAGAAGAGAACAGCTGTCAGTGTGCCGAGGAACCTTGATGTGTGGATCCAGAGTGGTGATTCCACCCAAACTCCAGGATAAAGTGCTAAAGGAGCTTCACGAGGGGCATCTGGGTGGAGTGAAAATGAAGAACCTAGCCAGAGCGTTTGTGTGGTGGCCAGGTATCGATGGAGACATCGAAGAAATGACCAAGAGCTGTCTAGGATGCCAGAAGGTCCAAAACGCCCCACCACAAGCCCCTCTACATCCATGGGAGTGGCCCTCATCTCCATGGCAAAGGGTACATATCGACTTTGCTGGTCCATTTATGGACTCAATGTTCTTAATCGCGGTTGATGCACACTCCAAGTGGCCGGAGGTGATAAAGATGTCCTCCACCACCACGGAAAAAACCATCACAGTATTAAGGACCATATTTGCCAGGAATGGGCTGCCTGAACAGATCTGCTCTGATAATGGACCGCAATTTGTGTCCGAAGAATTCAGGAAGTTCTTAAAAAACAATGGGGTTAAGCACTACACGTCCGCCCCATACCATCCCGCCACCAATGGATTAGCTGAAAGGTTTGTCCAGACCTTCAAGAAGGCCATAAAGGCCATGGGTATTGAAGACATAAATCTACAACATAAGGTAGATAACTTCTTGTTTGCGTACAGGAATGCAACACATGTGGTTACAAACCAAACTCCCGCCATGATGTTTTTCAATAGAAGACTAAGATGCCGGTTGGATTTGATCAAGCCAAACATCAGAAGGGACGTAGAGAACCGGCAATTTCAAGGCATGAATGAAAGGCCAACTAGAACCTTCCAGATAGGTCAACAAGTTTTGGCCCGGGACTACCGTACCGAGAAATGGCAGCCTGGAACTATTTGCACACGACTAGGACCACTGATGTATACCGTGGACATTGGTGAAAGCATAATGAGGCGCCATGCTGACCAGATCATAGAGTCATCCGAAAAGGGACAACCTACACCACAACTCTATACGCCTAATGATGAAGCAGAGATACCCATAGTATCTACCTCCGATCCGGTGATACTGGAACCAGATGAACCCAACACTGGCATTCAAGCCGAATCGACCTTGCCAAAAGAACCTACTACACCACCGAAAACTACTACACCACCGAGGCGTTATCCGGACCGAGTCAGGAAGCCTCCAGAGAGACTGACTTATAATTGATTAACTGCAGCAAATGTGTAGATTATTGTTCTTGTAAACATGTTAATTAATGATTACTTAAAATGTTATGTACTAATTATCTAAAAGGGGAGGAATTGTAGTGTATGTACCTTTAAGAGCCCCTGTGTACTGTAATACCGGTAGTGACCACTCGGGTATATAAGCCTGTATAGCGTCTTGTATCTTTTATTTCACCTCCAGACTTTGTTCAGTAAACACCTGTTAAACCAACTCCTGCATTCCGTGTCTCCATTAACACACGGATACAACAGGGGCGGAAGCAGGCAATGTTGCAGAAGTGTAAATAAACTGTCCTAGTGATGGATAGGAAGTGGAGATCAGTTTGATGAAACATATTCACTGCACCTATTTCTATTTGCAAAACTTTGTTGTCTACATACAGACCAATGTTTTGTGCTTGACTCGGACGGTCAGCATTTCAGGATCTGCTTGTGTGTCTGCATGTTCTGGCAAAAATCAGCATGAACCAGGCCCCCCCCCCTTAGTACTGCTCACATTTCCACTCCTGCTTCCTGCCTCTCTCACTCTAGGGCTTCATCATGAGTCCTCTGGTTGCCGGTGTTGCTGCTGCAGTAAACTGAAGCAATTGGCTATGTACTGTGCAGGGGAATTGTTGCGAGATCTGGAATTCCTGCCCAAGGTATGTAGCCATGTTTAATCACCTCCAATTACAGCAGCAAAAACAGGTCTTGGGTAGGAGCCCCAGAACAGTGCAAAGGCAAAAGAGAATATAAGAACATAAGAAATAGGAGCAGGAGTATGCCATATGACCCTCGAGCCTGCTCTGCAATTTAATAAGATCATGTCTCAACTTCTACATCATCTTCACTTTCCCGCACTATCCCCATATCGCTTGATTCCCTTAGGGCCCAATAATCTATCGAGCTCAGTCTTGAAGATATGCATCGACTGAGCATCCACAGCCCTCTGGGGTAGAGAATTCAAAGATTCACAACCCTCTGCTTAAAGAAATTTCTCCTCATCTCAGTCCTAAATGCCAACCCCTTACCCTGAGACTATGACCCCTAGTTCTAGAATCTCCAGCCAGGGGAAACAGCCTCTCAGTATCTACACTATCAAGTCCTCTAAGATTTTTAGAGAGTGCAAACAGGAGCGACACTGAAGTGAAGGGTTGAAAGAGGAGTGTCGGTATGGACTGATGAGGGGCATAGCATAGTACCAGCATTGAGTGGGGAAGGAGGGATGTTGGAAGAGGAAGAAAAGTGCCAGCTTGAATTGGGAACGTGGAGTGTCAGCTCGAATTGAGGGAGGAAGATGAGTACCAGAAGTCTGTGTTTTAGAAGTCTTAGCCAGCTTAGCTAGAGCAGGTGAGCCTTTGTTTATAGAGCGACAGCAAGCTATATTTTTATTGTTTATAGGAGTCACTGGTGAAACTGAACCAGAGTTGACATCTAGTGCAAAAACCTAAAAAGCTGTGACAGAATGGGGCAGTTACTGCTGAGGTGGTTTTTGAAGAAGTTATGGGCCAGCTGATGCATTGAAACCTCAAATGTCACTTTACCACAATTTATTAGATTAAAAATCTATCAATTGTGAGTGTGAAAGCATTTAACATCAACTAAGCTGCTTTTCTAATGTTAATATTCAAGGGACTAGAAATTCGGGTGGTTTGCGCCACACGTTAGCGCAGCATAATGTCTTCCGCCAGCTGGTGGTGGGTCCCACGGTGTCTTTCATTTTTATGGTCTTGTTGGGCTGCCATTAAAAGGTATCGCCCTGCAAAGAAAAATGGCGGAATGGTGACGTCAGTCTGTGTGTATCGCTGACTTAACATCACCATGGCGAACTTCGACCATAGTGCTGAGTTCAGCGCTGGGTTCTAAGCACAGCAGGTAAACCCAGGAAGCAAAAGAGGAGGAAACAGAAGGATGGAATCCCAGTGACCACAACCCCAATTCCCTTTTCAAAATTAGCCCTACACCTTACCTTCCTTCTGTTACTCACCAGCACAGCGTCCTCTTGGCCACGATGCTGAAATAAAAGCCACCACCAAGCAAACTTTCCAATCAAACTTTATACATCTATCCATCCAAAATGACATCAAGAAATCAACTCATCACCCTTATGCATTCTCTTAGTGAATGTCTTGTGTGTGCCTTTGCCTATCCTACTGATGTCACGCAGTGCTACCCCAGTGGCTGAAGCATAGCTGGTGGAAGGCTGCTGACTTTGAGTGAGGACACTGCAGATGGCCTTGCCAGTTGACCTTGAGGAGTTGGTGGTTGGGAGTGTGAAATCAAGTGACGGTGTTTCTTCTTCTTCTTCTTCTGCACTCTCCTCTCCCTGTTCTTGGCCAACCACTAGCTAGGCAGGCTGCATTTCTTGGGTGTGTGAAATGAAGAAGGCACAAGGGTGGAGTTGTGGTGAAGGGAGTGTATGAGGCTACCAGCATCTTGTATTCTTTCAGCCCCACTGCTGGCCAAGGCCTCAGCTATGCCCCTGCCAAGAATGGCCTGCACCGTTCCCTCCAAGGGGGTGAGGTGAGGCTACGAATGGGAGGTGTGCCTCGTGATTGATATAGATTGTTGGTAAGTGAGTGATTGAGGGGCAGGGGGAGTTGTGCATTGAGCAGTGTGTGAGACTAGTGATTCAGTTGGTAGCAGATGTCTTTTGAAGATGCATTCACTGACCTTGACCAGTGGTCTGAGGTCATGAAGCTTCTTTGGGCACTGGCGCCAGGTGTTGGGGGCCACACTGCTGGCAGTGATGGCCTCTGCAATGTGGTCCCACATCCTTCTTTCTGGAGGGCCTCCTGGCCCCTGCGGGTAGAGGACCTCCCTTGCAGCGTTGGCCCCCTGCACAAAGCTGGAGTGCTGCTTGTGAGACGTTGGGTGCCCCTTCCCTAAAGCACTTTCCTCATTTTTTGAGGTTCGGTAGGGAATCCAACTTTAAATGCTGAAGACTCCCATTTGAGACTTCTTTTTAATGTTAAAAGGCAATAAGGGCTGAAAACTTCTAGGCCAAAATATTCTAGGTGTGCATATCCTGATTCCCTTAGAAGTGCTCTGTCAGTTGCCAAAAGGCGAGAGGGTGGGGACAGCCTTAAGAAAGAGCGTGTATAATTCTACATTTGCAGCCTACAGCCCTTACTGGCATGGTCAACAAAATTGGGCTTAAATACCATTTTAGCTATTTGATTTTTTTTGGAAAAAAATCTTTTTCTCACCGCAATAGATTATCTGGTGCCATTAAGAGAAAATCTTTAAATGCCAAGAAAAATAGTTGCTTTCCAAATAGCAAAATAGGGGATAGTTTTCAATAAAAATCAAGCAAAAGTCCTCTCCTTTTTAGATTTAAAAAATACAATGCCCATGTTCATCGTAGGGTGCAATGTTCCCATTGGAGGTGGGTTGGAGGCGGGTTTCGGTTTGGGTGGGTTCCAAACCCGCCTCCACTGTCAGGTGGGAAAAATTTGCGATCTTGTCCTAATTGATCAGTTATTTTCAGAGGTGTGGGTTCCCTGAGCCAATTAGTCTTTTGGGACTGAAACTCGCCTCTGCTGACATTACTTTTCCAGCTTAATTTAAGGGCTGCTTGCTGTCTTGGCTCATTCCACTGTTTTTTGGTCGATGGTGCACCACCTCCAAACTTTCATCTCCTTGAAGAATGGCCAGCTCCAAGGCAAGGGCCTCCCCAAAGTTCTCGGATGAGGCACTGGGTATGCCGGTTGAGGGGGCGAGGGCTAGTAGGGAGGTTCTCTTCCCCTCATCTGGGAGGAAGAGGCCTCCCAAAGAAACCAAGGCTGTGTGGGTCCAGCTGGCAAGGGATTTAACCTCCAGATCTGTGTGCAGATTGGGTGATTGTTTCTGTTTATTGATGAAATGCCATCCCTGTGTGAATGTATTAAAATTAAGTGATGGCAAACTGTTGGCGTGATGGCATCTGTTATTTCGGCTTAGGCAGCTCCACATTGCGGGCTCCGCGACACTTGCATGGACAGGTTGCTGGTCAGAGTGAAAGGAGGCCGGAGAGTCATGTCCATTATCTATCATGTGTTAAGAAAGAGCCAAGCACATGTGCCACAATGGGCAACCTAAGCAAATCTGGCCAGGATGAGTGCATCCCTTGCATCACGGGCAGCCTTGTGCTCGCGTGCTGCCGCTGCTGCTGGTTGATACGCCACCGCTCGGTCTTCCTCCTCCTCACCTGAGGAGGCTATGAACTGAGCCACTTGCTCATCAGGAAGCTGCAAGCCATGACGCTGTGCCATATTGTTCAGTGCACAGCAGACCACGACCATTCTGGAGACCCTGGCTGCTGAGTACTGCAGGGCTCCACCTGATTTGTCAAGGCATCGGAATCGCATCTTCAGCAAGCCTCGATGATGTTTGCTCGATGATGGACCTGGTTGAAATGTGGCTGGCATTGTAGTGCTCCTTAAGCTGGCCTCCTGATCGGCATCATTAGCCACTTCTTCATGGGGTAGCCCTTATCACCAAGGAGCCATCCGTTAAGTTGGTTTGGCGGATTGAAGAGCGGAGGAACACTAGAGTTCCACAGGATGAAAGAGTCATGGCAACTACCACAGAACTTGACGCAAGCATGCAAAATCTCCTTGTGGTTACACACCAGCTGTACATTGAGGGAATGGAAGCCCTTGCGATTGACAAAGATAGCTGGGTTTTGATGGGGTGTCCTAAGGGCCACATGTGTGCAGTCTATGATGCCCTACACCATTGGCGAGCCTGCCATATTTGCAAAGCCAACTGAACGTGCTTGATCCCTTGAGAAGTGGATGTAATTGTGCGCCTTTGCGAAAAGGGCATCGGTATCCTGCGTGATGCAACTGTGGGCGGCCGACTGGGAGAGGCTGCTGATGTCTGCTGATGATCCCTGGAAGGAGCCTGAGGCAAAAAAGTTGAGTGCGGTGGTGACTTTGACAGCCACTGGTAAGGGGTGTCCACCTGCTCCTCTGGGCTCCAGGTGTTGGTGCAGCAGTGCGCAGATGTCTCCGACAACCTGTCGCGAAAGTCTCAGCCTCATTTGGCACTGCTGCTCAGTCATGCTGAGGTATCTAATCCTCTGTCTGTAAACACGGAGAGGGGGGTATCTCCTGCGGCGACATGCTTCCATGCGCTGGCGCCTTCTGCCCTGTGCAGCATCAGGTGGGAGAGCAGGAGGTTGGCGCTCCTGCTGCGGAGCTGCCTGGTTCTGCTGCTGCCGTGGCTGCTCCTCATCCGAATCTGAGATCCATGGTGAAAGGAAATAAATGGTTCCCATGCTGCTGGCAGATACCTCCGTTGGAGAAGTGCTCAGTCCAAGCAGGGAGAGGTTCTTCCAAGGAGGTCCCGCAGTTGAGAGATAGAAGTTGCAGCACCTCCGACTTCGGTAGGCCTGCTAAAAGTGCTGAATGACCTGTGGAACAGAAGTTCTGCCACCTGCAACTGCTCCCTGATGAAAGCTCCATTTTAATGCAGCTGTGAGGAGGCCACCCACTTGTCAACCCGCCAGGATTAGCTGGCGTGGTTTAGGAGGATCGTGCAACACGCACAACATGTGGCAAAATAACAAAGGCCTGTCAAAATAGGATTAGAGAGGCCCTTAACCACTATTTAAGGGTCTTTACCTCTCCCAGCTGATCGAGGTGGGACCGAATCGCACCCATCAAAATTGCGCGGAGGTGGGTAGGAGGCAGGTTCCGAACCCGCCCTCATTTTTTGCGATTTTGCTAACTGTCCTGCCTCCAAACCCGCCTCCTCGGGGCTGGGAAAATCGCCCCCTGTAGACTCCAAAATATCAGAACAAATATCATAAGGTGTCAAATTAAACTTTTCTGGAGGAGCATGCCCCCAGATTTCCCTAGAAAATAAATTGTATGTCTCAAGACTTCAGACTTTCATGCCCTTATTTTTTTGTTTAATATAAGTGAAGGAACACTTAAAGCTTACATTACTTTGTCCCACTGCGCTTTCAGTATAAATGCTTGTTTGAGCTGTTAGTAGTTTTCAAGGTTGGCATGTATGCAGGTATCTAGAGTGGACGTGTAACATCATTATTGTACAAAGAGCAATCAACTAGGAAGGTTTTCTATAATAATATTCAACCTTCTTATGACTGATTCCTGTGTGCTAAATAATATCCAAAGGTTCTGAGAGTAATCAAGCCTAGATCTTAATTGGATAATCTGGATTGAGTGGAGACTGCAGGATGGCTTTTTTTAGAATATATGCTGCTGGGTTATGCATGACAGAGGTATGAATTTTCATCATTACCTCCTGCCTCAAACCTAATGAAATAGCACAGAGATCATAAGCTTGGTCATGTTTGCTTTTTCTGCTTATCAAGGGTGGATTGGTTTTCATCGCCGTATTTCAAGGAGCAACCATTTCTAATTAATTTTAAATGTCAGCGTCTTTCCATAATTTCATAATGCTTTGATATTTAAGCACAAAATTGGAGTTTCATTATTTCTACTGTTGTGAATCAAACACAAGAAAATGATAGTGCTATGCTGGCCAGGAAATTAAATAGGGTCTTAGTTTTATGGGCTTGAATTATCCAGTTATCATAAATTACATCTTATTTTTAATGATACTTACTGTTCTATTCATTAATCCATTCTCTTTTTAAAAGGACAATTAATATTCATATTTTTTAATTTGGAATTTTAAGGTATAATAATTCCAACTGAAAGCTACATTGTGGTTTAGAAGTTTGAAGAACAAAAGCCATAGGACTTAAAATTCCTGGCCTCCCGCTCCACTGGTGGATGTCTGGCCGGGCAGGACTTTTAGTAGTCCATGGCGATAAACACTGACCCCATCAGAAATCAGCTTATTTAATTTATTTGCACATCATTGGGTGGAACACAAGACGAGAGCCCCACCAGCAATAGGGCAGTAATGTCCAGGGCGTCCTGGGAAACTCAAGGAGAGGAGCAGGAACCTCATTTAAAGGAGTGCCCCACATTAAAGGGGACAGAGCACTGGAGGAGATGCAGATTCATGGCCAAAAAGCACCTCCTCTTGTTGGGACAACTGCTTCAGCATGACTGGTCCACCGCCTGCCCTGATCCCCTCTCTGTGGCTGTGTGTTGCCTGTAAGCAAAATACATTTATGAAGATGTTATCAGCTGCTTGAGCACCTCAAAAGGTAAGCTTTTGCCCAGATCATCTCCGTCCCCATGACAGGCCATTGCAAAGTAATGTTCATGCTGTTTCCACTGGCAGTAATCTTTTGCAAGCCGAATTTTGAATTGCATTGTGCAAGTTATTACTGTGGCCCATTGCAATTCTGCGTTACAGCTTCTGTTGTTTGAAAGCATGGTGTGAAATGGGGTAAATGTTCTCTGTGTGCTTTGTATGCTACTTCTCAGGATTCAGGAGATAAATATTTAGATTTGCTCCATGTCTTCTTTGGATGCAAAGGAAGCATGTGGGTGCACTTACCTTGGCACTCCTCCTGATGCTGCTGAATATTTTATGTATTTGCTGCCATGTATGTTAGATCTCAAAGATTGCAATCACTCACTTGTTAACTCCCACCCAAGCAGCTTGGACCTCTGCTTTAACAGATGGGTAACCTTTGGCTCCAACCAGAGCCATCGCCCTTTGCAGGAGGACCACCTAGGACTTGTTACTAAATAAGGTAGCCTTCCCACAACCCTCGTTACTTACTCTTTGTCAAGTAAAGAAATGGACACCTCCGCACAGCTAGTACACTCCTCCAGGGCTAATAGGCATGCCGGCCTGATTCTCTGTGCCCATTTTCCATGCTCAGGGAGCATATCAAAATTAAGAGGAGGTGCTTACCTTGTGATATTCAATGAGGCCAGCCCTCTGTGTTGTCAGCACGTAGGCTCACGCAGCAAGCAAGCGCAGCCCCGATTTTGGTGTTCCTGTTTGGCTGTACATAGATTCCCAAAGCACCATTGGAGCTCATACTAAATATTACATGAATGGGGTTCAGTTTAATTTAGTCTATCATATCTCATGGCCATAATAGTATTTAACATTGATCTCGCAATATGACATTGAAACTCTTGCTGCAATGTCTGCATTGGTGAGAATTGAATTGTGGTTGGTTGTGTTATCTTCATAGTTGAACGAACAGTCACTGCTTAGACTCAATCCTAGGCTCACTCCTCCTGATGCCACATCACCACTGTTGGTCAGAGGCAAGGAACTGGAGAACTGCTGGCACTTATAAACTACATCACAACAAATGTAGAAAATAGAAGAAAAACTGGAGGGTGGAGGGGGAGTGCACAACTTGTTCAAAGTCATAAAAGTAATATTACACACGAGGAGACTATCTGCAGTCTCAAACATGCACAAATTTACAGTTGGTCAGGGATTTGAAAAATAAAACCCTAGCTCATTTGTCAAAATCTCCAAAATACTGCTATGAATATGTGAGTCTAAAGTTTAGGGGCTAGATTTTCAGTTGCTTGCGCCAGCAGTTAGCGCCTTAAGAGAAGTGATTTTCGGGCGCTATGCGTGTAGCGCCCGGGCGCAGCGCAGTTTGCGCCCCGCCCCAAATTAAGTTGCCCGTTAGCGCCGGCGCAAAGTTTAGCGGCCGCCCGGATGCGCGCGCAGAAAATGACGTCACATCCTCGTGCAACGCCCTTTGGCCGCCCCGAATCCAAACTTCAGTCGGACCGCCCCATTGTGCGGCTGGCGTCCAGAGCGTTTGTAAAATGGAACGCAACACACCCTGGGGAGCGCAAATTAAAGGGCACTCCTCCTGCACTATAACAGGCAGTCTGCATGTGTTGTGTGGAAGGATCCAGTGTGTTGTTGTGAACGGTGTATTTATGTTTCCGGCCACCACCTCCTCCTCCTCCTCCTCCTCCTCCTCCTCCTCCTGCTGTTTTCCCCCCCAGACTCTGCCTTTGAAAAAAACACATGCACCCTTCCCCTTTAAGAGCTCACTGGCACCAGAATGTCTGCCGTGCGCTGCGCCCGAGCTCGGGTGTTGCGCTCTGCACCGCCGGCTTAGCGCCTAAAGATAGTAGTGGAACGCCTCTTTTGGCGCTCCACCAACCTCTTAGGGCGAAGCCACTGAATTTCCGGCAACGGGGCGCTACTTTGGGGCGGGCGCTAACTTCGGGCGGGCGCTAAGGTTAGCGCCCCAAAACTGTCTATACTGAAAATCTAGCCCTAGATTTTTAAGCACCATGAGTAAATAGCTATGAAATCCTTAAAGAACATTAACAGTGACAACAGCCATAATGCTCTAACATCAGGTCACAGCAGGGCCCATCTTCCCAAACAGCACTGAATTTAAAGAAGATAGCAATTACAAGGCTAAAAGTACAAGTGATTAGTTTAATTGGCAGTTAAAGGACCCCTGGAAACCATATGTGATTTTTCGATTTTTCACTTCAGCGGGTCTTTGGCTGTTTCCCCAAACTCTTGTCTGCCTCACTTGTAATAGAGAAACATCAGTTACAGGTGTTCTGAGTAATCTCACAAGAGGATGATGGGATTTCATGGTCCCTTGTGAGATTTAAAAAACAGCTGAATTTTCAGCATTGAGCTATTAATGCTGTTGCAAGCCCAAGTGTATTTTAATAACCCAGCGATGAATGTTGATGGTTCTGTGGAGCGTAGTCAGTTCACAGCAGTCTCTGTCTGTCATCCTGTCTCAAAGGATCTGAGAGGAGACACTCCTGGGAGCCAAAATCACCAAGCTGTAAATTATTATCCTTTATCTCCTACTTAGTAAGTTCATTTCTTGTGGCTAACATTTAATAGGGAGTCTTTATCACAGCCATTACATGGACATTTTTGGAACAAACAGTAATTTACATATTCAGAAACATAGGTTATAAAACCATGTTATAAGGTGAAAACTATCGGCTTTGCTTTGTGTTTTTCTCAACTTGTGAATATGTTAAGCATCAGGATGGAAAATGCATTCCTATGACAACAATAGAAATGAGAAAGCATGTATATTAATGAATTACACTGCTCTTGGCTCCCTTCGATGTTTATACTTTAAGAATGGATTACAAAGTAATTTGGACTATTGTGAAACAAATGATTACATGAATCTCTTGGGGAGAGTGATGCACAAGGCTGATACCTGCCAAGCCAGCTTTGTCTTTTGTAGTTTAACTAGTTGTGGAACTAATTGCTAATATTAGTAGAATACATCGTGTTGTAATCTTTGAGATTATTTCCTCTCGCTCTTACATTGCAAATTTGGTCCAATAATTACTCAATTATAAGTTGGCATAGATGTATCAATATTACTTAAAATGTAAATAGAAGGGAGGCAGTGGAGCCAAGGTTTTATATGGAAGAATGTCAATGGCATAAGGTTTATATGAAGATGATTAACAATTAAAAGAATACTTGCAGAAAATGCAAATGAAAGAAAGTATGACATCAGAAAAGGCAAATGAAAGACAGTATGACATGAGAAAAGGTTACGAATCCCATCAAGCCCATTACCTGCACGGATTACATAAAATTTGCCCTGTCTTGGACTCTAAGAAAAAAAATACAAGATATCTACAACTTCATTAAATCATCTGTATACCGAGAACTAAATATAACAATGAAATCAAATATTTTGTGCAAATAAAAAATATATACAATGTTTTACAACATTCAAGGGGCTATTCCATGTCGGGGATACCATCAGGGCCACTGATCTACAGTGAACAAATAAGTAAAATTACATTTTTATTGAAATGCATTCTGTATTTTTTTACTATTGCTTTGAGGATTGAATTTCACCATTCTGTCCATCACTCTATGAATGGCCTTTATTTTACGTATTTAATTTTTATCGCTACCAGTTTTAAGTCTGAGAATACACGGCAACATGATATGCAGGATGGGACTTTCGCCCGCCGGTCTGTCTGACACTGACCCCATCACATATCCCTTGTCTGGGATCATTTGCATAAAAGGGACAGGGGTTCAGAGGTCGAACGCGTGCGCGCGGGAGTCTGCGCGTGCACTTTGAACTTACCTGTTTTTTACAGGTTTTTCCGTGAGGGTAAGTCTTTAGAATTTAGAAATGTAAAAACCAGGCATAAGGCCTGCATTTTAAAAGGTAAGTGGTCAATTAATTAAAATTAAAACATTTTTCCACAGGTTTATTATTTTTAAATACTTTAAAGCAAGGTAAGTTTATTTTTAGCCCCGCTAGAATATTAAAAAAAAAAATTCAAAAATTTAAATTATTGTTTAAAATAGTTATTTAATGTAATTTATAGTTTATTTAAAAAGTGTGATGATTTTTTAATATTTATTTGAAGGTTTACTACTATTTTGGGGCCGTAGTATTTATAAGTTTTGACAGGTCTTCCTGTCACTAATTATGAATAGGCTTTTCCCTGCGCCGATTGGCTGCCCATGGCCCATGTGATCCCAGGGGAAGCATTGAACTAACTACGCCCCTGGGACACACAATTTGCAGCATTCCCTGTACACCCAGCACCTGAGAGGTCCAGAATTGTGAGCGGTACCATGCTTCTCTGTTGGAGGAAGGAGGCCAATTGATCAAAGACTACATTTTACTTCTAAAGCTGCTCCTTTGTTGAATTGATGCTCTTTGAACAGCAGTTGATCTCTCGGAAGTTGATTGTCATCGGGAAACAACATTGTCAGCCCCACATATAGTTCTTGTTCGGTAAGTGTGCCTGCATCAGGCAGGCATACCTTATGCCACCCACTGGGCGGAACTGGTGAGAATTCTGGTGGGGACCATGATCCTAGTCCCGCCTCTCACCGTGACATTATGATGGGGGGTGGACTTTAGAAGCATCTGTGCCCTGTGAGAATTTTTCAACATGGGCAGATATCCAGCAGAAATGGGTTATACCCAAAATTCCTTCGCTACCTCCCCAACCCCTGCCACCTAGATTGTGTAATTTCTATGCCAAAATCATGCCAGAATTTCTAGTTTCTGCTAGTTAACAATGTTGAGTCAGAGGGGTAGAATTTGGAAGCACTGGGAGATAATCCTGGCATATGTCAGAACAAGGGTGGGAGACTTGGAGTTTGGCAACACTGTGATGGAGGTGCTGGGGATTGGTAGCATGGCATTTAGTCTTTGTTCTGGCATCACTGTCGAAGGGAAACCTGGGCTTTGGTCAAACTCTGGAGAGGAAACCTGAGGGTTAGCACAAGTGGGCTGGAATGTGGGGCTTGGCTCACTGATGGATTCCTGGTGTTTGTTAGCAAAGAGAGAAGAGGCAGGGTATGCGCCTGACATCATTGGTAGAGGTGGTGAGGGTGGGGGGTAATTCTAGTGTATTAAGTTTTCATTGGCAATTTTTATTATAAAACATGGAAATTTATAATCAGAGAAGTAGACACAAAAGAATGATAAAATGTGACAACTGATAGTGAGGTTTGTAGACAGGAAATGGGCTCAGACATATTGGCCCAGAAAGTCGGATCTCCACGGGTGAGTACACACGGGGTACTCACGCGTGGGCCCGATGGAAGTGCCGGTTTCTTGCATGCACTGCGCATGCGTGGGAAACCGGCACTTCCGTTCCTCTGAAAGCAGGGGTTCAGAGGTCGAACGCGTGCGCGCGGGAGTCTGCGCGTGCACTTTGAACTTACCTGTTTTTTACAGGTTTTTCCGTGAGGGTATGTCTTTAGAATTTAGAAATGTAAAAACCAGGCATAAGGCCTGCATTTTAAAAGGTAAGTGGTCAATTAATTAAAACTAAAACATTTTCCCACAGGTTTATTGTTTTTAAATACTTTAAAGCAAGGTAAGTTTATTTTTAGCCCCGTTAGAATATTAAAAAAAAAATTTCAAAAATTTAAATTATTGTTTAAAATAGTTATTTAATGTAATTTATACTTTATTTAAAAAGTGTGATGATTTTTTAATATTTATTTGAAGGTTTACTACTATTTTGGGGCCGTAGTATTTATAAGTTTTGACAGGTCTTCCTGTCACTACTTATGAATAGGCTTTTCCCTGCGCCGATTGGCTGCCCATGGCCCACGTGATCCCAGGGGAAGCATTGAACTAACTGCGCCCCTGGGACACGCAAGCACTGCGCGCCGGGAGCTGGAGCAGGCCCCGGATCAGAATTCCACGGGGCCCTACAGCTCAACTGCCAGCGCGCAAGGTAAGTGCAGGTCGGGGGCTTGCACCCGCGGGAAGCCCCCGACCTGAATTTCTGGGCCAATATTTTTAATAATACATAGACTCTGGAATTGTCTAATTAACTAACATGGGATTTTAGAAATTTGGCAATGTTGTAGGTTATTTCTGGGTAACCTGCTTTTCTTTATTCAATTCTTTCCTCTTCTCTTGAAACCAGTGACTCATGCAAAGGTTTTATTCCACTGGCACCAGCAGTCCTCAAGTGATTCATCCTAGTGACCATTCATTATACATTAGCCTAGATAGTGAGCGATAGCAGGTTATTCAGCCATGAAGGGACATCACAACAAAGCACAATCTCATCCTCCCCTGCTGTCCATGCACATGCATTTTATGGCCGGGCTACTGGATGATTGATTTTTTCCCCTTCCCTAGCCTAGCGATGTTAGGGCCAATTGCAGTATCCCCTTCACTGTTTTGGCTAACTTAACACATACCATGGATCAAATGTGGAATTTTCCTGATTATGGACACATTTTAATTTCAGAATTTATCTGAATAAAGCACATATAATCTATGATATATTAAAAGGCTTGTGTATATGCAAACTTCCTGTCAGGTAATTATTTCCTCTTGTCACACTTTTTCTGTCACACTTTTTCCATCACATCTATCATACTTTTCCATCAAGATTAAAATTACCTATTCATTTTACCTGCCTTTGATTTGAGGTTTCCAAGGTAGTTAGTTGCTCAACACGTCTGAGATTGTTACCACAGTACCAGCCACCTTGGAATTCCAGAATGTGATCCATTAACTGCTCCCCAGCCCCTCACTTAACCCGATCCAATGGCACATGACCTTAAGCACGAAAAACCTTGCAGCAGAAAAGAAACCTTTAGCAATCTGGGCAGTCAGTTGCAATGGAGAGGGCTGATTCTAAATACTCACCCGAGTACTTATTTCAAATAGTACAGAAGATGATTGTGGTTATTGGAAGTCAATCATCTCAGCCCCAGGACATCGCTGCAGGAATCCCTCAGGGCAATATCCTAGGCTCAGCTATCTTCAGCTGCTTCATTAATGACCTTCCCTCGATCATAGAGTCAGAAGTAAGGATGTTCGCTGATGATTGCACAGTGTTCAGTTCCATTCACAACACCTCAGATAGTGAAGCAGTCCGTGCTTGCATGCAACGAGACCTGGACAACATTCAGGGTCGGGCTGATAAGTGGCAGGTAATCATTATCTCCAACAAGAGAGAGTCTAACCACTTCCCCTGGCATTCAATGGGATTACCATTGCTGAATCCCTCTCCATCAATATCCTGGGTGTCACCATTAACCAGAAATTTAACTGGACCAGCCACATAAATACTGTGGCTACCAGAACAGGTCAAACAAAAAGCAGTAAACCTGAGGATTGGGAGCAGTTTAGGATTCAACAAAGGAGGACAAAGGGATTAATTAAGAAGGGAAAAATAAAATATGAGAGTAAGCTTTCAGGGAACATAAAAACTGACTGTAAAAGCTTTTATAGATATGTGAAGAGAAAAAGATTGGTGAAGTCAAGCGTAGGTCCCTTGCAGTCAGAATCAGGGGAATTTATAATGGGGAGCAAAGAAATGGCAGACCAATTAAATATATATTTTGGTTCTGTCTTCACAAAGGAGGACACAAATAACCTCCCAGAGATGTTGGGGAACATAGGGCTGGATTTTGCTACGGGGGCGGGTTGGAGGTGGGAAACCCACATTCGGGCTTGTTGTCCCGCCTCCATGGAGATGTGGCCAACCCACTGGATTTTCCTCTGATTGACCTTGTTGAGCCCGCCCTGTGGGCTCAGCAGGCCAATTAAAGGCCACCCGGCAACAGGTGATGTCAGAGATTGACATTTCATCTGTCAAAAGCTTTTGGCAGATGAAATATCAGTGTTTAGCAGCTGTTTGAAGCTGTCAAGCACTGAAAACAGCTAATTCAGCCTCAGTCCTTTCTCAGGATAACTTTAAAATCATTTTGCTGCAGAAACCAAGAAGCTGATTTTTTTTTTTAAATCGGAGCTTCTGTGGTTCTTGCAGCCGACTCCCGACACCGGAATGCAGGACTCCTGTAAAGGTAAGTAAAAGTAAGTTAAACTTATTTCAACACTTTAAACACTTGCAAAACACTTACCTTTGCACTCCTGCACCCCTCACTCACCTGAACACTGGGCATCTCGACCCCTCCAAGACCTCAGACCCACGTCCCGCCTCGAAAACTTTTTGTGGTTTGGAGCTGTCGGGAAGCCCACAAACCAGCAATAAAAATCGCGAATAGGCAAAAAACTACCTGTTAACTACCTGTTAACAGGCAGTTTAATTGCCTTTAATCCCTTCCCGCCTCTGGGAGTCGGGTTCCAGCACTTGTCGGCAACCCGACTCCTATGAAATTGACATGGAGGCGGGTTGGAGGCGGGATGGGGTCGGGACCCCCGGATCTCCGATTTTTATCGCCCGCACGCCTCCAACCCGACTCCAGGGGCTTAGGAAAATCCAGCCCCTAGAGTCTGATGAAAGGGAGGAACTGAAAGAAATCAGTATTTGTAGGGAAATGGTGTTAGGGAAATTGATGGGATTGAAGGCCGATAAATCCCCAGGGCCTGATAATCTACATCCTAGCGTACTTAAGGAAGTGGCCCTAGAAATAGTAGATGCATTGCTGATCATCTTCCAACATTCGATGGAATCTGGAACAGTACCCATGGATTGGAGGGTAGCTAATGTTACCCCACTATTCAAAAAAGGTGGTAGAGAGAAAACGGGGAATTACAGACCGGTAAGCCTGACATCGGTAGTGGGGAAAATGCTAGAGTCCATTATAAAAGATGTAATAGCAGAGCACTTGGAAAACTGTGACAGGATCAGACAAAGTCAACATGGATTTACAAAAGGTAAATCGTGCTTGACTAATTTACTGGAATTTTTTGAGGATGTAACTGGTAAAATAGATAAGGGAGAACCAGTGGATGTGGTGTATTTGGACTTTCAGAAGGCTTTCGATAAGGTCCCGCATAAGAGATTAGTGTGTAAAGTTAAGGCACATGGGATTGGGGGCAAGGTATTGACTTGGATAGAGAACTGGTTGGCAGACAGAAAGCAAAGAGTTGGAATAAACGGGTCTTTTTCCGAGTGGCAGGCAGTGACTAGTGGGGTACCGCAGGGATTTGGTCCTTGGACCCGTTATTCACAATATATATTAATGATCTAAACAAAGGAACTAGATGTAATATCTCCAAGTTTGCAGATGACACAAAGCTGGGTGGGCGTGTGTGCTGTGAGGAGGATGCTGAGAAACACCAGGATGATTTGGACAGGTTGGGTGATTGGGCAGAAGCATGGCAGATGCAATATAACGTGGATAAATGTGAGGTTATCCACTTTGGTGGCAAAAACAGGAAGGCAGATTATTATCTGAATGGCAATAGATTGGGAAAAGGGGAAGTGCAACGAGATCTGGGTGTCCTTGTGCACCAGTCGCTGAAGGTAAGCATGCAGGTGCAGCAGGCAGTTAAGAAGGCAAATGGTATGTTGGCCTTCGTAGCGAGAGGCTTTGAGTACAGGAACAAGGATGCCTTGCTGCAGTTGTACAGGGCCTTGGTGAGACCACATCTTGAGTATTGTGTGCAGTTTTGGTCGCCTTATCTGAGGAAGGATGTTCTTGCCATGGAGGGAGTTCAGCGAAGATTCACCAGGCTGATGCCTGGGATGGCAGGAATGACGTATGAGGAGAGATTGGGTCGATTGGGCTTATACTCGCAGGAGTTTAGAAGAATGAGAGGGGAACTCATTGAAACTTATAAAATTCTGACAGGACTGGACAGACTAGATGCAGGAAGGATGTTCCCGATGGAAGGGAGTCCAGAATCAGGGGTCACAGTCTAAGGATAAGGGGTAAGCCATTTAGGACAGAAATGAGGAGGAATTTCTTCACCCAGAGAGTGGTGAACCTGTGGAATTCTCTACCACAGAAGGCAGTAGAGGCCAATTCATTAAACATATTCAAGAAGGCGTTGGATATATTTCTTAAGGCTAAAGGGATCAAGGGATATGGGGGGAAAGCAGGGACAGGGTACTGAATTTGGATGATCAGCCATGATCACATTGAATGGTGGAGCAGGCTCGAGGGGCCGAATGGCCTTCTCCTGCTCCTATCTTCTATGTTTCTATGTAAAGGCTGGGTATTCTGCGGCGAGTGTCTCACCTCCTGACTCCCCAAAGCCTTTCCACCGTCTACAAGGCACAAGTAAGGAGTGTGATGGAATACTCTCCACTTGCTTTGATCAGTGCAGCTGCAACAACACTCAAGAAGCTCGACACCATCCAGGACAAAGCAGCTCACTTGATTGGCATCCCATCCACCACCTTAAACATTCACTCCCTCCACCACCGGCGCACCGTGGCTGCAGTGTGTACCATCTACAAGTTGCACTGCAGCAACTCGCCAAGGCTTCTTCGGCAGCACCTCCCAAACCCGTGACCTCTTCACCTAGAAGGACAAGTGCAGCAGGTGCATGGGAACACCACTACCTCCAAGTTCCCCTCCAAGTCACACACCATCCTGACTTAGAAGTGTATCGCCGATCCTTCATTGTCGCTGGGTCAAAATCCTGGAACTCCCTCCCTAACAGCATTGTGGGAGTACCATCACCACACGGTCTGCAGCGGTTCAAGAAGGTGGGTCACCACCACCTTCTCAAGGGCAACTAGGGATGGGCAATAAATGCTGGCCTTGCCAGCGATGCCCAGATCCCATGAACAAATGTTTTTTTAAATCCTCCAAAACTTGGCCATTATGAGGGCACAGCCCTTGCCACCACAGGTTCCGTGTCCACCTCAGGAGGAGGAGGTGGAGGAGGAAGGGAGGACGCAGCCTGCACATTCATCTTCCAGGCGCGCTATCCGTGAGCACATCATCAGATTCTGGTTCTCCTGAATGAAACCCCAGATCCCCAGCTTACCATCCCTCTGTCACGAAACTTCACAGCATCCTCTTGGCCACAATGCTGAAATGAAAGCCACCACAAAACAAACACTCTAAACCACATTTATAAATCAATCAATCCAATTCTACATAACAATGTCAACTAATCTCTCTTGTTCCTTTAGTGCCTGTCTTCTGTGTGCCTTTGCCTGTCCCAGTGCTCCTATGAAGTGCTACTGACGTTCAGTGGGGAAGACTGCAGATGGTCATGCAGGATGACATCGAGCAGCTCTGGGCCTAGAAGGCCCGGCTGTAGACTGCACCACCTCAGCATGGGTGGTAGCAGTCTTGGCTGGCTGGCTGACAGGCAACAGCAAGGGCACTGGCGGAGTGGCAGTGGTGTAAGTACGAGTGTTGTCATCCTGAGCGAGGACAGCAGGTTCATGCTCCACGGAGCCACTGCCACTCCCCTGGGGCGGCGCCTCATCAATCCTAGTAGTCTGTTGGGAGGACAGATTGCTGGAATGCTGTGACACCCTGTAAGCCCCTTTCCACACTGGTAAGTGCCGCCACGATGGCAGCAGTCTGAGCTTGCATGGAAGCAAGCTGAGCCTGCATGAGAGCAGTCTGAGCTTCCACTGCAGCACTCAGACGTTGGGTGGCTTCTGCTTGTGCTGCAATGGAAGCTGAGACATCGGCCATCAGACCCTGCATTATGTTTGGGTTCACAAGTGCGCTAATGGAGTTGCCCATCACTTTCATCCTGGAACTCATGGGTTCCAAACTCTGCGCAAAGCCCTGTGCAAAGTTGGTGTCAGAGTCCTCCATGCTCCTTGACAGAGACAACAGGCTTTCTGGCAGGCCTGCCAATGCAGCAAGCATTTCTGTGTGCATGCCCATCACACTTTTTGGGTAGGCCGCCCCATCGAAGTCCTCATCTAAGTCCTGTGCAGCAGAACTCATGTGCGACTGCACCCCCTGGGGAGCTGGCACCTGCGCTACCCTTGCCCCTGCCAGTGACTCATCATATGCAGATCCCCCTCTATACTAGCCTCCAATGTACGCGCAGTGCCAGTTTCTGAGCTGGTGCCTGTGAGTGTGAGATCGAGTGATGGTGTCTCTTCTTCTCCATCACTCTCCTCTTGCTCTTCCTGCACTGGCTGGCCAGATTGCAGTTCTTGGGTATCTGAAAGGAGAAAGGCACAAGGGTCAGGTTGTGGTGAGGGGAGGGGGAGAAAAGCAAGATATCCATGCTTACACCATCAGCAGCTTGTAAGTGAGAAGAGATTGTGGGATGAGGAGGAAATGGGATGTGAGAAGAAGGATTAGGTGTGAGCATACCATCATCTTCAGTGATTTCAGCGTCGCTGATCGCCATGGACTCAGTGACGGCCCCTGCAATAATGCCAAGCACAGTCTCCTCCAGCTAGGTCAGGATATACAGGCTTGGCCATCCCCCCCTGGTTAGTTGTTGCTGCCTGCGGTTATGTGCCACATGACCCTGCAAGAGAGAGTGAAGTATGTCAGTGAGTGTGGTGCAATGTGTTTGGGTGATGTGCTTGTCATGGTTGAATAGCTAGCAGCGTGTACAAGCTGTGAGATGTGGGTGTGAGGCCTGCAGCAGTGGTAAGTGTGTGAGGGTGAAGTGAAGCTATGAATGTGAGGTATGAGTCATGATTGCTAGCGATTGCTGGTTGGTAATTGATGGGGGTGCATGGTACAGTTGATGGGAGACGAATTTTGAAGATGCATTCACTGACCTTGACCACTCATCATTGAACTTCTTTCAGCACTGGATCCAGGTACTCGGGGTAAGACTGCTGGCATTGATCGCTTCAGCTATCTGCTCCCACTGCCTTCTCACTGTGTGTCTGGAGGGCCTTCTGGCCCCCTGCTGGTCACGGTACTGTCTCCTCTTTTCTACCCCCCCCACACTAAAGCCTCTAGTGCTTCATCCGAGAACTTTCCCTGCTCTGCCAAACCATCTGCCAAAGTTTCCTTCACGAGCACTTCCAGCAGCTGCTGAATGCAGAATGCACCTCACCTTTAAGAGGTGCAGACTGCCTTTAAAAGTGGAGGTTGGCTTTAAATAGAGATAACCTCACACGGACTTCAGAACCCTGCTGAGCGCTCAGTCACTCAGCAGCGCGCTCAGTACTGGGCTGTACGCAGGTCACGTGCTGCCTGCATTCCTTTCAACGGGCGTGAGCCGATCATGATTCCCGCGCCTGTTTTTGGGCCTATTTGAATTTTTAGCTCCACATCTTCTATGTTCTCACTCACCAGGAGCAAACCCATTAGGGATTCACTTCTGTAAAAATAAACATATTTGAGATCTTTAGGAAATACTGGAAACTTTGTAGGTTTCTAAATAAATGACATTTACATCTGTGGCAAAATACACCACCAAACACCATGGGAGTACAGATACACAAATCACTAAAAGTCGCAATGCTGGTTAATAAGGCCATAAAAAAGCAAATTTCTAGAGGGTGAGAATTGAAAAGCAGCGAAGTTAAGTTAGAGTTGTATAGAACCTTGTGGTTAGACCACACGGAGTACTGTGAACAGTTCCTGTCTCCATGTTATAAAAACGATATAGAGGCATTGGAGAAGGTGCAAAAAAGAATGATACCAGAACTAAGAGGATATATCTATCAGGAAAGATTGAATAGGCTGGGGCTCCTTTCTCTAGAAAAGAGAAGACTGAAGGTGACCTGATAGAGGTTAAACATTTCTCAGTGCAAAACAGACTGCCTATTAAAGCATTACTTAAGTCTTTCAGCCTCGCAACTACTTTTCATGCCACATCACACACTCAAGAATATACAAATATTTATGTGTGAGGGGTTTTTCTTATTATATAGCCTGGTACCTTCACACTTGGCTCAAATTATAATAGATACTGAAAATTGCTTTGACACATGCAATAGAAAAGCTGTCCCTTTAATTTGCAATTAAAATACTTATTTGTTGCAGTTTTATTTTCTGCTGGCTCTCTAACCCATTTTGCATGAACTGTTAACAAAAAAAAAGGTTTTTATCTTTCTGTTTATTTAAACAACACTATAAATAATACATTATGATGAGAAAAAGCAACATTAGTACTCTGTTATCAGTTGATTGAACATCTTCTCACTTGTGATGTGAAGAAACAATATTTTTCCTACGAAAACATTATGGAAATGCAATATGCAAAGGTTCCATGAGGGGGAAGAAAAGGTAATTATGTTATTTATTACAGAACAGTATAGGGTGTATTTGTATACAGCAAAGAATTAGTGCAGTCCGCCTGAGAAGCTGACAATACTGCTCATAATTGCTTCAATGTACATCTGACATATACAAAACTCTCACAAATGTACCAACAAAGGATTCGCTCATGAGAATCGGGTTTCAGCTTTACAAAGGAAATTCAAAAACCTTTCAACGTGAAGGAATTTTTTTTATCAAGATCGGTCATGTTGTGCATTTGTGATTTTTTTACAGTAATTAAGTCATAATATTTGAATTAGTCAACATAGATTGATTGGTGTGGGATTTGCATGCCTAATTATGCATGACATTTTACTATTTAAGAAAGGTGGTAATGTAAATTTTAATTAAGAAGCTTTCATAACTTAATTGCGAGCAAAATGATTGTGCACCATTAAATGGTAGATATATTTTGCAGTTTACATATCATAAATATAATTTCTTGCATATTACTACTTGAAAACATGTTGCGACAGGAACCACCAAAAACAAATGTAGCGAAGGAAAATGAAGAAGTGAGTGTCTGACGATTTGCTTTGCCAAGCTTTAATCAATTAGTAGTTTTTAAACTCACAGCACTGTAAATGCCCAATGATGGTCCAGTATTTGCAGCTTCACTCCTCACAGGGTGACCCCATATAAATTCATGTGCTTTTTGCAGCTGCATTAGACATCGTCTAATCGCCTTAGTAATTTTAGCACTGAAGACCTTTGCAGCTTTATAGGCTCTCTCGTATTTAATATGTGAAAAAAAGGGGACTGGCAGCATAGTGAGTTAGCGCTCTTTCCTTTCACCTCGGTGACTTTGGGTTAACTTCTACCCAAACTGACAAGATGGAGGTTCATTGTGTCTATGGACTGTATGTGAAATGAAGTTTGACATCATCAACTAGGTATTCTGTGCCCACAGCACAGGACTGCTGCTTGGGTCAAATATTTCCTCTCTTTTTTTTAGGGTTAATAAAACAGTTTTTTGTAGAATTTTAATGACTGCCAATCAAAATGGTGCCTGAGTACAATTTTTCTGAGGGTGCTTTAGTGAAATCTATAGGTGGAACCAACATAAAAAAGACCCATCATGATTCACCAGTAATAATGCTCCTTGCACACCTCAGAAGCAACTAACTAGACACTTAACCATTACAGCTGAGAAAACAATTTGACAATCTAGCTGGGGAGTGCAACTATGCTTTGGCATAATTGGTCCACGAACATGGAGAAATTGCTGATTTACCCGCAAAGCCCTATATGCAGTAAGAAGTCTACCATATCTTATCATTACTGACCTGTCCCCCTGCTCCACTGGTTCAGCTAATTTAGCTGTGTTTGCCTGTGTATGTGCTGCACTGTAGACATGTAAGCTTTCCAGATATTTAATCACAGTTTAGATAAATTCTTGACGGGTTTCAACTGCTTACGCAGCTGACATCAATTTGGCTGCAAACTGTGCTCAAGGTCTTTGCACAAATACAGCCCGTGAAAATTTAAGACATTGGGCAAGCCACCGCATTCAGTCAATTTGTGTAGAAATTATGTAGAAATGTATTTGTGTGCATCCAAACAATCCTCAGGTGTGCCTGAGTATACGAGGGCAGTTTGGTTTAATTCTGAATCTGAGAAGATGTATACTTTGCCTTGGCTGAAGGTTAGTAGATAAAAAGGTATTAACAGGTCAGAATTTAAAGCCAGTTGGAGACTTTTGTGTTTAGAAATTTAGCATTTATTGCACAATTAATGAACTGCCATTGATGGAAATCAATATGGAGGCAAACCTGGCTTTGAAAAGTACATATTTTTGTGAAAAACTATTCAAGAGAAACCATGAAGTAGGAAAAATCAAAGCAAAATGTGATTTCTTAACTGAAGCTTGGAAACAGAGTTAGTCTGCTGAACTAGCATTCGTCAGCTTTGAATTAGAAGAATTCTAAGTACCAGGATTTCTGTTCTTTTGAATGTCTGTATAATGAAGATATCACAGGATCTGAAATTGAACTGTGTACAATTAGTGTGCAATTCCATTAAGACGGCTGAGATCAGTAAATCATGGGATGGAAACTGATTCCTACCACACAGTGGTAAAGCACTTTCTAGTTCAAAAAGTAATAGACCTGTATGCCACCCCCATTTTGTCTACATTTCGTTTTTTAAATGCATTTGTGTTCATCAGTGTGGGAGCATTTTGGTGCTAGTGACCATAATTCTGTTAGGTTTAAGGTAGTTATGGAAAAGGTCAAGGATAGACCAGGAATAAAAATTTTAAATTGGGGAAAAGCAAATTTTGCTAAGCTCAGAGGGGATTTAGCCATAGTGGACTGGAAACAGCTACTTGAAGGTAAATCAGTGTCAGAGCAGTGGGAGGCATTCAAGGAGTAGATCTGGAGGGTTCAGACCAAACATGTGCCCTTAAAGAAAAAAGCTGGTACTAACAAATCTAGAGCCCCCTAGATCTCTAGAGACATACAGGGTAGGATAAAGAAAAAAAGGGAGGCGCATGATGGATACCAAGGGCTAAATGCCCCAGAATCTTTAGAGGAGTACAGAAAGTGCAGGGGTGCAATTAAAAATGATATTAGGAAAGCAAAGAGAGAGCATGAAAAATTCTTGGCAAGTAAAATCAAGGAAAACCCAAAGATGTTTTATAAATATATTAAGAGTAAGAAGATAACTAAAGAAAGGGTAGGGCCCATTAGAGATCATGAGGGTAATCTGTGTGTGGAGGCGGGAGAAGTCGGTAGGGTTCTTAATGAATACTTTGCGTTTGTTTTCACAAAGGAGAGGGGCGAAGCAGACATTGCTATCGGGGGGGAGGAGTGTGAAATATTGGATGAAATAAACATAGTGAGAGAGGAAGTATTAAGGGGTTTAGCAGCTTTAAAAATGGAGAAATCCCAGGCCTGGATGAAATGTATCCCAGGCTGTTAAGCGAAGCAAAAGAGGAAATAGCAGAGGCCCTGACCATCATTTTTCAATCCTCTCTGGCTTCAGGTGTGGTGCTGGAGGACTGCTAATGTGGTACCCTTGTTTAAAAAGGGAGAAAAGGATAGACCGAGTAAATACAGGCCAGTCAGCCTAACCTCGGTGGTGGGAAAATTATTGGAAAGAATTCTGAAGGACAGGGTAAATCTTCATTTAGAAAGACACGGATTAATCAAGGATAGTCAGCACGGATTTGTTAAGGGAAGGTCGTGTCTGACAAACGATTGAATTTTTTGAGGAGGTAACAAGGAGGGTGGATGAGGGTAGTGTAATGTATATACCTTTAAGGGGGGAACTATCTTTTACAGCTCATGTATACTGCAGTACCGGCAGTGACCACACCTGTATATAGCACTGAGCAGTAATCTGTACAGATCAGTTCCCGTGTGAGCCACGTTGAGTAAACACCTGTTGTACCGTTCTCCTGCAGTCTGTGTCTTATTATACACAGACACAACATTGGCGACAAGGCAAGTTCGAACCTACCTGCAACTCTGCATCACCGCCCGGGGATTCGTTCCTGGAGATCAGTGGATTGGAGGTCAAGGCCAGAGACTCGGGTGTCGACCACAGGCAACCGCCCAGTCATCCAGCAGAGACTCGAGAATTACGGGGGAGGCTGTTGAGAGCCAGGCTTGGCTTTCCAGTCGAGGTGGTCCAGCGAAACGGGCTGGCAACAGGTAGTGCGCAGACCCTTCCCGGACAGCGGCGGGTTAGAGCCCGACCGAGCGGCACAGCAAAGGGCTGAGCAGCGTCGACAGGGGAAAGAGAGAGAGGGCAGAGCGCACAGGGCGCAGCCGGTGTTCAGGGGCCGAGCAGCGTCGAAGAGAGGGAGAGAGGGATGCGCAGAAACCTGCGAGGCGCCGCCATTGCCACGAGAACCGCCGAGAGCGGCGTTGGCAGCAGCGCAGGAGAAGCGGGCGAAACCTACAGGGCGCCGCCATTTGCCATGAGAACCGCCGGGAGTGGCGTTGGCAGCAGCGGGGGAGGAAGGAAAGCGCGGCAGACGCCATTTTAAGCCATTGGGAGCCACCATTTTAAACCACATCCAAAATGCCGAAGAGTGGCAGTATCACCGCGTTTGACAATGAAGTCGAAGATTGACTACATATGTCGAAGGAATAGAGGTATACTGCAAAGCAAATGAGGTGTCAGATGACAAGAAAGCGTCGGTATTGTTAAATTTAATGGTTTATTACGAAATCTAGTAACCCCAACGAAGCCAATGGAAAAGAGTTTTGAAGACATAGTAACGATACTACAGGAACATTTAAACCCCACACCGCTGCTGATAGCAGAAAGATTCAAGTTTCACAAACGGAACCAGCATAAGGATGAAAGCAATGCTGATTATTTAACAGAACTGCGCAAACTATCGAAACACTGGCAGTTTGGAGCGGGACTGGCAGATACCTTAAGGAACAAGTCCTGCAAGGGATCCCAGGGACCCAGTGTTATTTGGACGACATCCTGGTCACGGGCAAAAATGACAGTGATCACCTTGCCAACCTGGAGCAGGTGCTCACTAGATTGCAGGAATATGGGCTCCGAGCTAACCGCCCCAAATGCGAGTTTTAAAAAAAACAGATCTCGTATTGTGGCCATGTTATCGATAAAGAGGGGTTACATAAGTCCCCAGAGAAGATTGAGGCAGTAGTCAAGGCTCCAGCACCGGAAAATGTGTCACAACTGAGGTCGTTCCTCGGGCTGGTAAACTACTACCATAAGTTCTTGCCAAATTTGTCTACAATACTACACCCACTGAACACCCTACTGCAAACTGGGGTGCCATGGAAGTGGAGTGACGAATGTAGACGAGCTTTCCAGAAGAGCAAAACACTAATCACATCGAAAGAGGTATTGGCCCATTACAACCCAGCATTATCAATTCGGTTGGCATGTGATGCGTCACCCTACGGCATTGGAGTGGTGCTGTCGCACAAATTCTCGGACGGCTCAGAGAGGCCAATAGCCTTTGCGTCATGATCACTAACCTCAGCCGAGCATAACTACGCCCAGATTGACAGGGAGGCCCTCAGCCTAGTGTGGGGAGTGAAAAAGTTCAATCACTATCTGCACGGGCAGAAATTCACCTTGCTGACTGATCACCAGCCTCTTGTCTCCATTTTTAATCCGAAGAAGGGCGTTCCGGTGATGACTGCGCAACGACTACAAAGATGGTCACTTTTTCTAGGGGCGCACCACTATGAGATTGAATATAAGGGCACGAAACAGCATGGAAATGCTGATGGGCTATCACGCCTGCCACTGCCTACTGCGGAGGAAGCACCAGCAGTGGATCCTGTCGCAATATTCCATTCGACTATAGTTGAATACCTACCGGTAACTAACACTTGTATCGAAAAGGAAACCCGAAATGACCCGACACTGTCTCGGGGATATGATTTGACAGTGAAGGGATGGCCAGCACATGGCGACTCACTGTTGCCAGCATTCTCGACAAGGAGAGAACAGCTGTCAGTGTGCCGGGGGACCTTGATGTGTGGATCCCGAGTGGTAATTCCACCCAAGTTAAGGGATAGAATGCTCAATGAGCTTCATGAGGGTCATCTGGGAGGGGTAAAAATGAAAAGCCTAGCCAGGGCTTATGTGTGGTGACCGGGAATCGATAAACAAATCGAGGACCTGACCAATAGCTGCTCAGGATGCCAGAAAGTCCAAAATGCACCACCACAGGCCCCTCTACACCCATGGGAGTGGCCCACATCTCCATGGCAACGGGTGCATATTGATTTTGCTGGTCCATTCATGGACTCAATGTTTTTAATAGCCGTGGATGCGCACTCGAAATGGCCTGAGGTCATCAAAATGTCCTCCACCACCACGGAGAAAACTATTGCAGTCCTGCGGACCATTTTTGCCAGGAATGGCTTGCCAGAACAGATTTGCTCCGACAACGGACCACAGTTTGTGTCCGAAGAGTTCCGGAGGTTCTTGAAAAAGAATGGGGTAAGGCATTACACATCCGCCCCGTATCATCCAGCCACAAATGGATTGGCTGAGAGGTTCGTACAAACCTTTAAGAAGGCAATAAAGGCTATATACAATGACAACATTCCGCTGCAGCACAAGGTGGACAATTTCCTGTTCGCCTACCGGAATGCGACACATGCAGTCACCAACCAGGCCCCAGCCATGATGTTCTTTAACCGAAGGTTAAGATCTCGCCTGGATTTGCTCAGACCAAATGTACGAAGAGATGTTGAGAGTAAGCAATTCCAGCACATCCATGAGAAGCCAACAAGGAGCTTCAATGTAGGGCAGCCAGTCTTGGCCCGCAACTACTGAACAGAAAAATGGCAGCCAGGAACGATATGCACACGGCAGGGCCCACTAATGTACACAGTGGACGTTGGGGAGAGCATCGTGAGACGCCATGCTGACCAGATCTTAGAGTCACAGGAACAAGTCAACCCCATGCCTCGCCCATACGTACCTGGTGATGAACCCGACGTACAGGTCGCATCTACCCCAGAAACAGTAGCATCGGAAGCTGATGAAGCAACCGACGACAGGGGGCCAGAATCGCCTCTGCACCAAGAGCAAGACACTCGGGAAAGGCGCTGTCCAGAAAGGATCAGGAAGCCTCCCCAAAGACTGAATATATAAATAGACTATTTTCAGCTAATGTTGCATGTTAAAAGTGTTAATTGTAATTAGTTTGATATTTAATTGTTAAATGAGTGTTATGGTACTGTTAATCTAAAAGGGGAGGAATTGTAATATATATACCTTTAAGGGGGGAACTATCTTTTACAGCTCATGTATACTGCAGTACCGGCAGTGACCACACCTGTATATAGCACTGAGTAGTAATCTGTACAGATCAGTTCCCGTGTGAGCCACGTTGAGTAAACACCTGTTGTACCGTTCTCCTGCAGTCTGTGTCTTATTATACACAGACACAACAGGTAGTGCATTTGATGTAGTGTATATGGACTTTAGCAAGGCTTTGGATAAGGTTCCACATGGCAGACTGGTCACCAAGTTAAAAGCCCATGGGATCCAGGGCAAAGTGTCAAGTTGGATTCAAAACTGGCTCAGAGACAAGAAGCAAAGGGTAATCATTGATGGGTGTTTTTGTGACTGAAAGGCTGTTTCTAGTGGGGTTCCGCAGGGCTCAGTACTAGGTCCCTTGCTTTTTGTGGTGTATATATCAACGATCTTGACTTGAATCTAGGGGAAATGATTAAGAAGTTTGCAGATGATACTTAAATCAGCTGTGCGGTTGACACTGAAGAACGAAGCTGTAGACTGCAGGAAGATATCAATAAATTGTTCAGGTGGGCAGAACAGTGGCAAATGGAATTCAATCTGGAGACGTATGAGGTAATGCATTTGGGGAGGGCTACAAGGAAAGGGAATACACATTAAATGGTAGGACACTGAGTAGTGTAGACGAACAAAGGGACCTTGGAGTGCATGTCCACAGATCCCTAAGGTAGCAGGCCAGGTAGATAAGGTGGTTAAGAAGGCATACAGAATGCTTGCCTTTATTAGCCGTGGCATAGAATACAAGAGCAGGGGGGTTATGCTTCAACTGTATAAAACTCTATTTAGGCCTCAACTAGATAACTGCGTGCAGTTCTGGTCACCACATTACAGGAAAGATGTGATTGTACTAGAGAGGGTACAGAGGAGATTTACAAGGATGTTGCCGGGAGTAGAGAATCTTAGCTATGAGGAAAGTCTGGATAGGCTAGGTCTGTTTTCCTTGGAACAGAGGAGGCTGAGGGGAGACCTTATTGAGGTGTATAAAATTATGAGGGGCCTAGATAAAGTGGATAGAAAGGATCTATTTCCCTTTGCAGAGGGGTCAAAAACCAGGGGGCACAGATTTAAAGTAATTGGTGGAAGGTTTAGAGGGGATTTGAGGGGAAATTTCTTCACCCAGAGGGTTGTGGGGGTCTGGAACTCACTGCCTGAACCTTAAACCACATTTAAAAAGTACTTGGATGTGCACTTGGGATGCTGTAACCTGCAGGGCTACAGATCAAGAGCTGGGAAGTGGGATTAGGCTGAATTGTTGGCTGGCGTGGACACAATGGGCCAAAATGGCCTCCTTCCGTGCTGTAACTTTCTATGATTCTATCAAAATGGAGGATCTCTATGCTGGACACTGAGGGGGTAATTTCCACTTTCCACAGGTTAACTGATGGTTACGGATCGCCTGCTCTTATACACCTTGCCTGATTTCCCTTCTGCTGAATTCACTGGAAAGGAAAATCAGGCGGGCTGTATAATGGGCAACCGCTCTGATTCCACCAAAAGTGAAAATCTTTCCCCTAGTGCCAGCATCAAGTATTTGCAAGAGTAGATCAATACATCGGAGCCGGCACCCTGACTGTCAGCTTCAGGTGCATTTACACTGCAGCTACTGATCTGGGACTAGTAGCTGCACTTTGAGTTCCAGCCAGTTAGAGATCTGTTCACATTGCCTGACTCCTGCCTGGTTGGAAACCGAACAGTCTTGCCCAGGAGTGAGCTGAGCACATGCTTGCGTACAGGTGTGAGTGAAGCATTCCTCCAACAGGCAAAAATTGAAATGTTTAAAACATGGGAAGGAACAAATCTGACTCTCTAAGCATTTAATTTGATGTTAGGTGGGTTTACAAAGTGTCCAGGGGGGTCCAACTCTGCTTCACTTTGGAGTTAGAGCAGTCCCTGACTCTGGATGTACACCCCAATTTAGCATTGGTGTAAAGCTCACAAAAATTGCTTTGCATCAATTTGCAAATTTGACGTGTAAATGCCCCTTAATGCATGGTCAGACAATACGAAACGTGCTGACTGTAGTGGGAGACGGAGAAGGAATATTTTCTTCCTTGGGTTACATGACTGTCTGCTGAAGGATCTAGCTAAGGCCTGGCCGCCCATTATGCACCTTCTCCACACTTCTCCTTACCATTGAAGTCAATAGAAATCGGCCAGGGTGTATTTCGGGCGGCTGGTCTGTTACTGCCTCTGCTGAGGTTAAACGTTCCGCCTATTAAGTTTTAGTGTCAACCAATGTTGAGACTTGAAATTCTCAGCACAATGGTATGTACCAATAAAACATCTTGATTGCTACTTAACTGGGATGTCACACCTTGATATGTTTTCAATATGTCTTTTTTTTTAGACCGTTTTTTCCCCCCAAATTCATTGTGCAAACTTTAATGGACGCAATCCTGCATGAAGTTAATAAATCAGTGGAGAAAATGTTGAAACTAAGAAGATTGTAATATCAGTACTTCCATTAATAGATTTCCATTACCCTGATAGTCAGGGGGAGGCTGTGATTGATTCATCCACTCTCCCAGTGGAAGGAGGTGAGGGGCACTGTAGTGAGGAAATGTGATTTTCTTTCAAAATATGCACATTGTATTATCAGGATTCCCTGAAAGTTAGCGTACTAGAATTCATTTAACCTGGAAACAAATCTGCCCGATCTCAGAAACCAACCAACATTTCTGCACGAAGAAGAAAATTACCATTAGATTACTTTGAGGATATAGAAAATACAGGGGGCGAAATTCCCCTCATTTGTGCCTCTGGTAGGAGGCGCTTTTGTGGCGTAAATGGCTTTTCGCCCCCCCGAGGCGCTAAGCGCCTCCCGCGAAATTCTGCGGGAGCTTGGCAGCAGCACTACCAGGTATCGCCCTGATCTTCTGCGCCTGGAGATCATGACGTCATCTCTGGGTGCAGCACCACAGGAGAAGAATTCCCCCTCGCGCCCCGCAGCAGCGCCAGGCAATGTTACCGACAGTTGCAGGGGTCGCGAACAGTGAGGCCAGCCGCTCGCTGGACGCCCTTTAAAGGCACGATGGCCGGCCAATATGAAAAACATCGTCGATTTAATTAAAAAATTCTGAGCACCGGACGCGAGCCCGGTGCTCCAGCAGATGCCAATGAAAATGCAGAGCTCGCAGCGGGGAGCCCTTCCCTTTAATTGAAGGAAGAGCCCCTGCAACGCGGCAGCACCATGCGTGGCCACACATAGCGCTGCTGAGCACATCGCCCCAGATCGGGACATTCCCCGCATCTTGAGCCTGGCGCTAACTTTTCAAACATTTTTGACTTAACGACCCAAATAGCCCTCTCGGGGAATTTCTCCCCCACACAGCCCTGCAGACCAGGGAAGTGCCAGGTTTAAACTCTGGTCTGTGCTGACTTTGCTGATCTCAGCCAGGTGATGTAGGGTATTACAAAAGGCTAGTGGAGGGAAATCTGTCAGGGTCCTCTTCCTGATATCTAGTGAAGTACTGATGGGCTGCAAGAACTGTATCTCAGCATAGCTCAGTACCTTAAGGATGGGAGGAGAGCAAAGGAGAGAAAATTTGGGAAAAAACACACAATGAGAGTTATTTAGGTTTTATATATGCATTCAAAACCAAACTGTGATAACGACAATGTGATGTACCTTTGAAGAACTGCAAAAATAAATAAAAGCAACATGACTGACTATATGTTTCTTGTAATTTGACATAATTAGGGTATTCATTAAATATTCATTAAACTACAAACAACAGTTCACATAGGTATTAGAACAGCTCAATTAGAAAATGAATAGTTGCTCTCATGGCTCTGTGCTATGTTGAAACACCCACTTTGTAAGGCAAGCCTTGTGACAATGGAGTTCTATGCAATAAAAAACCACCTCAGAGGGAGGGAGGAAGGTCTTGGCAGGGAGCAGCACTAAAGTAATGTTTACTGTGTAAGCTGTCAGCAGTACACTCAACCTCCTAGAGAGCAATGTTGCTGGGACTCATCTGTCCCCGCACTCCTGGAATTGCCAGCAATGCTATTAAATGAGTACCCTTCAATATGAATGTATCAGTGATGAGAAATGAGAGAGATCTGCAGGGACCACCGAGGGAAATTGTTGTTAGCTATGATGGTGCAGTCACTGCTACAAAGCATGGCAATGGCTTTCAACTCTTATTATTTTTGCTGTATAAGATCCATTACTTAAACTTCCATTTTAATTCTGTTGTTGTTCTGATAGTCGTGCCACATTACACTGTTTATTTTCCAGAGGGAAGCCAGGATAGGTGGCTGATGGCTGACTAATTCTATGTTGTACTATATGAGACAATAAATAGTTCTGACATGTGTGCCAAACACTACTTTTGTACTTATTCAATCTGCTTTGAAGAAATATACTGGCATGCCTCATAGAATTGATATTGCATGAGAATAGAATCATAGAATGTTGCAGAAAAAAGCCATTCAGCCCATCGGGTCTGTACTGGCATTTCTCTCTACATGAGTCAAATCCCAATTTACTGCTCGCTCCCCAAACTCTTAAAAAAATGTTCAAGTAACTATCTAAGTCCCTTTAAAAATAATTTATAGACCCTGCTTCAGCAACAGTTTGTGGCAGAAAATATTCATGGAAAGTCCTGGAAGAATATTACACTGAAGAGAGTGTTGGACACAAAATATTTTGAACTGGTGCTTAGATTATGTATAAACCAATAGTCCTACCAAGAAGGGTATCACAGTGGATCTTTGTTTTCAGTTGCGTACATATGTGTATAGACATACATGAGTGAACGCGCAAATGCTCATCTCCTTCTGGAAAAGTGGTAGGCCTGATTTTCGAGTTGGCAGGATTCAAGTGCGTGGTGGGGGGGCATTTGTTCCCCAAAGAATTTCATAATTTTTGGGCAGAAGCCCCACCTAGCATTACTTCCGCCCATTAATGCCAGCGAGGTCGAACTTCTGCAGTGGTTCTCCCATCTCCCACCTTTGGTGGAAGATTGTTAGAAACCCCAGAGAATTGACTGTTTACGCCGTTTGTCCATGGGTTTCTGCCGAAGTTATGGTGGGCGATTGGGGAAACTTATAAAATTCTAACAGGACTAGGCAGACTAGATGCAGGAAGGATGTTCCTGATGGTCGGGGAGTCCAGAACCAGGGATCACAGTCTAAGGATAAGGGGTAAGCCATTTAGGACAGAGATGAGGAGGAATTTCTTCACCCAAAGAGTGGTGAACCTGTGGAATTCTCTACCACAGAAGGCAGTGGAGGCCAATTCATTAAATATATTCAAGAAGGAGTTGGATATATTTCTTAAGGCTAAAGGGATCAAGGGATATGGGGAGAAAGCAGGGACAGGGTACTGAATTTGGATGATCAGCCATGATCTCATTAAATGGTGGAGCAGGCTCGAGGGGCCGAATGGCCTACTCCTGCTCCTATCTTCTATGTTTCCATGTAAACTCCTGTGGAAATCCCTGATGCAGGTGTTCAAGGTTGGTGCAGGTGTTCAAGGTCAGCTCACGTGAAGAAGGCAGCTGTTAAAGGGACACGGGCTTTTCAAGTAAGTTTTTAGTTGGATTTTGACTTTTCTTTTTAATATCAGAACATGGAGGGAATGTTTATGTTACTAGACAAGCAGCTGAATCATTGCTTCTAATAACACAGAGAAATTGACTATTTCCAAGAGTTCGGTGGAATAGCTGGATCCTTGAATAGAGGATCTATAACATGGCTCCTATAATATCAACTTTCACTCCACCTTAGGGAGCACTGCAAGCTACAGAGTTCAGTGGCTTTTGGCAAGCGGATTTGAAATGAATGCCGAGGATTGCTTCAAAAGCATCCTAATGGCAATAGTTCAAGCTTTAAGTGGTACAGATGAAAGAAGGCATTTGCTGGCTTTATCCTGCACCAGAACAAAGAAACTCTCTGGGCAAAGTGGTAATAAAATAAACTCAATTTATTGCCCTACATGTGCTCAGTGCATCTGTGCTAAGTGATTTCTTTTAACCTCATGGTTTCCTTGTATCTTTTGTATGTTCTACATTGTAATCTTGTGCTCCTTCTAGTTCTCCATCCGCACTAGGAGCTCGATTTTAATAACGGAGACGGGTTGAGGGGGGGGGTGCCCACTGCTCGGCAGCTTTTGGAACTGCACCTGGCTGCCGCCTCCCAGCACTTCCGATTTTGGCTTCATTGGCCTCGTTATGGCCGACGTGCGGGTCCCTCCAGGCAATTGCTTGGAGGATGTCAGTTTCTCGCGTCTGATGACGCGTTGTTTGTTTACATACAAATGTCATTGGGATGGCTTAGTGCTTCATTATCTTGAAAGGGGAGTTGACAGCATCTGCTCTGAGCAAAGTTTAATGAATGATATTGCTGGTCGTATTATTCCAGAGATTCATGATTTTTTGATATATGACTTTATTATCTGACTATGAAATGAAAAAGATACCAGATGTGTATTTTGCATTTGCTTAGTAATATTAATGCGTTTTTCTCTTAAAGGTGCTGGGAGCTGCAGGAATGGCAGCCCCAAAAACTAAGGCTGCAGCCAGGTTCAATGAGGGCTCTCTCCATGCTCTTGTTGAGGGAGTTAGAGGATGTCAGGAGCTCCTCTTCCCTGGAAACGGAAGGAGGAGGCCTCCTCAGCAAACCAAGGCAGCTTGGCTGCAAATTGCTGAGGGGGTGAGCTTGAGGTCTGTGTGCAGACGCACATGGGTTTAGTGTCGAAAAAGGTTTAATGATCTGCTGAGATCACCCAAAGTGTGGCCTCTGTGTTCTGGGAAATGGAAGTTCAAGAGTGAGGGCTCAGGGCGATTTCCATGTAGAACGATAGTGGTGACACTGAGCGCAAACCACCATTTATTGGACAGATGATGCCTGGGGTTTGAGACTGTCGGACTTATATTCATCTCCATGTGCCAGCCACCTGTGGTTGAAGCGTTAGCTTACGCGAATCTGGCATGGCTGAGTGCATCCCTTGCCTGACAGCCATCAATATGGTCACCTGCTGCTGGATTGGCCACATCCGGCCCCACAAGGCATCACTCCCCATCCTCCTCCTCGTCCTCTTCATCTTCCACCAAGAAGGCTGTGTGCTGAGCCACTTGTTCATCCGGCAGCACTAAGCCGCGCTGCTCTTCCTCCGAATCTGACGACCAGGATGAGAGGATGTAAATGGTTCCCATCCCGATGTTATAGATTTTAGTTGAGGCAAGAAGCTTGCAAGCGCACACTCAAAGTGGCCTGAAATTATTCCAGTCAGTTCAGACAGCAGATGTGTGTCAACTTGACCAGTCACAAGGTCATTAGATTTGCAAAATCTTATCCCAAACCTCCAAAAACGAAGTTGTTGCATTTGAATGCTAGCTTATGTTACAGGGGCGCTTTTAAAGTTCTGCACCAATAATGACTACATATCATGTCCTCCACCAACTTGTCTCCTTGCAGCTGGCGTGTTTCTGACAAGACGGGAAACAGGAGCCAGAGGCAGGAAAATGGGAAACCTCTGTCAAAATAGGATTATCAATACAGTTAACAGGCTCTTAACTGCCTTAACTACCTGTCCCACCGGTTGGAGTCAGGTCAGTTTGGGAGCGGCTGACCTGACACTCACGAAAATCATGTAGGGGCGGGATGGAGGTGGGTTGGGTGTCTGAAGCCATTTTTTCCGCTTTTCGCAGCTGACCCATCTCCAAACCCGCCTCCTCAGGGCTATTAAAACAAGCTCTAGGAGTCAGTGAGGCAGCTGACTGCTGCATGGCAGTGGGAACCTTGGGATTGAGGTAGCCTTGCACCTCCTTGTGCTTGGTCATGAGATGGCCCTGTGGTGGTGACTGGTCTTGCTTTCTGGCACCACCTTTTGTTATTTGAGGCAAGGGGTGCTAGATGTGATATGGTCCTAAAAGGCAGCAACCTCACCTGTACCTGTACCTACATCAACCATACCCATGCTGCTGGACACATCTTCAGCATGTCTGCTGATCTGCATGGGACACACCTCTGGATAGCCGAAGAGCATTACTGTCTCTTACTTTCTGATTCCCCCAGCCTGTTGAAGCCGGACAGGAAAACTTATTGTAGTTTGGACTCCATGGCCTCTGTAGCAGCAGTTTGAGCATTCATTAAGAAATACTATCACTGGGCTTAGGATCTCTGTTACTGGGCCTTGGCTACAATTTAGTTGGAGTTGCCACATGCTCCATGGTGGAATGTAGCTCCGTGAAGCAATGATGCACAACTGCTCATGTGGGTAGGTGACTCCTCCACAGACCTTGCTACGTGCCTTGCAAGCTCTCAAATAACTGCACAAAATATTGGCGCTCAGGTTCCAAGGTCTTTTGTATGTAGAACCTGCAAGGTGCAAATCTCTGGATTTAGCAGCTGAGAAAAGACTTGAGTTGGCAGTCTGACTACCAGGGTCCTGACCATCCACTGCCACTACCCCCTGCTCCTGCTTATTGATGTTCTGTCATTCATCCAGTGTTCCCTCCTCGAACTAGCTATCTAAATCCCATGGAGTCAATGTACCTGTGCTGGAGCTTGCAGTAAGTGATGCAGAGTGCTGTGAAGAGATGGATTATTGGGAGGTACTGGAACCTGAGTTTGGTTTTTCTGGGATGGCTACATACACAGAAGAAAAAGTTAGGATGCTGGCTGCATGCCATCCCTTTAAATATTACTTGCATGCCAAAATACTGTGTAGCATCATACTCTGCTTGAGTGTATGTGTGACAGCTAATGAGTGAGTAAGTCAGGGTAAGAGAATATGAGAAGAATATCACTAGACAGACTCACCGGCGACAGCAGCAGCGAGAGCGGCCCTGGGTGAAGATTGAGCGCAGAGAACGGGAAAGAGAGAAAAACCACAAGGACGCCACAGGCAGCAGCAGCAGCCCTGAGTGGAGCCTGATCGAGGACACCGAGGATTTAAGCAGTGGGAGAGCGAGCAAGGCCCAGACTCACCGGCAGTGGCAGTGGCCCTGGGTGGAGCTGAGTGCGGTTTAAACAGAGTGCTGTGAGTTGGGAACTGGTTCTTACTTTACACCAAGGAAAGAGTCCGAGAGCAGGAGCAGTCAAACAACAACAACTGCGAAACCGCTAAAGTGATATCACAACCAGGGAAGGAGCTGATTGGTAAGTATTTCTACAGTCCAGTCATTGAAGTAACAGTAAGGTCTCTAGTTCAGAGTAAGTAGCGTTTAAAGGGAAGTAAGGTCCCTAGTGTATTTAATATTCTTTAATTTAAAGGAAGTAAAGGGAGTAAATTAAGGGTAAGACATGGCAGGGCAGCTCATCTATGTGGAGTGCTCCTCCTGTGCTATGTGGGAAGTCAGGGACAGTTTCGGTGTCCAGGACAAACACATGTGCAGGAAGTGTCTCCAGCTGCAGCTACTTGAAATCCACGTTTCGGAGCTGGAGCTGCGGCTGGAGTCACTGTGGAGCATCTGTGAAGCTGAGATCTTCGTGTATAGCACGTTTAACAAGGTAGTCACACCGCAGATAAAGAGTGCACAGGCAGACAGTGAATGGGTGAACGCCCAACAGAGTAAAAGAACCAGGAAGGTAGTGCAGGAGCCCCCTGGGTCCATCTCCCTCTCCAGCAGATTTTCCATTTTGGATACTGATGGGGGAAATGGTTTCTCAGGGGAATGCTGCAAGAGCCAAGTCCATGGCACGACAAGTGGCTCAGCTGCACAGGAGGAGAGGAAAAAGAGTGGGAGAGCAATAGTGATAGGGGATTCTATCGTAAGGGGAACAGATAGACATTTCTGCGGCTGCAGACATGACTCCAGGATGGTATGTTGCCTCCCTGGTGCCAGGGTCAAGGATGTCACTGAACGGCTGCAGGGCATTCTGAAGGGGGAGGGCGAACAGTCAGAGGTCATGGTTCACATTGGTACCAACGACATGGGTAGAAAGAGGGATGAGGTCCTGCAACAAGAATTTATGGAGCTAGGTAGCAGATTAAAAAGCAGGACCTCAAAGGTTGTAATCTCTGGATTACTCCTGGTACCATGTGCTAGTGAGTATAGGAATAGGAGGATAGAGCAGATGAACGCGTGGCTAAAGAGTTGGTGCAGGAGGGAGGGCTTTAGTTTCCTGGATCACTGGGTCTGCTTCTGGGGAAGGTGGGACTTGTACAAGTTGGACGGGTTGCACCTGAACCGGAACGGGACCAACATCCTTGCGGGGAGGTTTGCTAGTGCTGTTGGGTGGGGTTTAAACTAACTTGGCAGGGGGATGGGATATGGAGTGGAGCTATAGTAGGGGGTGATGCACAGCCAAATATAGAGGAAAAAGCAAGACAGCCTGGAAGGCAGAGCAAATATGTAATGGCACAAGGGAGTATGGCAAGGCTGGATGGCATTTATTTTAATGCAAGGAGTCTTGTGAGTAAGACAGATGAATTGAAGGTGTTGATGAACACATGGGAGTATGATATTGTTGCTATCACAGAGACATGGTTGAGGGAGGGGCAGGACTGGCAGCTCAATATTCCGGGGTATAAAATCTTCAGGCGAGACAGAGGGGGGTGTAAAAGAGGAGGGGGTGTTGCAATATTAATCAAGGAGTCAATTACTGCTGTAAGGAGGGATGATATCTTAGCAGGTTCCTCTAATGAGGCCATATGGGTAGAACGTAAAAACAAAAAGGGGGCAAGCACTTTGCTGGGAGTGTACTATAGGCCCCCAAACAGTCAGGGGGAGATAGAGGAACCGATATTTAGGCAAATTTCAGAGAAGTGTAGAAATAATAGGGTAATAATAGTAGGGGATTTCAACTTCCCCAATATTAACTGGGATAGTCAGAGTGTGAAAGGCTTAGAGGGTGCAGAATTCTTAAAGTGCATCCAGGAGAGCTTTTTGAGCCAGCATGTAGAAAGTCCAACAAGAGAGGGGGCGGTACTGGACCTAATTCTAGGGAATGTAGCCGGGCAAGTGGTAGAAGTGTCAGTAGGAGAGCATTTTGGTGACCGTGACCATAATTCGGTGAGATTTAAGGTAGTCATGGAAAAAGACATAGATGGGCCGGAAATAAAGGTTCTAAATTGGGGGAAGGCCAATTTTAAGACGGTAAGGCAGGATCTGGCCAAAGTGGACTGGGATCAGCTACTTGTAGGAAAATCCACATCAGAGCAGTGGGAGTCTTTCAGAAAGGAAATAGAGAGAGTACAACACCAATATGTTCCCGTAAAGGTCAAGGGTGGGACCAACAAGCCCAGGGAACCCTGGATGTCAAGGGATATACAAGAATGGATTAGGAAAAAAAGGGAGGTTTTTGGCAGATACGAAGGACTAAAAACAGTGGAAGCCCTAGAGGAGTATAGCAAGTGCAGGGGGGTACTTAAAAAAGAAATTAGGAGAGCGAAGAGGGGGCATGAAAAAACACTGGCGGGCAAAATAAAGGAAAATCCCAAGGTGTTTTATAAGTATATTAAGGGCAAGAGGATAACCAGGGAAAGAGTAGGGCCCATTAGGGGCCAAAGTGGCAATCTGTCTGTAGAGCCTGAAGATGTGGGTAAGGTTTTAAACAAATATTTTGCATCTGTGTTCACTATGGAGAAGGACGATGTAGGCATAGAAATCAGGCAGGGGGATTGTGATATACTTGAACAAATTAGTATTGAGAAGGAGGAGGTATTACAGTTTTAGCGGGCTTAAAAGTGGATAAATCCCCAAGCCCAGACGAGATGTATCCCAGGCTGCTGTGTGAGGCGGGGGAGGAGATTGCAGGAACTCTGACACAAATTTTCAGATCCTCTCTGGCCACGGGGGAGGTGCCAGAGGACTGGAGGACAGCTAATATAGTACCATTATTCAAGAAGGGTAGTAAGGATAAGCCAGGGAATTACAAGCCAGTGAGCCTAACATCAGTGGTAGGGAAATTATTCGAAAAAATTCTGAGGGACAGAATTAGTCTCCACTTGGAGTGGCAAGGATTAATCAAGGATAGTCAGCATGGCTTTGTCAGGGGAAATCATGTCTGTCCAATTTGATTGAATTTTTCGAGGGGGTGACTAGGTGTGTGGATGAGGGTAGTGCAGTTGATGTAGTCTACATGGACTTCAGTAAGGCTTTTGACAAAGTCCCACATGGGAGACTGATCAAGAAGGTTAGAGCCCATGGGATCCAGGGCAATTTGGCACATTGGATCCAAAATTGGCTTAGTGGCAGGAGGTAGAGGGTGATGGTCGTAGGTTGTTTTTGTGACTGGAAGCCTGTGTCCAGTGGTGTACCACAGGGATCGGTGCTGGGTCCTTTGCTGTTTGTAGTGTACATTAATGATTTAGATATGAATGTAGGAGGTATGATCAGTAAGTTCGCAGGTGACACGAAAATTGGTGGAGTGGAAAATAGCGAGGAGGGAAGCCTTAGGCTACAGGACGATATAGATGGGTTGGTCAGATGGGCAGAACAGTGGCAAATGGAATTTAATCCTGAAAAGTGTGAGGTGATGCATTTTGGGAGGACTAACAAGGCAAGGGAATACACAATGAATGGTAGGTCCCAAGGAAGGACAGAGGATCAGAGTGACCTTGGTGTGCATGTACATAGATCCCTGAAGGCAGCAGTACAGGTAGATAAGGTGGTTAAAAAGGCATATGGGATACTTTCATTCATTAGCTGAAGCATAGAATAATAAGAGCAGGGAGGATATGATGAAGCTGTACAAAACACTAGTTAGGTCACAGCTGGAATACTGTGTGCAGTTCTGGTTGCCACACTTTAGGGAGAATGTAATTGCATTGGAGAGGGTGCAGAGGAGATTCACCAGGATGTTACCTGGGCTGGAGCACTTCAGCTATGAAGAGAGACTGGACAGGCTGGGGTTGTTTTCCTTAGAGCAGAGAAGGCTGAGGGAGGACCTGATTAAGGTGTACAAAGTTATGAGGGACATAGATAGGGTAGATAGAAAGGAACTTTTCCCCTTAGTAGAGGGGTCAATAACCAGGGGCATAGTTTCAAGGTAAGGGGCAGGAGGTTTAGAGGGGATTTGAGGAAAAACTTTTTCACCCAGAGGGTAGTTGGAATCTAGAACTCAATGCCTGAAAGGGTGGTAGAGGCAGGAATCCTCACAACATTCAAGAAGCATTTAGATGAGCACTTGAAACACCATAGCATACAAGGCTATGGACCAAGTGCTGGAAAATGGGATTAGAATAGATAGGGCTTGATGGCCGGCGCAGCACGATGGGCCGAAGGGCCTCTTTCTGTGATATATAACTCTATGGGCAGGATTTTCATTGGGCCATGGAGGTGGGATTGGAGGTGTGTGGGGGGTTAAAATCCCAAAATCGGGGGGCACGAACCCATCCCACCCCCAACCCGTCTCCATGCCAGTTTCAAAGGAGGCGGGCACCCGACCTGTGCTGGGACCCGCCTCCCTGAAGCGGGAAGGGGATTAGTGCCAATTAACTGCCTGTTAACAGGTAGTTAACAGACAGTTTTTAGCCTAATCCCTATTTTCGTTGTTGAAATGTGGGATTCCCGATGGCTCCAAACCATGCCAAGTTAGCGAGACGGGCCGTCGGGATGAAGGGCTGGAGAGGTCGAGCTGTCCAGTGTTCAGGTGAGTGATGGGTGCATGAATGCAGAGGTAAGTGTGTTTGGTGTGTTTAAATACGTTTTACTTACATTTACATACCTTTACAGCCTTCCTTCCCTCCGATCTCGGGAGTCCCTCATCTCACCGGCACAGAAAGCAGAATGGCCGTGATCTGTCAATAGTTCCAGCATTCAGCTTTCTGTTCCGGGGAGACCTCTAAATCATCCTGAGAGGAAGGAATTAACTTGGAGTACAGATTGTCAGTGTTTGACAGCTTCAAACAGCTGTGAAACACTGATATTTCATCTGTCAAAAGGTCTTGACAGATGAAATATCAATCTGTGACCTCACCTGTTGCCGGGTAGCCCTTAATTGGCCTGCTGAGCCTGCTGGGCAGGCTCAACAAGGTCAATCAAGTCAAAATCATGTGGGTTGGCTACAACTTGATGGAGGCGGGACTACAACACCGAAAGTTGTAGTCCCACCTCCTACCCGACGACTCAATGAAAATCCAGCCCTACGACTCTAGACCCGGGCCTGGATAGGCCTCCAACTTTGCCCTCTTCTCCATAAGCAAATATTTCCAGTACTTTCTTGTCATGTGCATTTAATGGCTTGAGGTTACATGGCCCTCCCTCCCCCTTTGCTTTGTGCCACCTTTTGAAAGCAGAGAAGCAGTATTGAAATGTTAGAGGTGCCAGGAGCATGTAAAAGGACATCCTATAACTGGGATTACGGAGACATGGCTCCAGGGTGACCAAGACTGGGAATTTAACATCCAGGGGTATTCAATATTCAGGAAGGGTAGGAAAAAAGGAAAAGGAGGTGGGGTAGCTTTGCTGGTTAAAGAGGAGATTAACAGAATAGTAAGGAAGGATATTAGCTCTGATGATGTGGAATTTGTATGGGCAGAGCTGAGAAATGCCAAGGGGCAGAAAACGTTAGTGGGAGTGGTATATAGACCTCCAAACAGTAATGCTGAGGTTGGGGATGGCATTAAATGGGAAATTAGAGACACGTGCAATAAGGGCAAAGCAGTTATCATGGGTGACTTTAATTTACATATACTGTAGATTGGGCTAACCAAATTAGTAACAATACTGTGGAGGAGGAATTCCTAGAGTGTATACGGGATGGTTTCCTGGACCAATATGTCGAAGAACCAACTAGAGATCAGGCCATCTTAGACTGGGTATTATGTAATGAGAAAGGATTAATTAGCAATCTTGTAGTGCGAGGTTCCTTGGGGAGGAGCAATCATAATATGATAGAATTCTTCATTAAAATGGAGAGTGAAGTAGTTGACTCAGAGACTAGGGTCCTGAATTTAAATAAAGGAAACTATGATGGTATGAGGCACGAGTTGGCTAGGATAGATTGGGGAACGTTACTTAAAGGGTTGACGGTGGATAGGCAATGGCAAACATTCAAAGATCGCATGGATGAACTACAGAATTTGTTCATCCCTGTTTGGCATAAAAATAAAACAAAAAAGGTGACTCAACCGTGGCTAATGAGGGAAATTAGGGATAGCATAAGATGCAAGGAGAGGACATATAATTTGGCCAGAAAAAGCAGCAAACCTGAGGATTGGGAGCAGTTTAGGATTCAGCAATGGTGGACAAAGGGATTAATTAAGAGGGGGAAAATAGATTATGAGAGTAAGCTTGTAGGGAACATAAAAACTGACTGTAAAAGCTTTTATAGATATGTGAAGAGAAAAAGATTGGTGAAGTCAAGCCTAGGTCCCTTGCAGTCAGAATCAGGGGCATTTATAATGGGGAACAAGGAAATGGGTGACCAATTAAACACATACTTTGGTTCTGTCTTCACAAAGGAGGACACAAATAACCTCCCAGAGATGTTGGGGAACATAGGGTCTAATGAGAGGGAGGAATTGAATGAAATCAGTATTTGTAGGGAAATGGTGTTAAGGGAAATTGATGGGATTGAAGGCAAATAAATCCCCAGGGTCTGATAATCTACATCCTAGGGTACATAAGGAGGTGGCCCTAGAAATAGTAGATGCATTGCTGGTCATCTTCCAAAATTCTATAGACTCTGGAACAGTTCCCATGGCTTGGAGGATAGCTAATGCAACTCCACTTTTTAAAAAGAGTGGTAGAGAAAAAACAGGGAATTAAGCCTGACGACGATAGTGAGGAAAATGCTAGAGTCCATTATAAAAGATGTAATAGCAGAGCACTTGGAAAACAGTGACAGGATCGGACAAAGTCAACATGGATTTACAAAAGGTAAATCATGCTTGATTAATCTACTGGAATTTTTTGAGGATGTAACTGGTAGAATAGATAAGGGAGAACCAGTGGATGTAGTGTATTTAGACTTTCAGAAGGCTTTCGATAAGGTCCCGCATAAGAGATTAGCATGTAGAGTTAAAGCACATGGGATTGGGGGTAAGGTACTGTCTTGGATAGAGAATTGGTTGGCAGACAGAAAGCAAAGAGTTGGAATAAATGGGTCTTTTTCCGAGTGGCAGGCAGTGACTAGTGGGGTACCGCAGGGTTCGGTCCTAGAACCCCAGCTATTCACAATATATATAAATGATCTAGACAAGGGAACTAGATGTAATATCTCCAAGTTTGCAGACAACACAAAGCTGGGTGGGCGTGTGTGCTGTGAGGAGGATGCAGAGAAATTCCAGTACAATTTTGACAGTTTGGGTGATTGGGCAGATGCATGGCAGATGCAGTATAATGTGGATAAATGCGAGGTTATCAACTTTGGTGGCAAAAACAGGAAGACAGATTTTTATCTGAACGGCAATAGATTGGGAAAACGGGAAGTGCAATGAGACCTGGGTGTCCTTGTGCACCAGTCGCTGAAGGTAAGCATGCAGGTGCAGCAGGCAGTTAAGAAGGCTAAATGGCATGTTGGCCTTCATAGTGAGAGGATTCAAGTACAGGAGCAAGGATGTCTTGCTGCAGTTGTACAGGGCCTTGGTGAGACCACACCTTGAGTATTGTGTGCAGTTTTGTTCGCCTTATCTGAGGAAGGATGTTCTTGCCATGGAGTGTCCAGAACCAGGGGTCACAGTCTAAGGATTAGGGGTAAGCCATTTAGGACTGAGATGAGGAGGAATTTCTTCACCCAGAGAGTGGTGAACCTGTGGAATTCTCTGCCACACAGGGCAGTTGAGGCCAATTCATTAAATATATTCAAGAAGGAGTTGGATATATTTCTTGAGGCTAAAGGGATCAAGGGATATGTGGAGAAAGCAGGGACAGGGTACTGAATTTGTATGATCAGCCATGATCTCATTAAATGGCAGAACGGGCTCGAGGGGCCGAATGGCCTACTCCTGCTCCTATCTTCTATGTTTGTATGTTTATCCTACATCCCATGTGGGCTTGAGTACAAGTAAAACTATCATGCAGTTACAGTCTGAATGAAGGATGTTTTGGGTGAGGCCCTTTAAAGCTGTCTGTATGCCAAGAGCTTTGGGTAAAGTTAGGGTTACAATTTGTGTCCTGCAGAATGAGCAATGCACAGTAAGCATTCAAAGAACTGCAAAGCAGTCTGAGTGGGAGGAAACTGTAACATGTGTGTTTTGGCCATCTACTTGGTGGGTAGTTTTACCGTCACAGATCTTGAATGGTCTGCAAAGTTTTTCTGCATTTGGAAGAAAGTGTTCTGGGTGATGGACACATCATTGACCCTTTGCCACACCTCCTCCAAGACAGTTGGCACTTGAACTTCTCTTCTTTGGGGAGAGTGCCAAATAAGGGCAGCCCTCTTTTAGTAATGCACCTTTTCTGCATTAGAAACCTTGGTATTCCAACATGCCGCTATTCCATTCTCACACAATTGTAGCTGTCAGAAAGTGTTGTGAAACATTTTACCACCAAAAATGCACCCTCCATTGAATGGTTGCTGAGACAGAAAGGCAAGTGCCAGTGTGAGGAGAAGAGTGATTCAGGGTGAATGAATGAAACAAAGAAAGAAATTGCATTTATACAGCGCCTTTCACAACCTCAGGAATATCCCAAAGTGCTTTACAGTCAATGAAGTACTTTTGAAGTGTAGTCACTGTTGTAATGTAGGGAAATGCAGCAGTCAATTTGCACACAGCATTTGAGATAATGACCAGATAATCTGTTGATTGAGAGATAAAGATTGACCAGTAGATTTGGAGAACTTCCCGGCTCTTCTTAGAATAGCGCCATGGAATTTTTTACCTCCACCTGAGAGGAAAGACGGGCCCTCAGTCTCACCCGAAAGACGACACCTCTGACAGTGCAGCACTCCTTCAGTACAGCATTGAAGTATAAGTCTAGATTATATGCTCAAGAGTCAGATTTGAACCCACAACCTTCTGACTCTGAGGCAAACTGCCATCACTGAGCCAAGGCTGATAGCTTTCTATATACAACTCTGTATTCCTTCATCCAAGTCATTAATATATGTGGTAAAAAGCTGAGGTCACAATACAGATCCCTACTATTGAAAGCCTAGATGTCGCATAGGTTTTTAATCTTAAAATAGGAAAAACAATTAACAGTGAATTATATGTGTTCAAAATGATCAATTCAAAATTTTCCAGGGGACAATGGCCCTGGATCCCTCTAAAATGCACCATAATTTAGTTAACCACAAAGAAGAGGAGGGTACATTCAGACAGAGTGTGTACAATTCTAAATTTGCTGCCGACAGCCTAATCTAGAATGATTTCATGGTCAGTAAGGGGGTTCAAATCCCATATTTGCTATAAAGCATCTTTAAAAATAAAATGTATTTTTCTTTCCCTAGTAATAGATTATTGGCTGTCACTAGAAGAAAGACATTCTAAAATATAAAGAAAAATAATTCATTTCCAAATGGCAAATGGAGAGTAGGTTTCCATAACATTTAGTAAGTGTTCCTTTTTAGATGAAAAATTGAAATGCCCATGTTCATTGTAGATTACAAATTACGGTAAAATGCATCAAATAAAGCGTCAACTGTTAAGTCCGTGAATGATTTAGACACGGACTAGCAGGAGTGAAAACAAACAGATGTTTACTGGTGGAAGTCCATAACAAATCTAAACAACAGAGGCTCTCTAGCGCCTTTTATACAGGGGTGGTCACTGCCGGTACTGCAGTCTGAGACCAGTTATTCTCTTAAAGGTACATACACAACAATTCCTCCCCTTTTAGATAAACAGTACATAACATTCATTTAACAACTAATGATAACGAATTACAATCACAATTACTGTTGCTAGATACATTGGTTAAGTTTAAGCAATTATAAGTTCAGTCTTTGAGGAGGCTTCCTAATTCTGTCTGGATAACGCCTCTTTGGAGTATCAGGTTCTTCTGGCAATGTTGAGTCAGAATCAATGTCGTTGTTTGGTTCATCTGCTTCCAATATTACCGGTTCTGCGGTAGCTGCAATTGGAACGTCAATTTCATTACCAGGTGTATCAGATCGTGGTGTGGAGTTGACGTTTTCCAGTGACTCTAGAATCTGGTCAGCATGGCGTCTTACAATGCTCTCCCCAACGTCCACGGTATACATGAGAGGTCCTTGTCGTGTACAAATCGTTCCTGGCTGCCATTTCTCAGTGCAGTAGTCCCAGGCCAAAACTGGTTGACCTATCTTAAAACTCCTGGTCAGCCTTTCATTCATATTCTGAAACTGCCTGTTCTCCACATCTCTTCAGGCGTTTGGCTTAACCAAATCCAAGCGGCATCGTAGTCTTCGATTGAAGAACATCATGGCTGGAGTTTGGTTGGTAACTGCATGTGTCGCATTCCGGTAGGCAAACAAGAAGTTGTCCACCTTGTGTTGTAGGGGTATATCTTCATTACACATTGCCTTGATAGCCTTCTTGAATGTTTGGACAAACCTCTCGGCCAATCCATTAGTGGCTGGATGATATGGGGCAGATGTGTAATGCTTAACACCATTGTTCTTTAAGAACCTCCGGAACTCTTCAGACACAAACTGTGGTCCATTGTCAGAGCAAATCTGTTCAGGCAGCCCATTCCTGGCAAATATGGTTCGTAAAACTGCGATAGTTTTTTCCGTGGTGGTTGAGGACATTTTTATTACCTCTGGCCACTTTGAATGTGCATCCACCGCAATTAAAAACATCGAGTCCATGAAGGGACCAGCAAAATCAATGTGCACCCTTTGCCATGGAGATGAGGGCCACGCCCATGGATGCAGAGGAGCTTGTGGTGGGGCGTTTTGGACCTTCTGGCATCCTGCACAGCTCTTGGTCATCTCTTCCATTTCTCTATCGATTCCCGGCCACCACACAAACGCTCTGGCTAAGTTCTTCATTTTTACCCCACCCAGATGACCCTCATGAAGCTCATTGAGCACTCTATCCGTCAACTTAGGTGGAATTACTACTCTGGATCCACACATCAAGGTTCCTCTGCACACTGACAGCTGTTCTCTTCTTGACGAAAATGCTGGCAGCAGTGGTTCGCCATGTGCTGGCCATCCCTTCACCGTTAAATCATAGACCCGTGATAGTGTCGGGTCATTCCGTGTTTCCTTTTCTATGTTTGCATTCGTCACAGGGAGACATTCGACTGTGGTCGAGTGGAATAACTCCATTGGATCCACTGCAAGGTCTTCTTCTTCCACCGTCGGCAACGGTAGACGTGACAATCCATCAGCATTTCCATGCTGTTTAGTTCCCCTGTACTCGATGTCATATTGGTGTGCCCCTAGGAAAAGGGACCATCTCTGCAGCCGTTGTGCTGTCATTATCGGTACGCCCTTCTGAGGGTTGAAAATGGAGACAAGAGGTTGATGATCGGTTAGCAGAGTAAATTTTTGACCGTGCAGATAGTGATTGAACTTCTTCACCCCCCACACTAGGCTGAGGGCCTCTCTGTCAATCTGGGCGTAGTTACGCTCAGCAGAAGTTAACGAGCGTGACGCAAAAGCTATCGGCCTCTCCAAACCATCAAGGAATTTATGTGACAGTACCGCCCTAATGCCGTAGGGAGACGCATCACACGCCAGCCTGATTGGCAGTGCTGGGTTGTAGTGAGCCAATACTTCCTTCGAAGTGATTAAGTCCGTGAATGATTTAGACACGGACTAGCAGGAGTGAAAACAAACAGATGTTTACTGGTGGAAGTCCATACGAATCTAAACAACAGAGGCTCTCTAGCGCCTTTTATACAGGGGTGGCCACTGCCGGTACTGCAGTCTGAGACCAGTTATTCTCTTAAAGGTACATACACAACATCAACGATCAAAATTTTCTGCAGCCAGTGACCGCTGGCCCCACTCCCCAAAAATAAATTTTATTCCTTCAACATTTGTATTTCTCCTTTTGCCTTTCATGTACTTATTTTTTTTCTCTCCAATTAAAGTAAAGGAATGTTGGGTATACAGCTTCAGTTGTTAACCTTGTGTAGCTCCTGGTTTTCACAAGTTAAATGCTTAGAATCAGGACTGCCCTTGAGTTGTCAGTTTTTCGGGAGCCGTTGGCAGCTTTTGCTAGTCTCCGAGGTTGGCCCTTATGCATTTTGCACATAGCAAGATCCCACAAACAGCAGCGAGTTAATCTGTTTCTCAAGGAACTAGTCGAGGGAATATGTTGGTAGGACATTAGGAGAACTCTCTGCTCTTCTTCGGATTGAGTTGTGAGATTTTTAACATTCACCTGAAACACTCAAAACAGGTAAACAAGACTTCAGTTTAATGAAGAATTTCACCACCAACAATGCAGTACTCCCTCAATACTCTACTAACGTCTCAACCTAGATTATGCACCTTCTGACCCAGGAGCAATGACGCCACCAGTTGATTATGTTAGCTTCATCAATATGGCATAAATGGATTAATATCTGTGTTCAAGTGCACAAAGGAATGTTGTTTGAGTATGTTCAGCATTGTATGAGAGCACCATCAATCAAAAGATGCAGCCCAATCTATTACTGTTTTCATACTGCCACTGTTATAGTTTGGATTCTGGGTGACCAAGGTCTGTCAACTAGCTCCTGGTGTGCGCACTACAAAATCTGGCTCCATTATCCCAGTGGCATTCTTGTCGACCCAATTTTTGATGGGTCAGTGAGCCTGCCATTTGGAAAAGAGAGCTGGATTCAGCAGTGTAAATGACGGCACTCGTCTCCTGGAATCAGAACTAAAAAGCATATAAAAGTACCTTTTGTAAAAAAGGTCCCAACACTTGCAATAGATTAAAAAAAAATTATCGATACCAGGAACCATTTGCACCTCGAAAGACATGGGGGGAATTTTGCCAGCCCTGGGGAGGCAGGTATGGAGGCGGGACTGCCGGGAAAATGGCAACCCCGCTCCCAACCCGCCTCCATACCATCTTCCTGAGAGGCGGGTCCCCGACCCGTGCAGGGACCTGTCTCCTCGAGGCGGGAAGGGGATTACAACAGGCAGTTAAGAGGCTTATCCCCATTTTACCCACACAAGTGTGGGCTTCCCGATGGCTGTGAACCTCGTCAGGGTCAGCGAGGCAAGCAGTGGGTCTGCGGGGGTGAGAGGGGTCGAAAAGTGCGCTGTGGAGGTGAGTGATGGGTGCAAATGTGGACAGGTAAGTATGAGAGGTGAGTGCAAAGTGTTAGAAAAAGTTTACTTACCTTTGTTTCTTTCTGCAGGCTTCAACCCTTGGGGATCCGAAGATGCCTCATCTCAACGGCAGAGATGACAGAATGCAGCAGCCATCTGATTTCTGCTAAGTAGAGAGGTTTGGTGAGCTTCCAGTACAAGGGCTCACCTTAGAACAGAGATTGTCAGTGTTTGACAGCTTCTCAAAGCTGTCAAACGATGACAATTCATCTGTCAAAAATGACGTTCTCTGTCACCGGCTTTCCCTTAATTGGCCTGCTAAACCCAGTGGGTGGGCTTAACAAGGTCAATCAAGGGAAAATAGCATGGGTTGGCTGGATGTCGTTGGAGGCAGGACTGAAACCCGACAAGCAGCAGTCCCGCCCCCAACGCGTCCCCATTGAGAAAATCCAGCCCATGGTGTCTAGAAAATGCAGTATTTTTATTTAAGGAAATTGTTCATAGTGCAGTCCATACTAAATGCAACAATGGCTACTGTAGACTAGCAAGATTATTAAACAATTAGCAACATTTAAAAAATATGTTTACAGTCCTCTCATTTAACTAGGTTGGCAGTTATATGAATTAGGAAAACTACACAATTTGCTGTTTCTCTTGAAAGTTTTCCCCATTAAGTAGTGAACAATAATTATTGAAAGTTGGCCTTTGCTGACACAATGCCAACAGTCACTGAGTAAAACTGAAATAAAAAAAACCTTGTATGGTCAGTGAGCATTTATTATGCTTCATGATCTACATTTAGAATCCAGCATTGCCGTTATTAGCTGAAAGCTGGCTCAGACAGCATGGCTCAGACAACCTGGCACCATGAGGGTCTTAACATTCGGATTAGATTTTGTTTGCGGTTGGGGGAGGGTTACTTTTGGCTCTTTATAGTCATTAGTTCTTTTGTTTTCTTCCACCAGTGTAGCCACGCTTTGAGTACTTTTGTGGGTAATAAATATTAATAGAGGTTTAAAGAAAATCCCTTGACATTTTCTTCAAATTGTTTTTCCCTCAATAGGCCTGCTTTCAGTTTCTCTCAGTTTTTTCTCAAATGCAGAAAACTCATCATCATAGAACAAAACATTCTAATCTGACAAACACGGCAGAAAGAATAATTATAGTAGAAACAACAAGATCTTATTTAAAATTAAAATGATCGCCAGAGATAATTTAACAAGCCAGGTAAAATCCAACGTTGTTCATTGGCCCTTTGCTACCTTGTTATGGCTGAGATAACAACAGAAAATGCTGGAAAAACTCAGCAGGTCAGGCAACATCCGTGGAGAGAAATTTGAGTTGACGTTTCGGGTTTGACCCTTCTTCAAAACTGGAGAGAAAAGGAACTAGATCGAAGGCAGGGCTGCGATCGGACAAAAGAATAAACCGAGTCTTGGCAGATACCTGATCAAACACGAGAAGGGAAACTGAAAGTAATGAAGATGAACAAGGTTGAAGAGCCAAACGGAGATCCCGTCGCAGAGAAGAGCAGAACTTCTTCAAGGTAGGCATTCCTAGAAGAGGTGTGGCAGTGAACCAAACACTAGTACGATAGCAAAATACTGCAGATGTTGGAAATCCGAAATAACAACAGAAAATGCTGGAAAAACTCAGCAGGTCAGGCAACATCCGTGGAGAGAAATTTGAGTTGACGTTTCGGGTTTGACCCTTCTTCAAAACTGGAGAGAAAAGGAACTAGATCGAAGGCAGGGCTGCGATCGGACAAAAGAATAAACCGAGTCTTGGAAGATACCTGATCAAACACGAGAAGGGAAACTGAAAGTAATGAAGATGAACAAGGTTGAAGAGCCAAACGGAGATCCCGTCGCATTGAAGAAGTTCTGCTCAACTCAAATTTCTCTCCACGGATGTTGCCTGACCTGCTGAGTTTTTCCAGCATTTTCTGTTATTTCGGATTTCCAACATCTGCAGTATTTTGCTATCGTTGTTATGGCTGAGGCCTGACTCTGATCTGTACCCAGGAAAACTGCATGGGCTAGATTTTGCTGGAGCAGGACATCGCGTAGTGTGCCCCATTAGTTAGACTTACAATCGCACGCTTAGGTTTAAAAAAAAATTTGCCCACAAAGTTGTTGGAAGTGCGAGCTGATAACGGCACAGCGAGGGCAACAGGGCATCTGGGACCTTGGTGAACAACGGGACAAACAGTGTATCTCCTTAACCAATGAGATTAAAGGATTGAGAAAGAAACAGAGGAAGGACTGAGAAGGGGGGTGAATTAAATGGGGTGAATTCAATGTCAAAGCAGGTACATAAAGAGAGGCAAAGAAAGCTATGGAAAAGGACAGGGAGCAATCTAGAGTAAAAATACTTAATTGGAGGAAGGCCAATTTCAGTGGGATGAGAACGGATCTGGCCCGGGTAAATTGGAATCAAAGATTGGCAGCCAAAACTGTAATGGAACAATGGGCTGTGTAGGGTGTTTTTGCATGCCCCATGTTTCTATGACTTGCCCTTGAGTCGACCCGTGCATTAAAAACTCCCCAGTTTGGGTTGTTTCCCTTGGACGGCAGGAGCTTTTGCTAATAGTCCCTGCCTAGCCCGTCGATTAGCGGGTAATCCCACAGAGAGAGAGAGAGAGAGACCAAGGCCAGTTAGGTCTTCTCCTATGCCCGATGTGTAGCATCCCCAGCGGGATTACTGTGTAACCCGGCCGTGACCGGATGCTACCCGGTTGGTCTTCCGAATTATACCGCGAACCACAAGCCCCACAACCCCCAAGTTCGGACCCAAGGAGTTACTATGGATAGATTATAATTGACTCAGATGAAACAAAACGGTTCAGGTTGGTCAAAGATCGATTCCTTTTATTACACTCTCAAAACAACAACCCCTACTCCTCTCACTTACGGCATAACGAGGAGGTGACCGTGGACACAAGCGTATAACCTTAGACTAAAATAACCACCCTGTCGGTTACGCCAAACCAACCTCCTTCCCAGAATCTAAGCCTAAATAATGGAAAAACCCTTCTAACTAAACCCCCCTCCCGGTTTGGTCAGAGCCCACACTTGGAAGCCTCCTCTCACACACATACGTGTTAGTCTGCATCTTGGACACTTGCAGTTCCTCAGCAGCCAAACACGCGGGTGGTCCTGGGGATTTCAAGAGGTGTATGCTGGATATAATTACCAGCCCTTGTCATTGATTCACGCGGTCCCGGGTCCGTTCGACTCCAGAGACAAAACTGTGCCTAACAGGCATGCGATGAGGCCTAGAGAGTTACGTTCAGGCGGTACGGCGAGGCACTCACTTCGGGCATTCCTGGAGAGTTGATGGACGCGTAGCTACGCGGAGAACCCCATCCCAGATGGTAGAGAAAAGTAAGTAAATGCGAATCCCCAAAGTTCAGCATATTTATACCCCGTATAATACACAAAACCGGCTGGGCGATTCCTGGTTACCATGGTTGCAGAGCTAGTTGGTCTTCCTGGTGATGTCTCTGTCCTGGATTGGTTATCTTGATGAAAACAATGGCAGGCCATTACTGTAGATGAGCAGTTCTCAAAGTGCTAACTTAAGTTCTTGACAGCTCCTTCATTGAAAGAGTCCAGAGGTGTTACTTTTGGCCTGAAAACCTCATTGTCCATCCAGACATCCCGGCTCCATGGACAAAAGGTGTTTTTCCACAAATCACACAAGTTCGAATATGAAAAGGCCCTGGCCTTTCATGATGTCTGCGTTGAGACTGGTCCCATGGCAACCCAAAAGACAGACAGTTCCTGCTATCTTCACAGAAACCAAAGTCAGTCCTTTTTTTTTAAAAGTGGAGAAATTCAAACTCCATTTTGGAATGCAGCCCATGTGCGTCTCCATTTTAAAAGGGTACATATCCATTTTAAAAGTCCAAAAATCCTTCAGGCCCATGCACCTACTGATGTTGGCACCGGCCAAACCCTACAGCTGCCTTTAAAGAGGAAGTAGTTTGGGTACAGTTAAGGTACATCCCAATAGGGGGAAAGGTAAGGCAACTAATGTCAGAGCTCCCTGGATGATGAAGGAGATAGCGAGTAAGATGAAGCAGAAAAAGAGCACGTATGACAGATGTCAGGTCGAGAATGCATCTGAGAATCAGGCTAAATATAGAAAGTTCAGAGGAGAAGTGAAAAAGAAAATAAGAGGGGCAAATAGAGGGTATGAGAATAGATTGGCAGCTAACATAAAAGGGAATCCAAAAGTCTTCTATAGGTATGTAAATAGCATAGTGGTAATATCACTGGGCTAGTAATCCAGAGGTCTGGACTAATGATCCAGAGATGTGAGTTCAAATCCCACCATGGCAGCTGGAAAAATTAAATTCAGTTAATTAAATAAATCTGGAATAAAGACAACTAGTATCAGTAATGGTAACCATGAAACAATTGGATTGTCATAAAAACTCATCTGACAGTAATGTCCAATAGGGAAGAAAATCTGCCATCCTTACCTGGAAGGCCTATATGTGACTCCAGACCCACAGCAATGTTGTTGACTCTTAACTGCCCTCTGAAAAGTTCTAACAAATGGCTATGAAACACAATAATAAGATTCAAATGAGACAAACCACCTGGCATTGACTGTGGCATTAGCAATGGACATGGCAACAGCACGCCCAGTCCACCCTCACAAACATCTGGGGGCTTGTGCCAAAATTGGGAGAGCTATCCCACAGACTGGTCAAGCAATAGCATAACATAGTCATACTCACAGAATCATACTCTTCAGCTAATGTCCCAAATTCCTCTCTGGATATGTCCTGTCCTACAGTGGTATACAGTTGGGAAGGAGTGGCCCTGGGAGTCTGCAACATTGACTCTGGAACCCAAGAAGTCGCATGGCTTCAGGTCAAGCATGGCCAAGGAAACCTCCTGCTAATTACCTCCCTCAGCTGATGAATCAATACTCCTCCATGTTGAACACCACGTGGATAGAGCACTGAGAGTAGCAAGGGCACAGAATGTACTCTGGGTGGGGGACTTCAATGTCCATCACCAAGAGTAGCTCGGTAGCACCACTACTGCCACAGGTGGTGAGAGAACCAACACGAGGGGAAAAATTTACTTGACCTCATCCTCACCAATCTACCTGTTGCAGATGCATCTGTCCATGACAGTATTGATAGCAGTGGCCACCGCACAGTCATTGTGGAGACGACGTGTGGCACGACCACCATGCTAAATGGGATAGATTCAGAACAGATCTAGCAGCTCAAAACTGGGCATCCATGAGGTGCTGTGAGCCATCAGCATCAGCAGAATTGTATTCCATCACAGTCTGTAAACTCACGACGTGGCATATCCCTCACTCTACCATTAGCATCATGCCAGGGGACCAACCCTGGTTCAATGAGAAGTGTAAAAGAGCCTGCCAGGAGCAGCAGCAGGCGTACCTAAAAATAAGGTGCCAACCCGGGTACGCTACAACACAGGACTGCACGCATGTTAAAAAGCAGAAACCGCATGCTATAAACAGAGCTAAGCGATCCCACAATCAACGGATCAGATCAAAGCTCTGCAGTCCTGCCACATCCAGTCGTGAATGGTGGTGGACATTTAAACAACTAACGGGAGGAGGAGGACTCCATGAATACCCCCATCCTCAATGATGGTGGAGCCCAGCACGTGAGCGCAAAAGCCAAGACTGAAGTGTTTGCAACTATCTTCAGCCAGAAGAGCCAAGTGGATCAGTCATCTCGGCCTCTTCCTGAGGTCCCCAAGATCACAGAAGCCAGTCTTCAGCCAATTCGATTCACTCCACATGATATCAAGAAACAGCTGAGCGCACTGGATACAGCAAAGGCTATGGGCCCCGACAACATCCCGGCTGGCGTACTGAGGACTTGTGCTCCAGAACTAACCATGCCTCTAGGCAAGCTGTTCCAGTACAGCTACAACACTGGCATCTATCCGACAATGTGGAAAACTGCCCAGGTATGTCCTGTTCACAAAAAGCAGGACAAATCCAATCCGGCCAATTACCACCTCATCAGTCTACTCTCAGTCATCAGCAAAGTGATAGAAGGTGTCATCGACAGTGCTATCAAGCGGCACTTACTCACCAATAACCTGCTCACTGATGCCCAGTTTGGGTTCCGCCAAGACCACTCAGCTCCTGACCTCATTACAGCCTTGGTCCAAACATGGACAAAAGAGCTGAATTCCAGAGGTGAGGTGAGAGTGACTGCCCTAGACATCAAGGCAGCATTTGACTGAGTGTGGCATCAAGGAGTTCTAGTAAAACTGAAGTCAATTGGAATCGGGAGGAAAACTCTCCACTGGCTGGAGTCATACCTAGCACAAAGGCAGATGGTTGTGGTGGTTGAAGGTCAATCATCACAGACCCAGGATATCGCTGTAGGAGTTCCTCAGGGCAGTGACCTAGGCCCAACCATCTTCAGCTGCTTCATCAATGGCCTTCCCTCCAACATAAGGTCAGAAATGGGGATGTTCGCTGATGAGTGCACAGTGTTCAGTGCCATTCACAACTCCTCAGATAATGAAGCAGTCCATGCCCGCATGCAACAAGACCTGGACGACGTTCAGGCTTGGGCTGATAAGTGGCAGGTAACAGTCCCACCACAGAAGTGCCAGGCAATGACTACCTCCATCAAGCGAGAGTCTAACCACTGCCCCTTGGCATTCAATGGTATTACCATCGCCGAGTCCCCCACCATCAACATCCTGGGGGGTCACCATTGACCAGAAACTTAATTGGAGCAGCCGCATAAATACTGTGGTAACAAGAGCAGATCAGAGGCTAGGTATTCTGCGGTGAGTGTCTCACCTCCTGACTCCCCAAAGCCGTTCAACCATCTATAAGGCACAAGTAAGGATTGTGATGGAATACTCTCCACTTACCTGGATGAGTGCAGCACCAACAACACTCAAGAAGCTCGACACCATCCAGGACAAAGCAGCCTGCTTAATTGGCACCCCACCCACCACCTTAAACATTCACTCCCTCCACCACCGGCGTACCGTGGCTGCAGTGTGTACCATCTATACGATGCACTGCAGCAACTTGCCAAGGTTTCTGCGACAGCAGCTTCCAAACCCGCGACCTCTTCCACCTAGAAGGACAAGGGCAGCAGGCGTATGGGAACACTGTCACCTTCAAGTTCCCCTCCAAGTCACACACCATCCTAACTTTGAAGTATATCGCCGATCCTTCATCGTCGCTGGGTCAAAATCCTGGAACTCCCTACCTAACAGCACTGTGGGAGTACCTTCACCGCACGGACTGCAGCGGTTCAAGAAGGCGGCTCATCACCACCTTCTCAAGGGCAATTAGGGATAGGCAATAAATGCTGGCCTTGCCAGCTATGCCCAGATCCCACAAACAACTAAAAAAAACAGGCAGTAAGAGGAGGGGTCGGGCCGATTACGGACCAAAAAGGAGACCTAGCATGGAGGCAGGGGGCATGGCTGAGGTATTAAATGAGTACTTTGCACCTGTCGTCACCAAGGAAGAAGATGCTGCCATAGACATAGTGAAGGAGGAGGGAGAGGAGATTCTGGATTGGATAAAAATTGATAGAGGAGATATTGAAAGGCTGGCTGTACTTAAAGTAGATAACTCACCACGACCAGATGGGATGCATCCTAGGATGCTGAGGGAAGTGAAGGAAGAAATCGTGGAGGTACTGGCCATAATCTTTCAATCCTCCTTAGAAACGGGGGTGGTGCCAGAGGACTGGAGAATTTCAAATGTTACACCCTTGTTCAAAAAAGGGTATAAAGTTAAACCCAGCAACTGCAGGCCAGTCAGTCAGTTTAGAAACAATAATCGGGGACAAAATTAACAGTCACTTGGATTAATGAAGGAAAGCTAGCATGGGTTTGTTTAACCAACTTGATCGAGTTTTTTGATGAGGTAACTGTTGTATCCGTGTGTTAATGGAGACACGGAATGCAGGAGTTGGTTTAACAGGTGTTTACTGAACAAAGTCTGGAGGTGAAATAAAAGATACAAGACGCTATACAGGCTTATATACCCGAGTGGTCACTACTGGTATTACAGTACACAGGGGCTCTTAAAGGCACATACACCACAATTCCTCCCCTTTTAGACAACCAGTACACAACATTTTAAGTAATCATTAATTAACATGTTTACAAGAACAATAATCTACACATTTGCTGCAGTTAATCAATTATAAGTCAGTCTCTCTGGAGGCTTCCTGACTCGGTCCGGATAACGCCTCGGTGGTGTAGTAGTTTTCGGTGGTGTAGTAGGTTCTTTTGGCAAGGTCGATTCGGCTTGATTGCCAGTGTCGGGTTCATCTGGTTCCAGTATCACCGGATCGGAGGTAGATACTATGGGTATCTCTGCTTCATCATTAGGCGTATAGAGTTGTGGTGTAGGTTGTCCCTTTTCGGATGACTCTATGATCTGGACAGCATGGCGCCTTATTATGCTTTCTCCAATGTCCACGGTATACATCAGCGGTCCTAGTCGTGTGCAAATAGTTCCAGGCTGCCATTTCTCGGTACGGTAGTCCCGGGCCAAAACTTGTTGACCTATCTGGAAGGTTCTAGTTGGCCTTTCATTCATGCCTTGAAATTGCCGGTTCTCTACATCCCTTCTGATGTTTGGCTTGATCAAATCCAGCCGGCATCTTAGTCTTCTATTGAAAAACATCATGGTGGGAGATTGGTTTGTAACCACATGTGTTGCATTCCTGTACGCAAACAAGAAGTTATCTACCTTATGTTGTAAATTTATGTCTTCATTACCCATGACCTTTATGGCCTTCTTGAAGGTCTGGACAAACCTTTCAGCTAATCCATTGGTGGCGGGATGGTGTGGGGCAGACGTGTAGTGCTTAACCCCATTGTTTTTTAAGAACTTCCTGAATTTTTCCGTGGTGGTGGAGGACATCTTTATTACCTCCGGCCACTTGGAGTGTGCATCAACCGCGATTAAGAACATTGAGTCCATAAATGGACCAGCAAAGTCGATATGTACCCTTTGCCATGGAGATGAGGGCCACTCCCATGGATGTAGAGGGGCTTGTGGTGGGGCGTTTTGGACCTTCTGGCATCCTAGACAGCTCTTGGTCATTTCTTCGATGTCTCCATCGATACCTGGCCACCACACAAACGCTCTGGCTAGGTTCTTCATTTTCACTCCACCCAGATGCCCCTCGTGAAGCTCCTTTAGCACTTTATCCTGGAGTTTGGGTGGAATCACCACTCTGGATCCACACATCAAGGTTCCTCGGCACACTGACAGCTGTTCTCTTCTTTGCGAGAATGCTGGCAACAGTAGTTCGCCATGTGCTGGCCATCCCTTCACCGTTAAATCGTAGACTCGTGAGAGAGTCGGGTCATTTCTCGTTTCCTTTTCAATGGTAGAATTTGTTACTGGTAGACATTCCACTATGGTTGAGTGGAACATCTCCACTGGGTCCATTGTAGGTGCCTCTTCTACCGTTGGCAACGGTAGGCGCGATAAACCGTCAGCATTCCCATGCTGTTTTGATCCTTTGTATTCTATGTCATATTGGTGTGCCCCTAGGAAAAGGGACCACCTCTGTAGCCTTTGCGCTGTCATAATGGGAACGCCCTTTTTAGGGTTGAATATGGAAACGAGGGTTTGATGGTCAGTCAATAAGGTAAATTTTTGTCCGTGTAGGTAATGGTTGAATTTCTTCACTCCCCACACCAGGCTGAGTGCTTCCCTGTCGATCTGGGCATAGTTATGCTCAGCTGAGTTCAATGAGCGTGACGCAAAAGCTATCGGCCACTCCGAGCCATCAGGGAATCTATGTGATAATACCGCTCCTATGCCGTAAGGGGATGCATCGCACGCCAGTCTGATTGGCAGTGATGGGTTGTAATGAGCCAACAATTCCTTGGACGTGATCAAGCCTTTGCATTTATGGAAGGCACGTTTACAGCCTTCGCTCCATTTCCAAATTACTCCCATTTGTAGCAGTGTGTTAAGAGGGTGCAGAACAGTTGACAAGTCCGGTAAAAATTTATGATCGTAATTTATCAATCCCAGGAACGACCTTAATTGTGAGACATTTTCAGGTGCTGGGGCTTTTATGACCGCTTCAATTTTTTCAGGTGACTTATGCAACCCTTCTTCGTGAATTATATGGCCACAATATGATATTTGTTTCTGGAAAAATTCGCACTTAGGGCGATTTGCTCGTAGGCACCGTTCTCTCAGCCTAGTGAGCACCTGCTCCAAATTGGCAAGGTGCTCGTTGCCATTTTCTCCTGTTACAAGGATGTCATCTAGGTAGCATTGAGTCCCCAGAATCCCTTGCAGGACTTGCTCCATAGCTCTTTGCCAGATAGCTGGAGCTGATGCTACTCCGAAAACCAGTCGATTGTACTGTTACAGGCCTTTGTGTGTGTTTATCGTGAGATACTTTTTAGAGGCCTCCTCAACCTCCATCTGTAGATATGCCTGTGCCAAGTCAATTTTGGTGAAATGTTTCCCTCCGGATAGTGAGGCGAAAATATCTTCTATCCTCGGAAGAGGATACTGTACCATGTGAAGGACCGGGTTTACAGTCACCTTGAAGTCCCCACAGATGCGAATTTTTCTCTGTTCTTCAGATTTATCATTATTCAATGTTTTCTTCATGACCGGGACGATGGGTGTTGCCCACTCGCTCCAATCTACCTTGGATAACACGCCTGCCTTTTCCAAATTCTCCAGCTCTGCCTCGACTGCTGGACGAATTGCGTATGGCACCGGCCGTGCCTTAAAAAATACTTGAGAATTGTCGCATCTTCTACTTTTATTGAGGCGGTGACGCCTTTCAAGGTTCCTAGTTCCTGTTGAAACACTTCTTTGGTGTTGGCCAAGATGTCTTTTAATCGTTCAGGTATGACATCATCATCATTTTTTTTCTTACTGGTCGCCGTCAGTGCCTGAATAGAGTGCCAGTCTAAACGTATCTTCCTGATCCATTCACGTCCCAACAGCGGTGGACCACCATCTTGCAGAACGTATAAATACAACTTCTGTATTTCCTTGCCATTGTATACAACAGGCACCCTTATTTTCCCTCTGGGGTATACTTTCTGCCCCGTATATGTCTTCAAGATAATAGATGTGTCTTTCAAAGGTATATGCGGAAATAGCCGCTCGTAATCCCGTCGACTTATGACGGTCAGAGCTGATCCTGTATCTAGCTCCATTTTAACTGGGGACCCCGCTATAGTGAGGGTAACCCAAATGGTCTGGTAATCTTCTTTGGCAATTACATTATGTAATTTGAGACAGCTTAGTCTCTTGTTTCCGGAGTCGCTATCGCTCTTCTGGTCTTCGGAGCTACTGTCCGTCATCATTTGTACCTTTCTGTACTTTTCCTTATTGATTTTTTTTTCTGTCAGTGGATTTTTTGTTTCCAGATCGGCATACACGTGCAATGTGTCCCATCTTTCTGCATTGACTGCATGCTTTGTCCTTGAACCAGCAGTCCCTCTGGTCATGGGTGGATCTGCCGCAGCGATAACATCTCTCGAAACCCCGTGTCATTTCATGGGTGCCGAAGTCCTGTGGCTTTTGCTGTATCTCTGCAGCTCCTCTTGCTGCTGCTTCGTATGATACAGCCACACTGAAAGCCTTGTCCAGTGTCAAATCTTTCTCAGAAAGTAGCCTTTTCTGTGTTCCTTCACTTAGGAGACCGCAGACGAATTTGTCTCGTAGAGAATCTGCCAGTCCTGCCCCAAATTGGCAGTGCTTTGACAGCTTTCTTAATTCGGTGAGGTAATCAGCGTTACTTTCATTCTTGTGCTGATTCCTCCTGAAGAATTTGAATCATTCCGCTATCAGCAGCGGTGTTGGGTTTAAGTGCTCCTGTAGGGTATCAACAATCTGCTTAAAATTCTTGTCCATCGGTTTGGCTGGAGTGATTAAGTTTCGTAACAGCCCGTATGTCCTTGCGCCCATCAGATTTAGAAGTACCGATGCCTTTTTATCATCCTCTACTTCATTCGCTGTGCAATATACCTCCACTCTTCCCACATATGTGGTCCAATCCTCTATACCACTATCGAAAGCAGTAATACTGCCAGTCTTAGGTATCCTGAAAATCAAAAATGGCGCCTCCCATGCTTTCCTTTCTTCCCTGCCGAGAAAAAATGGCACCTCCCGCGCTTTCCCGCCGCTGCCGCTGCTGACAATGCTGTTCTCCGCAGTTTTTATTTACACAGATATTTTTAATAGTTGGAGACTCGTTCCCGCCGGACTCTCTGGGACTTTTCCCTCCCTCTGCTTGGTCCGAACGCCGACCTGCTTTGCAGCGCTGGCCGTCTCCCGAGTGCTCCACCCTCCGTCTCTGTTTGCCTCCGCCTTCCGACTCGCTGCTCAGCCCCGCTGCAGAGCCATCCGATCGAGCCCCAGCCCGCTGCCCAGGAAGGATTAGTGCAGTACCTGCCACCAGCCCGGCTAGCTGGTGAACTCACTTTTTTTTTTTCTTCAACCTTCGTCTGAGGAATCGATCTCCTTGAGGTGCTGCCGAATTGCAGGTAAGTCCGTTTCCAGTTCGTCGCCACTGTTGTATCCGTGTGTTAATGGAGACACGGAATGCAGGAGTTGGTTTAACAGGTGTTTACTGAACAAAGTCTGGAGGTGAACTAAAAGGTACAAGATGGTATACAGGCTTATATACCCGAGTGATCACTACTGGTATTACAGTACACAGGGGCTCTTAAAGGTACATACACTACAATAACAGAGAGGATTGATGAGGGCAATGCGGTTGACGTGGTGTACAGTACATGGATTTCCAAAAGGCGTTTGACAAAGTGGCACACAAAGTTGAAGCCATGGAATAAAAAGGACAGTGGCAGCATGGATACAAAATTAGCTAAGTGACAGGAAACAGAGAGTAGTGGTGAATGGTTGTTTTTCGAACTGGAGGAAGGCATACACTGGTTTTCCTCAGAGGTCAGCTCTAGGACCACTGCTTTTCTTGATATATATTAATTACTTGGATGTGGGTGTATAGGGCACAAGTTGAAAATTTGCAGATAACATAAAACTTGGAAGTATAATGAACAGTGAGGAGGATAGTGATAGACTTCAAGAGGACATAGGCTGGTGGAATGGGTGGACACGTGGCAGATGAAATTTAACGCAGAAAATTGCGAAGTGATACATTTTGGTAGAAAGAATGAGAAGCCGAAATATAAACTAAAGGGTACAATCCTAAAGGGATGGCACGAACAGAGAGACCTGGGGGTATATGTGCACAAATCATTGAAGGTGGCAGGGCAGGTTGAGAAAGCAGTTAAAAAAGCTTACAGGATCCTGGGCTTCGTAAATAGAGGTAAAGAGTATGAAAGTGTGGAAATTATGATGAACCTGTATAAAACACTGGTTCGGCCTCAACTGGAGTATTGTGTCCAATTCTGGGCACTGCATTTTAGGAAGGATGTGAAGGCCTTAGAGAAGGTGCAGAAAAGATTTACAAGAATGATTCCAGGAGTAAGGGACTTCAGTTACATGGATAGACTGGAGAAGCTGGGGTTGTTCTCCTTACAGCAGAGAAGATTGAGAAGAGATTCAATAGAGGTGTTCAAAATCATGAGGGGTCTGGACAGAGTAGATAGAGAGAAACCGTTCCCATTGGTAGAAGGGTCGAGAACCAGAGGAGACAGATTTAAGGTGATTGGCAGAAGAACCAAAGGCCTTTTTACTCAGCAAGTGGTTAGGATCTGGAATGCACTGCCTGAAAGGGTGGTGGAGGCAGACTCAATCACGGCTTTTAAAAGGGAGTTGGATAAGTACCTGAAGGGAAGAAATTTGTAAGGCTACGGGGAAAGGGCGGGGGAGTGGGACTAGCTGAAGTGCTCTTGCAGAGAGCTGGCATGGACTCAACGGGCCAAATGGTCGTCTTCCATGCTGTAACCATTCTATGATTCTATGAAAGATTGTACTAAAAGGGAGACAAAAGACACAAAGGAAAAGTAAGAGAGAAAAATAAATAATTTCATATTTGATATTTTTAAAATCTCCTAAAACAATTCACAATCTGAAGGAATAAGACTTCTTACTTATAATTTTGTATACTTTCTGGGCAAGAGAGTTTGATTGGCAGTCATTATCACGACTTTAAAAGATACTTAATGGGCAATTAATGTCCAATTGCAGAAATGTCATGAAAATCACAGGGAGGTTAAGTACAAGACGCTGTTTTCGCGAAACTAACGACAGACTTGTGCTAATTCGCAATTCATGAAGTATCTCTTCCTCGCTACAAGTTGCTGGCCGATTTGCACTTTAATAACATCATGCATCGTTCAAACACCGTTAATTTTTCAGCAAAATCTGGCCCATGCATCTGTCCTACTGTCTGTCTGGCTCTGGTATAAAACATATCTGATATGTGAGTCCCAGTGAAGCACTGGAATGGACTTCCTGCTATTTTAGCCTATGTCTTAAATGTTATTAGGAAGGTGAGTGAGAGTGGCTGTAAATGGGAGGGTTAAAATCTAGTACAACTAGAGTTAATTAAAGATAAATATTTAAATGCAATATCCATGCACAACTTCAGGAGGAACATATAGATGGCTGAACCCTACAAGATGGATGGGGATTCCAAGCTGTTACCATTTTAATTACCTTTCTTTGTGACACTAAATGATTGCAGGGATGGACAGCTTCATCTGATTAAAGAAGATCACCACACGAGTCCATGATCTATGACATTTTCTGGAATTGGGAAATTGGATTTACTGACACCCAGAAGTATTGCGACATAATGAATCGTCGGTATAGGTTAGAGATTTACACAGTTCTAACTTACTAAGGAGAACATTTTGTAAATGTTAGACTTTGCATCAGCGTAGCTTAAAAACAAACCGACTGATTTGGTTGGAAGATCACATCCTATGCCTACACAATTCCCATGTGACTGCTGTACACATAGAAACCAACTATTTTTGGAATGCACAAAGGCATCTTCTTCAACAGTATTCCTCCTGTGTGTGTTTTTCTCAAGACCGAAAATGTAACTACACAATACTAGTTTGAGTACAGTCAGTTAATTTGTTTTAGAACTAAAAGTGAAACACATTTCCTTGAAAAATGTGTTAACGCCAATTCAATAGATTTAGGTGGCTGCAGTATAATAAAGAAGAACAACTTACGGCTGAGGAATGGATAAACCGTTTGTTAGGTTTGATCTTTAACTTTTAATTAATTGGTAGCACAGTTATCATTTCTACCGATCGCTCCAGACAGTATATCTGGGAACAATAAATACTTTGGTTGTTTCAGTGTTTTCCATTATGTGTGAAATCAATTATACTCAGCCCTATTTCCTTCACATAAATCAAGTGGTTTAATGTATTCTTTAATGCCATCAGATTAGTAAGAAAATGTTAGCTCTTATCATACATGCTTTGTCTGTGAGTTGAGGTGGCAGTTTAAATTCACTGTAGTGATTTGTGTAAATTTTAACGTTGGACTTTGAGGTAATAGTGGGGGTTATTTGGGCCAAAGGGTGAAAACAGACACTAAATAGGTGCTGTGCTATTAAGAAACGCCTGTTTGAAAGTCTGAATTTAGCACTCATTTTTCAGGCTAATTAGATGCAATTAGCACTCAAGTGCTAATTAGATGCAACTTTTGTGGAACAGGATATGTGGGCTTCTCGCACCCACTTCCACTGAAGGTGTGGAGAGCTCTGGCTGGCACACCGTGGCATGTTTCAGGATCGTTCAGTGACCAAGGGAGAGGGAGCACGGGTTCTCGGATGCGGCACTGGAGGTCCTGATGGAGGAGGTCCAGAGGAGGAGGGATGCCCTGTACCCGCAAGGGGGAAGGATGCCATCTTGCCCTCATCGCCCTCCTGCCCGTCTCTCCTGCAGCAGCTGGTGCTGCACTGCCTGGTCTCATGTCCTCCTCCAATTTTTCATCCAGACCAAGGGGGACCCCTAGAAAGATGTCCATGACCAAGCACCCACTTTCTCCTGGAGACTTATAAGGTGTCCAATCAAGTAGAGTAGCACAGCACTCACTCTTTTTAGGGGAAGTCCTCAGAGAATCTCCAGAATTAATATTGCTTGAGTGTGGTGAAGTCTTGACAAAGTGTCTCAGAAAGTCTCCCGATGTGTTTCAGAGATCCTCTTCATAGCTCCAGCTGCAGTGACCATGAAATGGTGGACAAATGTAAGAAGTCACACAACACCAGGTTATAGTCCAACAGCTTTATTTGAAATCACAAGCTTTCGGAGCGCTGCTCCTTCTTCAGGTGAAGTGGTGAGTATCCCTTTAAGTATCACTTGAAATCCACATCAACACCATGTTTACTCACAAACAGCTGATCGCTGATAGGAGCGGGCGTTCGTTGAAGTGCTAGCCACCAATATGCTTTTTAATGACTGCTAGCCAGCATTTTAAGTGACAATCAGCTATTTAACAAGCCTCCAGACGGCCGGTCCTAGCATTGGCTTCAACTCCTTCACCAAGATGGCACCTTGCACTAAACGTGGGCTAAACTGACGTTTCAGCTTAAGACCCATCTTGGCCACCTTTTTACCTCTAATGCCTAGGGGAAATGCTAGAATCTATTATTAAGGACGTGGTAACAGAGCACTTAGAAAATAATATTAGAATTGGGCAGAGTCAACATGGATTTATCAAAGGGAAACCGTGTTTTTTGAGGTTGTAACTAGCAGAATAGATAAGGGGGAACCAGTGGATGTGGTGTATTTGGATTTTCAGAAGGCATTCGATAAGGTGCCACACAAGAGGTTATTAAACAAAATTTGTGCTCATGGGATTGGGGGTAATGTACTAGCATGGATTGAGGATTGGTTAACGGACAGAAAACAGAGAGTAGGGATAAATGGGTCATTTTTGGGCTGGCAGGCTGTAACTGGTAGGGTACCGCAAGGATCAGTGCTTGGGCCTCAGCTATTCACAATCTATATCAATGAATAGGATAAGGGGACCAAATGTAATATATCCAAGTTTGCTGATGATACAAAGCTGGGTAGGAATGTTACTTGTGAGGAGTATGCAAAGAGGCTTCAAGGGGATATAGACAAGCTAAGTGAGTGGACAAGAATGTGGAAAATGGAATCTAATGTGGAGATATGTGAAATTATTCACTTTGGTAGGAAAAATAGAAAAGCAGATTATTGTTAAAATAGTGAGAGATTCAGAAATGTTGGTGTTCACAGGGACCTGGGTGTCCTTGTACACAAATCGCTGCGAGTTAACATGCAGGTACAGCAAGCAATTAGGAAAGCAAATGGTATGTTGGCCTTTATTGCAAGAGGATTTGAGTATAAGAGTAAAGACGTCTTACTGCAATTATATAGGGCCCTGGTGAGACCACACCTGGAGTATTGTGTACAGTTTTGGTCTCCTTACCTAAGGAAGGATATACTTGTTATAGAGGTGTAGGGGTTCGCAAAATCCCTCAGCCCCGAAGATACTGGAGATATTGGGGCAGTAATTCGGGTCGGTGGCTTGCCGCGCGTGCAAGCCCCCGATATGCACTTACCCGACGCGCCTGCCATTCACCTCCAGGGATGCCTGGAATTCCATTTTGAAACAGAAGAATCCCGGGCAGCGTTTGACGTCACGCCGCCCAGGAGTGCAGCCAGCACGAAGCCTGGAGCGCGCTGTGCAAGTGAGACACGCCCCTTAAGGCCTCATTGTAGTAGGACACGCCCCCAATCTCTCCAAGCAGCTGCAGAGGACTTTGTAGTTACACAACTGCAGGGAAAGTAAGTTATCTGCTATTTTATGAATGTTTTGTGAACTTCTATAAAATTTTTAAAACATTTACATTATTTTGAAGAATCTGAAGTAGTTTTAAACAGAATTAAAGCAATTTAAAGACTTTTAAAAGCCCTAAAAGAATTTTTTTTCTTCCATTTATTTATTTAGCAATGTCGTCGTCATACGTGTCTTCACACTGTTCCCTTTGAGGAACTGTATGAAGTGGTGGAAGGATTTATGGCCGTGATTAACGCTCATTCCGTGACCGTAACCATCTTTGAACCAGCCATTAGGGTGGTTAGTCCTATGGCGGGAGGGTTTTACGGGCTCCCACAAGCTATACAAGGAGGGGGGGCCACCCACAAGCTATACAAGGAGGGGGGGCCACCCACACCCACGGACGCAAATATCCCGCTGGATGTCAACCCAGAATTTAGAGCCGGAGCTCCGACTCCACTTGCCGGGACTGTGTGGAGCGGGGTTCGAAACCCTACCCCGTCTGGCCCAGCGGCGGGGATCCTACCGCTACGCCAAAGGCCCAATCCGATTAGCAACGTGAAATGGCTGTAATGAGCACAATTCACGGCATTAAAAGAACTCACAATTGAACTGATGATGACCTCAGCAATCTCCTCAACGAGGTGGAGGCGCAGCGCCTGCTCATCATTGGTAATGAGAAGTCAAAGGCGCCGCAAAAAGGACAGATGATAGCTTGGTCTTTCAAGTGGCAGCATAGGGCTCCAGTCACGGGGAGGGAAAAGGCGCAGGAAACGTATGGGTGTCACCTTTTGCACGGAGTGGGCCTTTTGCGTAGCGGTAAGCATCCCCGCCGCTGGGCCAGAAGGAGTAGGGTTTCGAACCCCACTCCAGACAGTCCCGGCAAGTGGAGTCGGAGGTCCAACTATAAATTCTGGGTGGACATCCAGCGGGATACTTGCGTCCGCGGGTGTGGGTGGCCCCCCCCTCAGATGGGTTGTGGGAGCCCGTAAAACCCTCACGCCATAGGACTAACCACCCTAATGGCTGGTATGAAGATGGTTATGGTCACGGAAGGAGTGTTAACGTGGCCAGAAATCCTTCCACCACTTCATACAGTTCCCGAAAGGGAACAGTGTGAGGATACGTACGGCGATGACCTCTTGCGCAATGCACCTCCTTGGACCCTCAGTCGCAGATGCGAGGGGGCAAATCGTGCAATTGTTAAATTTTTCATTTTATTGACATGTAAAATGTTGGCCCAGTAATTCCCTTCCAAACGCGCGAGTACGGTTGGGGTACTTACGCGTCTGGCCGGAGGAAATGCCGGTTTTCAGCATGCACAGCGCATGCGGGGAAAACCGGCATTTCCTGTCCTCTGAACGAAGGGGTTCAGAGGCAGAACGCATGCGACTGTACAGGCAGCGCGTGCGCAGTAAAATTCGTCGCTTTCATTCATGCTTTCAGTGAGGTCAAGTCCTTACAACTTACACATGAAAAAAGCATGAGTACAGTTGCTCCAGAGGCTGCGGAGGAAGATATTTCTTATCGTGGAGCTTCTGAAAGGCAATATTTTTGTTTGGGAAAGGGAGGAAAGTTATTTTAAGAAATGCTGAGGTAAGTTTTAAAGTTTATTTTTGTTTTTTAAAACGGGTTTTCAGTACTGTAGGTAGAAGGATCAATTGTGGCTATGTGAATTGAATTTGCTGTGTTTATTAAATTTAAAAATGACTCCAACATTTTTAAGAAAGAAACTTTTCATCAGTAATATATTCTTTTAAGTAATTATGTATGTATGTCTGTATATATTCCTTTGCGTGTATGTATATATTCCTTTACTTATGTGTATGAATGTATGTATTTAATTATGACTTTCAGAGAAAGTAACTTATTGGAAAATCATAATTAAAATTATACATTCATACACATAAGTAAAGGAATATAAAACATACATACATATACGTAAAGGAATATATGCGGACATACATGCATAATTACTTATTACTGATGAAAAGTTTCTTTCTTAAAAGTGTTGGAAATGTTACATTACTCATTTTAGAACACTCATTTTCACATTCAATTCACACAGCCACAATTGCTCCTTCTACCTACCGTACTGAAAACCCGTTTAAAAAAAAAAATTTAAACTTTAAAACTTACCTCAGCATTTCTTAAAATAACTTTCCTCCCTTTCCCAAACAAAAATATTGCCTTTCAGAAGCTCCACGATAAAATATATCTTCCTCCGCAGCCTTGGAGCAACATTACACATGCTTTTTTCAAGTGTAACTTGTAAGGACTTACCCTCACTGAATCCATGAATGAAATCGACGAAGTTCACTGCGCAAGCGCTGCCTGTGCAGTCGCATGCGCTGTGCCTCTGAACCCCTTCGTTCAGAGGACTGGAAATGCTGGTTTTCTCCGCATGCGCTGTGCATGCTGAACGCCAGCATTTCCTCCAGCCAGACGCGTGAATACACCGACCCTACTCACGCGTTCAGAGAGGAATTACTGGGCCAATAATCTACATCATGGCTGAAGACTCGTGGAATTTAAATTGTCTCTGGGCTGGACAATGTTTTAAAACATACCCAGAACTGAAAAAGGCTGCATTGAAAAGCTCATTGGCAGGGCAGCACGTGGACAACACCGGACTCGAGGAACTTCATGGAAAAATTTGCACACTTTAAGACAGTACATTTTTATTAATAAAATTGTTCCCTTGAATTTGGTAAATTGCAAAGGGGTTTAAAATATGGCCGTCAGAAAAGCATGGCAGAGACAATGGGGCTTGGAAAGCAGCTCGTGGATGTCTGTGAAAAGTGGGAGGGTCAAGCAGTGGCAGTCAGATTCTATCAATCAAAACCAGGGAGTTTCCCTTCCCTACAGAGGCAATGTTTGTTTACAAGAAACTGCAGGATGTTGACATAAGGGATTAAACCACTTGAGACTGCAGTTTCAGTGACCACAATGAATGGGTTTCTGTTTACATAGTAATTCCAACTCCATTCAAAGCCCAGCACACAATTGAGACACACCTAAACTATGGAAGAGATTTACTAAGAAAAGGAATGAATGGGTTTGAATCACCCATTACTCAGACAATAGGGCAGTTGAGTCCCTTTTGTTTTAGCCAGATGAACTTGGATGTGGGCGGGAACATTTTGGCCCTAGAATGAAGACACATTCAAACCACCCCAAGCTTTATTCGAAACCCATTCCAGACAAAGGAAGCAGTTTGGCCACTGGGAAATAGCCCGTTTGAATCAGCCAATCAGGGCCTTTCTCTTGTGTATTTGAACTTTTCGGCGCGAATTTGCACACAGACCTTTTCAGCGCCAAAACAGCAGGAGCTCACAGGATATAAAGATAGCTTCTCAGAAGCATCGCTCTCTTTCTCCTTGGACCGCAGGTGAGCTCTTCTCTCTCTTTGGACCACAGGTGAGCAGGTTTCTGACTCCTCAGCAAGGCAATCTAGTAAGGAGTTAGAGGGGTGGTAATTTAAGGGAAATTGCTAAGATTGTAAGACTTACACTGTAGCAATTTATCCCTTATTTTTGTCGTCTGCCTTCCCCTGTTAAGCAATTTTACCTTGATCGTGTGGTGTAGTTTCTGTTTGCTTTCATGTGGTGTAGTTTTCTTTAGTTAATAAAGTTTGATTTTCTCACATCCAGACCATTTTGTCCGTTTTAATATATCATTAATTATAAGTTCCTCCAGTCAGAACTGGAAGGTGGGGTTTAGCGATTCGAAACCGCTGTTTGGAAATTGGTTTACAGTGCACTGCAAAAGCTGTCTGACCAGTTAAATTACCATAAACCAGGTAAAAGATTGGAATTGGTCACAGTGCAGGCAAAGGCTGCTGACCAGGTAAATTACCGTAAACCAGGTAAAAGATGCCCCCCTACAGAGGGATTGCAACAAAGATTCACCAGACTGATTCCTGGGATGGGAGATTGTCCTATGAGGAAAGATTGAGCAGACTAGGCCTAAATTCTCTAGAGTTTAGAAGAATGAGAGGTGATCTCCTTGAAACATACAAAACTCTTTCAGGGCTTGACAGGGTAGATGCAGGGAGGATGTTTCCCCAGTCTAGAACCTGGGGTCAGAATCTCAGAATAAGGGGTCAGCCATTTAGGACTGAGATGAGGGGAAATTTCTTCACTCAGTGGGTGGTGAATCTTTGGAATTCTCTACCCCAGAGGCTGTGGAGACTCAGTCGTTGAGTATATTCAAGACAGAGATCGATAGATTTTTGGATATTAAGGTAATCAAGGGAAATGGGGATAGTGCAGGAAAGTGGAGATGAGGTAGAAGATCAGCCATGATCTTATTGAATGGTGGAGCAGGCTCGAGAGGCCAAATGGCCTACTCCTGCTCCTATTTCTTATGTTCTTTATGTTTATGTTAAAGTATTTGGCAAAAATTGCCTCTAGTGACTCTGTAATTGCAGACTTGGCAGTCATAATAGCTTTTTTTACTAAAGCTACTTTAATCTATTCAGGTTATGCTCTCTTAAAAATCTTTATCATTTGTACAATGAAATAAGTCTCAGCACACAAAGTATTTGTTTTAATAAATCATGTCAAAGCAAGCCTTTAGCAGCAAAAAAAGTAGTACCTTCATGTAAAAGTTCAGATCTGGCACTCGAAGGATGACAGGCTAGTAACCTTTGACCCTGGATACAGCAATAAATATAACAATCATTCAGTGAAAAAAGCTGTTGGAAAATGCTGCAAAAAGCAAATATTGACTGTTTAGGAGAACTGAAATGCTAATATTGATCCATTTGGTCACACCAAAAAAGTGAAGTACCCAAGCACAATACAGCATAACCACTGCCTTTGGTCATTATGACAGACATTTTATTTGTCCATGGATAGTAGAGTCACACAGCTTTTAAAATCATGATGGCGCACCATGTTATAACAGGTTCTTCATACCCTTTGGAATTCTGAACCAGAAATCCAAATAATGGCCTTGATTTTGCAGTGGGTAACGACAGCGAACTGTCAGCGTTCACTGTCATTACCCCTCTGAAACTGACCGTAACTTCAGGATGTAGCGCATGCGCATCTAAAAGCAGAAATCCTGAAGTTGTGGTCAGTCATTCACTGCTCCGACACTGGCTGCGCTGTGGCCACCCCCCCCACCCCCCACCTCACCTGCCACCCATAGCTGGCATCACGGCAGCTGAGGAATTTAAATTCAGTTAATTAAATAAATCTGGAATAAAAAGCTAGTACAGCTATCAGTAATGGTGACCATGAAACTACCGGATCGTCATAAAAACTCATCTGGTTCACTAATGTCCTTTAGGGAAGGAAATCTGCTGTCCTTACCTGGTCTGGCCTATATGTGACTCCAGACCCACAGCAATGTGGTTAACTCTTAACTGCCCTCTGAAATGGCCTAGCAAGCCACTCAGTTGTAACAAACCGCTACAAGAAACAATAAGAATAAAACCGAATGGACCACCTGGCATCGATCAAGGCACCAGCTTCGGATACAACGATGGCACACCAATCCCAGACGATCTTGCAAAGTCCTCCTCACTAACATCTGGGGACTTGTGCCAAAATTGGGAGAGCTGTCCCACAGACTAGTCAAGCAACAGCCTGACATAGCAATACTCACAGAATCATACCTTTCAGCCAATGTCCCAGACTCCTCCATCACCTGTCCCACCAGCAGGACAGTCCCACCAGGGGTGGTGGCACAGCGATATACAGTTGGGAGGGAGTGGCCCCGGGAATTCTCAACATTGACTCCGGACCCCATGAAGTCTAATGGCTACAGGTCAAACATGGGCAAGGAAATCTCCTGCTGATTACTACCTACCACCCTCCCTCAGCTGATGAATCAGTACTCCTCCATGTTGAACACCACTTGGAAGATGCACTGAGAGCAGCAAGGGCACAGATTGTATTCTGGGTGGGGGACTTCAATGTCCATCACCAAGAATGGCTCAATAGCACCACTACTGACTGAGCTGGCTGAGTCCTGAAGGACATAGCTGCCAGACTGGGCCTGCAGCAGGTGGTGAGAGAACCAACATGAGGGAAAAACCTACTTAAACTCATTCTCACCAATCTACCTGTCACAGATGCATCTGTCCATGACTGTATTGGTAGGAGTGACCAACGTACAGTCCTTGTGGAGACAAAGTCCCGTCTACACACTGAGGACACACTCCATCGTGTTGTGTGGCACTACCATTGTGCTAAATGCGATAGATTCAGATCAGATCTAGCAGCTCAAATCTGGGCATCTATGAGGTACTGTGGGCCATCAGCAGCAGCAGAATTGTTTTCCACCACAATATGTAACCTCATGGCCCGGCATATCCCTCACTCTACCATTAACATCAAGCCAGGCGACCAACCCTGGTTCAATGAGGAGTGTAGAAGACCATGCCAGGAGCAGCACCAGGTGTACCTAAAAATGAGGTGCTAAGCTGGGGAAGCTGCAACACCGGACTACATTCATGCTAAACAATGGACAGTGCTAAGCGATCCCACAACTAGTGGTTCAGATCAAAGCTCTGCAGTCCTGCCACATCCAGTCGTGAATGGTGGTGGACCATTAAATCACTGACAGAAGGAGGAGTCTCCATGAACATCCCCATCCTCAATGATGGTGAAACCCAGCATGTGAGTGCAAAAGATAAGGCTGAAGCATTTGCAACCATCTTTAGCCAAAAATGCCGAGCGGATGATGCATCTCAGCCTCCTCCTGAGGTCCCCACCATCATAGGAGCCAGTCTTCAGCCAATTCAATTCACTCCACGTGATATCAAGAAACAGTTCAGCGCACTGGATACAGCAAAGGCTATGGGCCCTGACAACATCCCGGCTGTCATGCTGAAGACTTGTGCTCCAGAACTAGCCACGCCTCTAGCCAAGCTGTTCCTGTACAGCTAAACACTGGCATCTACCCGACAATGTGGAAAACTGCCCAGGTATGTCCTGTCCGCAAAAAGCAGGAGAAATTCAACCTGGCCAACTACCACCCCATCAGCCTACTCTCAATCACCAGCAAAGTGATGGAAGGTGTCATCGACAGTGCTATCAAGTGGCACATACTCACCAATAACCTGCTCACCGATGCTCTGTTTGGGTTCCGCCAGGACCACTTGGCTTCAGACCTCATTACAGCCTTGGTCCGAACATGGACAAAAGAGCTGAACTCCAGAGGTGAGGTGAGAGTGACTGCCCTTGACATCAAGGCAGCATTTGATCGAGTGTGGCATCAAGGAGCTCGAGTAAAATTGAAGTCAATGGGAATCAGGGGAAAGACTCTCCACTGGCTTGAGTCATACTTAGCTCAAAGGAAGATGGTGTGGTTGTAGGAGGCCTCTCTTCTCAGCCCCAGGACATTGCTGCAGGAGTTCCTCAGGGCAGTGTCCTAGTCCCAACCATCTTCAGCTGCTTCATCAATGACCTTCCCTCCATCATAACGTCAGAAGTGGGGATGTTTGCCGATGATTGCTCAGTGTTCAGTTCCATTCACAACTCCTCAGATAATGAAGCAGTCCATGCCCGCATGCAGCAAGACTTTGATGACATTCAAGCTTGGGCTGCTAAGTGGCAGGTAACATTCATGCCACTCAAGTGCCAGGCAATGACTATCTCCAACAAGAGAGCGTCTAACCACCGCCCTTTGACATTCAACGGCGTTACCATCGCCGAATCCCCCACCATCAACATCCTGGGCGTCACCATTGACCAGAAAATTAACTGGACCAGCCACATAAATACTGTGGCTACAAGAGCAGGCCAGAGGCTGGGTTTTCTGCAGCGAGTGTCTTGTCTCCTGACTCCCCAAAACCGTTCCACCATTTACAAGGCACAAGTCTGTGGAGTGTAATGGAATACTCTCCACTTGCCTGGATGAGTGCAGCTCCAACAACACTCAAGAATTTCAACACCATCCAGGACAAAGCAGCCTGCTTGATTGGCACCCCATCCACCACCTTAAACATTCACTTGCTCCACCACTGGCACACCATGGCTGCAGTGCGTACTACCTACAAGATGCACTGTAGCAACTCGACAAGGCTTCTTTGACAGCACCTCCCAAACCCACGACCTCAACCACCTAGAGGACAAGGGCAGCAGGCACATGGGAGCACCGTCACCTCCAAGTCCCCCTTCAAGTCACACACCATCCTGACTTGGAAATATATTGCCAATCCTTCATCGTCGCTTGGCCAAAATCCTGGAACTCCCTCCCTAACAGCACTGTGGGAGTACCTTCACCACGCTGACTGCAACGGTTCAAGAAGGCGGCTCACCACCACCTTCTATCGGGCAATTAGGGATGGGCAATAAATGCTGACCTTGCTGGCGACGTCCACATCCCATTAACAAATTTTAAAAAAATCAGTGTAATAATCAGTATAAATGGGATTTTAACAGTGTACTGACTGCTAAACAAACATTCTGTCCCTGAAAAACTAATTTTTATATTTGTGGGCTTTCAAAGTTCTCTGCTATGATAAAAATTACAATAACATTTTTTTTTTTAAAGTTTGTTCATGATATTTCAGCTTGTACCTTAACCCCATGTGCATGTCCCAATCTTTATTTCTCTCTCTGTAACATTTTTAAGAAGTGCAGATAATCAGGGCTATTTTATTTCCTGGTTTGCTGTCTGTGAGAATTCTTCAATTGGTTGCTTATCCAGCTTGCTGAACTATGCTCGGAATCCTTTATTCACAGCACTATAGTCAATTACATGTCGAGAAACCTAACGTTTTCGTCACAGAGATTACAAGATCTCTGTGGGCAACTTTCTTCAAGGTCAGTGCCTTTTGGCGTCACATCGCCGCTGACCGCAAATTATGGGCCAATATCCTTATTATAATCATCCTGTAAACCCCATCACCCTGTTACTTTACAGCCATTACTTCGGTGTAGCCTTTCACAGTCTTCAATCAATGAACTCGTAGCTCCACTTTAAACTGTCATTAGCAATATTCACATTTTATTGAGACTGCAAAATATATAACAAAAAGGTATAGATTGAAATGTAAATAAAATGACAGCTTCATATATCAAGCTCTTGATTCTTTAACATACTTAAGTTATTTTTATTTAAATGTCTTTACAATCCATACAGAGGCAGCATATGTCTTTAAGTGAATGTTTATTCTCTCCATTTTATTTCTCACTAGTGCTCAGACTTGTACATCCTGATGGAGGGGTTCCTCTTTCTTGTTTTATGACTTTGTTAAACCTAGTGATTAAAATGACCATAATGATAAGAATTCTGTGATCTGTGGAGGCTGACTGAATACTGTGTACATAACAAGGGAGTTCCTTTTCTAGCGAGAGACCTCCCAAAATTGTGGTCACTTTCAGCAACTGCCAGCAGTCCAGCGATAGCTGCAGTTCATAGCAGTCCACAAATTTATTCTTGTTGATCAGTGACTAGTTTGGGACAGTCAGTATCAGTGTGCTCACTCTGATAACAAGGGGTGATGGCATCATTAAGCTAGAACTACTGCTTGTAATGAAGTGAATGTTGCAATTTGTCCCAAAGATGGAAAAAGACCCTGGCCCAGAAATTCGATTAAGCCCGAAAATGGGCGGTGCCACCACGGGCCAAGGTTAACAGCCGCTCGCAAAAAAAAGCACAGGCAGCACTGTTATTTTGATCCAGCTGATCTTACCACCTTTACATTTACCTCCTGGATGCAGGGTCCCTGCCTAACCTACCTCCCGTGATCGGAGCCTCCTGAAGCCTCCTCCCCCCTGCCCCCAACGAGGCCTCCCCCTCCCCCCAGGCCTCCGATCTCCCCATGAGGCCTCCCCCACACCTGCTCCTCTGGTCCGCGATTCGAGCCCACCCCCTGCTTTTCTGGCCGGTCCGCGATCTTCTTCGGCCCCCCCCCCGCTTCGCCCACCCCCACCCCGGCACGATACTTTTTCGGACGCCACCCGGATGGCCTCCCCTGAAGGTGCATTAATCCTTGGCAATTGGGTGATCTGAGGACCCACAGTCTGATGGTTTTATCCAAGGATCTGGACATAAAGGTGTCATCCACAGGAGACATTCGTAATGCTACAACTCTCTTGCTGTGACCGTGGAAATATCTAATGTACTTGTTCCGGACTGCAGGAGTTGGTTATAACAGGTGTTTACTGAATGGAGACAAAACTGGAACTACTATACAAAGTTACTGTACAGGCTTATATACAGGGGTGGTCACTACTGGTACTGCAGTATACAGGGGCTGCAGAATATAGGTCCTTCTTCAAAGTACATACACTACAATTCCTCCCCTTTTAGCTAAACAGTACATAACATTTGATTAATAATTAAATAACATATTTACAATTACAGTTGCTATATACATTAGCTGAAGTTAAGCAATTATAAATTCAGTCTTTGAGGAGGCTTCCTGATTCTGTCCGGATAACGCCTCTTTGGGGTATCAGGTTCTTCTGGCAAAGTTGATTCGGGATCAACGTCGTTGTTTGGTTCGTCTGCTTTCAATATCACCGATTCTGAGGTAGATGCAATTGGTACTTCGGCTTCATCACCAGGTGTATCGGATCGTGGTGTGGATTTGACGTTTTCCAGTGACTCTAGAATCTGGTCAGCATGGCGTCTTACAATGCTCTCTCCAACGTCCACGGTATACATTAGAGGTCCTTGCTGTGTGCAGATCGTTCCTGGCTGCCATTTCTCTGTGCGGTAGTCCCGGGCCAAAACTGGTTGACCTATCTTAAAACTCCTGGTTGGCCTTTCATTCATATTCTGAAACTGCCTGTTCTCCACATCTCTTCTGATGTTTGGCTTAACCAAATCCAAGTGGCATCGTAGTCTTCGATTGAAGAACATCATGGCTGGAGTTTGGTTGGTAACCGCATGTGTCGCATTCCGGTAGGCAAACAAGAAGTTATCCACCTTGTGTTGTAGGGGTATGTCTTCATTACACATTGCCTTGATAGCCTTCTTGAATGTTTGAACGAACCTCTCAGCCAATCCATTGGTGGCTGAATGATATGGGGCAGATGTGTAATGCTTAACACCATTGTTCTTTAAGAACCTCCGGAACTCTTCAGACACAAACTGTGGTCCATTGTCGGAGCAAATCTGTTCAGGCAGCCCATTTCTGGTGAATATGGTTTGTAAGACTGTGATAGTTTTTTCTGTGGTGGTTGAGGACATTTTTATTACCTCTGGCCACTTTGAATGTGCATCCACTGCAATTAAAAACAACGAGTCCATAAATGGACCAGCAAAATCAATGTGTACCCTTTGCCATGGAGATGAGGGCCACTCCCATAGATGTAGAGGGGCTTGTGGTGGGGCGTTTTGGACCTTCTGGCATCCTGTACAGCTCTTGGTCATCTCTTCGATTTCTCTATCGATTCCCGGCCACCACACAAATGCTCTGGCTAAGTTCTTCATTTTTACCCCTCCCAGATGACCCTCATGAAGCTCATTGAGCACTCTATCCTTCAATTTGGGTGGAATTACTACTCTGGATCCACACATCAAGGTTCCTCGGCACACTGACAGCTGTTCTCTTCTCGGCAAGAATGCTGGCAACAGTGGTTCGCCATGTGCTGGCCATCCCTTCACCGTTAAATCATAGACCCTGGAGAGTGTCGGGTCATTTCGTGTTTCCTTTTCTATGTTTGCATTCGTCACAGGTAGACATTCGACTATGGTCGAGTGGAATATCTCCACAGGATCCACTGCAGGTGCTTCTTCCACCATCGGCAACGGTAGGCGCGACAATCCATCAGCATTCCCATGCTGTTTAGTTCCTTTGTACTCGATGTCATATTGGTGTGCCCCTAGGAAAAGGGACCACCTCTGTAGCCGTTGTGCTGTCATTATCGGGACGCCCTTCTTAGGGTTGAAAATGGAGACAAGAGGTTGATGATCAGTTAGTAGAGTAAATTTCTGTCCGTGCAGGTAGTGATTGAACTTCTTCACCCCCCACACCAGGCTGAGGGCCTCTCTGTCAATCTGGGCGTAGTTACGCTCGGCTGCAGTTAACGAGTGTGACGCAAAAGCTATCGGCCTCTCTGAACCATCAAGGAATTTATGTGACAGTACCGCTCCAACGCCATCGGGAGACGCATCACACGCCAATCTTATCGGTAGTGATGGGTTGTAGTGAGCCAATACTTCTCTTGAAGTGATCAGGCCTTTACACTTCTGAAAGGCCCGCTTACATTCATCGCTCCATTTCCATGCTACTCCAGTTTGTAGCAGGGCGTTCAGTGGGTGTAGAATTGTGGACAAATTCGGCAAAAACTTATTGTAGTAATTCACCAATCCGAGGAATGACCTCAGTTGCGACACATTTTCAGGCGCTGGAGCCTTAACTACCGCTTCAATTTTGTCAGGGGCCTTATGGAACCCCTCTTCATCAATCACGTGGCCACAATACGATATTTGTTTCTTAAAAAACTCGCACTTGGGGCGATTGGCTCGTAGCCCATGTTCTCTTAGTCTAGTGAGCACCTGCTCTAGGTTGGCAAGGTGTTCACTGTCATTTTCACCTGTCACTAGGATGTCGTCCAAGTAACACTGAGTCCCCCGGAATCCCTTGCAGGACTTTTTCCATCACTCTTTGCCATATAGCCGGAGCTGATGCAACTCTGAATACCAGTCGATTATACTGGTAAAGACCTTTGTGAGTGTTTATCATGAGATATTTCCTAAAGGATTCTTCAACCTCCAACTGCAAATATGCTTGCGCTAGGTCAATTTTTGTAAAACGTTTCCCTCCAGATAGTGAGGCGAAAATATCTTCTATCCTCGGAAGAGGATACTGTACTGTGTGAAGGACTGGGTTCACAGTCACCTTGAAGTCCCCACAGATGCGAACCTTCCTTGGCTCCTCAGACTTATTGTTTAACGTTTTCTTCATGACAGGAATGATGGGTGTCGCCCACTCGCTCCAGTCTACCTTAGTTAGCACGCCTGCATTCTCCAGATTTTCCAGCTGTGCCTCGACGGCTGGGTGAATTGCATACGATACCGGTCTTGCTTTGAAAAACTTGGGAATTGCATTCTCTTCTATTTTTATCGAGGTGGTTACGCCTTTAAGAGTTCCCAGTTCTTGTTGAAATACCTCTTTCGCAATAGCCAAGATTTTTGACAATCGTCCAGGTGTGACGTCGTCATCCTTTTTACCAGCCACAGTCAGTGCCTGAATGGAGTGCCAGTCTAAACTTATCTTTCTGATCCATTCACGTCCCAATAACGGTGGTCCACCATCTTGCAGTATGTACAGATACAATTTCTGTATTTCCTTGCCGTTGTATTCGACAGGCACCCTTATTTTCCCTCTGGGGTATACTTTCTGCCCCGTATATGTCTTCAAGACAATGGATGTGTCTTTCAAGGGTATGTGTGAGAATAGCCACTCGTAGTCTCGTCGATTCATGATGGTCAGGGCTGATCCTGTATCCAATTCCATTTTGACTTGGGACCCTGCTATCGTGAGGGTGACCCAAATGGTTCGGTGATCCTCTTTTGTGATTACGTTGTATAGTTTGAGACAGCTTAGCCTCTTGTTCCCGGATTCACTATCGCTCTTCTGGTCTTCGGAACTACTGTCCGTCATCTTTTGTACTTTCCTGTACTTTTCCTTAGTCGTCTTTTTGTTGTCGTTAGTCTTCTTCCCGGACCTGCAAACTCGTGCAACGTGTCCCATCTTTCCGCATTGCCTGCATGTTTTGTCCTTGGACCAGCAGTCCTTCTGGTCATGGGTTGTTCTGCCGCAGCGATAACATTTTTCAAATCCCCGTGTCATTTCATGGGTGCCGTATTCCTGTGGCTTTTGCTGTATTTCCGCAGCTCCCCTTGCTGCTGCTTTGTACGATACTGCCACGCTGAAAGCCTTATCTAGCGTCAGCTCTTTCTCTGAGAGTAACCTCTTCTGGGTTCCTTCACTCAGGAGTCCACAGACAAATTTGTCCCGTAGGGTATCTGCCAGTCCTGTTCCGAACTGGCAGTGCTTTGATAGCTTGCATAGTTCCGTAAGGTAATCAGCATTGCTCTCATCTTTATGCTGATTTCTCTTGTGGAATTTAAATCTTTCTGCTATCAGCAGCGGTGTAAGATTTAGGTGTTCCTGTAGGATATCAACAATTTCGTTAAACTCTTCACCATCGGTTTGACTGGAGTGATCAGGTTCCACAATAGGCCATACGTTATTGCGTCCATTAAGTTTAGTAGCACCAATGCCTTTTTCTCATCGGCTACTTCATTTGCCTTGCAATATACTTCGACTCTTTCCACATACGTGGTCCAGTCTTCTATTGCATTATCGAAGGCAGTGATATTGTCAGTCTTCGGCATCTTGGAGATCTAAGATGGCGCCTCCCGCGCTTTGCCTTCTTCCCCGATTGAACAAAATGGCGCCTCCCGCGCTTTGCCTTCTTCCCCGCTGGATTAAGATGGCGCCTCCCGCACTTTCTGTCTTTTCCGCTGCTGCTAGTGCTGTTGCTGGCGTTTTTATGCCTTGATGGCGACGCCCTATGGTCTTCGCGCATTCCCCCCCGCGCTGCTGCCAACGTCGCTCTCCGCGGTCTCTGTGGCAAACTGCAGCTCCTTGCGGCTTTCTGCGCTTCTAATTTCTTTTATTTTAATTACTGTTCCCGTCATCAGAGCAGACCCTATGGGACACTTTCCTCCCTCTTCTCGGGTCTGTACGCTGCCCGGCTTCGTAGCACCGGCCGTGCCCTGTCTGCTCCACACTGTCTCTCTCTCTCTCCTCTTCCTGACAATGCTGCTCGGCCCCGTTGAAAAGCCACCCGATCGAGCTCTAGCCCGCCGCAGCCCAGGAAGGATCAGTGTACTACCTGCCACCAGCCCGATTAGCTGGAACACCATAGACTGGATAACCAAGCCCAGCTCTCGACAGCCTCTCCTGCAAATCTTCGAATTCGATGAATCAGAGGCGGTTGCCCACGGTCGACGCCCGTTTCTTCTGTTTGTTTTTTTTTCTTTTTGGATTTCTTCCTTCTGGCCTCGACCTCTAACAACTTTGCTTCAGGGATGGATCCCTGTGAGGTGGTGCAGAACTGTAGGTAAGTTCGGATCTGTTCGTCGCCAGTGTAACGTCCGTGTGTAATTGAGACACGGACTGCAGGAGTTGGTTATAACAGGTGTTTACTGAATGGAGACAAAACTGGAACTACTATACAAAGTTACTGTACAGGCTTATATACAGGGGTGGTCACTACTGGTACTGCAGTATACAGGGGCTGCAGAATATAGTTCCTTCTTCAAAGTACATACACTACAGCTGTGACCGTGGAAATATCTAATGTACTTGTTGTTATGAAGTGACAAGTGCTGGATAGTATCACTTATTTTGTTAGAGCTGTAAACCACAATGTTTGCTGTGTGTGTGTATCTGATCAGGTCTACCCCATCCTCTTACTATACAGCATCCTCTTTGGTTTCCACTCCTGGTTGTCATACAGGAAGTTGGAGTCGTCGTCGCTACTGAAGATGGGCGAGAAGTCAAAGCAGTTCATCTTGTCCGCGTTTTCCTGGAACACTTTGGCTACTCAGAAGCTTCTTCCTGCCCCCCAATGCCCCTCCCCACACCCCCCTCACCCACCGTGCTGCTCCTCCAGCCCCCGATCTTCCCAGCACCACCCCCCCACAACCCCCGTGCTGCTCCTCCGGCCCCCGATCATCCCAGTACCGCCCCCCCCCCACACCCCCCGTGCTGCTCCTCCAGCCCCCGATCATCCCAGCACCAACCCCCCCCACTCCCCCCGTGCTGCTCCTCCAGCCCCCGATCATCCCAGCACCGCCCGCCCCACAACCCCCGTGCTGCTCCTCCAGCCCCCGATCATCCCAGCACCGCGCCCCCCCCACTCCCCCCGTGCTGCTCCTCCAGCCCCCGATCATCCCAGCACCGCGCCCCCCCCCACTCCCCCCGTGCTGCTCCTCCAGCCCCCGATCATCCCAGCACCAACCCCCCCCACAACCCCCGTGCTGCTCCTCCAGCCCCCGATCATCCCAGCACCACGCCCCCCCCCACTCCCCCCGTGCTGCTCCTCCGGCCCCCGATCATCCCAGCACCGCCCGCCCCACAACCCCCGTGCTGCTCCTCCAGCCCCCGATCATCCCAGCACCACGCCCCCCCCACTCCCCCCGTGCTGCTCCTCCAGCCCCCGATCATCCCAGCACCAACCCCCCCCCCACTCCTCCCGTGCTGCTCCTCCAGCCCCCGATCATCCCAGTACCGCCCGCCCCACAACCCCCGTGCTGCTCCTCCAGCCCCCGATCATCCCAGCACCAACCCCCCCCCACTCCTCCCGTGCTGCTCCTCCAGCCCCCGATCATCCCAGCACCGCGCCCCCCCCACTCCCCCCGTGCTGCTCCTCCAGCCCCCGATCATCCCAGCACCAACCCCCCCCCCACTCCCCCCGTGTTGCTCCTCCAGCCCCCGAACTTCCCAGCACCGATCCCCCCCCCTGCCCCCACAGCCCCCGTGCTGCTCCTCCGGCCCCCTCTCAGTCTGGCTGGCTGCAGGTGGGAAACAAAGGCTTCCCATTGAAATCAGGCCCCGTGGCAAACCCATTCTCCCAGGTTTCCCAACCGCCTTGGAGCCCCCCGACCCCAAATCGCCTTTCCCATTAAAATTCAGTCCAATATTTCCAGTTCTACTCCCTAGAATACAAATAAAAGCAACCTATTCTTTTAATACACATACATGTTGGCCCAGAAATTCGGGTCGGGGGCTTCCCGCTGGTGCAAGCCCCTGACCAGCACTTACCTAGCACGCCAGCCGTTGAGCTGTGGGCCCGCGTGGGATTCCGATCCTGGACCTCCTCCAACTGCCGGCGCGCAGTGCTTGCTTATCCCAGGGGCGCAGTTAGTTCGATGCGTCCCCTGGGATCACGTGGGCCATGGAGAGCCAATGGTAGCAGGGAATGCTTCATTCATAAGTTTGACAGGAAGAGCTGTCAAACCTATAAATACTACAAGCCCCAAAAATCACTAAATCTTCAAATAAATGAATTTAAAAAAATCACATTTTTAAAATAACCATAAAAGACATGAAATAACTATTTTAAACAATAATTTAAATTTTTGAAAAAATTAATTACATTTTCTAACGGGGCTAAAAATAAACTTACCTTTCTTTAAAGTATTTAAAAATAATAAACCTGTGGAAAAAATGTTTTAACTTTAATTAATCCACCACTTACCTTGTTAAAAGCAGGCCTTGCGCCTGCTTTTTAAAAGTGTAACTGCTGGAGACTTACCCTGCCAGAAAACCTGCAAAAAAAACGTAAGTTCGATGCGCACGTGCTGCCTCTCCGGCGCACGCGTTCCACCTGTCAACCCCTTCTTTCAGGGGAACGGAAGTGCCGGTTTCCCGCGCACGCGCAGTGCATGCACGAATCCGGCACTTTCGTTGGGCCTACGCGTGTGTACCGCGTGCATCCTCACACGTTGGAACCCGAATTTCTGGGCCAATGAATAAGCTTTGTTATTACAGAGGCTTTTTAGGATTATATCTCTCTAGAAATTACCCGGATAAGCATTTTGAAAGGGCAATGGTGTACTGGAATTGAGGGATTTATTGCAATACTGGAAGTCAGAGCCAACATAGGTGATCCATGATTCCTCCCTGAATAGACCAAGAGCTGTGAAAAGTTTACTGGATACCCTGAATGCCTGAATATCGACACGAGTAAATGCAGATGTTCAAATTCCTTCAGAAACAGGAAAAAGTCATTAGGTCTCCTTTCATTGAAAATGTAATAAGCACACACCTGTTACTTCAGACGAACAGGATGCATATTCCATACGGACGTTGGTAACAATAAGATTAAATATTTGCAAAGCCCAAATATTTCTTTTCCAGTTTACAGGCACAACTGCAAGCGCTTATTAGTAAGATTTGAAAATCTGGTGTACAGGTGTAGGTCTTGAGTTACACAGCTGATCGACAGTAATGGATCAGGCCTTTAGATGCAGTACAAGTCCCCCAGACTATGAGCAACCACATGCTGTTCTGTACACATTATGTGCCAGAACTCACTGGCCTGCTCCGGTTGATTGCTGGCATGTAACATGTACTGAAGAGGCCTTCAATCTGCTGCTGTGTTTCTGCAGCAATGACCATGAGCCCTCTCACTGGACTGGACATATGCTGCATAGTTATTGAAGACTTTGGCGGAGATCTATAGATCTCTGTTGCTTTCTCCTGGGTCTACACGCTGGCAACGGCTGCACACATAAGTGAGCTTTGGAGAGGGGTAAAAGGAGTGGCGACGTCCAAAATCGCTGAGCGTGTGTCAATTTGGCATTGCACGCCAGATTGGCATCACGCTCTTGATCATTAAAATATTTGAGGCGAGCGCAGGCAACATGAGTGCTGCCGACCTGCCAAAAATGGCAGCCGCCGCGGAAGCGAGGCGTAAGCAAGGTGGAATCGGGGCGGCCGCCATTTTTTCTTCAAAACCGGCCTTAACAACCGGCGCTAAAGGTTCCAATTTCTAGGCCCCTATTATTAACAAAGACTGCTAGCTGCCAGTATCGTGCTGCACTAGTGGGGGAATGATTCAATCGCACCATCCTGAAATAAAATGAGACACGAGCAAGTGGTTATAGCATAATTTCTTTCTGTTAATCAGAAGAAAAAGAGTGAGAGAGGGTAAAATAAGGACCAGTTCAGAATTGGGCAGTAAGGTGGGAATAAGCAGATACACTAATACATTCAAGCCAATATTTATCCCGCTATCAATATCATTAAAAAAAAACAGATTATCTGATCATTATCACATTGCTGTTTCTGGGACCTTGCTCTCTGCAAATTGGCTGAAGCATTTCCTACATTACAACAGTGACTTTTCTGAGTGGTCAGCAGGCGTGATTGGTGGCGGGTCGGGTAGGAAAATTTATTTTTTTGACAGCGGGTTGAGACCCTGCTGTCAACCCGCCGCCACGCGCTTTTCCCAAATGTCGGGTCTGTCAGCACTGAGCAGACCCGACACGCAGCGGCGGGGGAGGCAAGTAAGGTCATTATGACCTTGTTAACAGACCATTAAGAATTATTTTCAGCTCACCTTCAGAGATTGCCAGGTCACCCACAGGGTCCACGCTGCTCAGGGATCATATCAGGTAAGCAGGACGGGAGTTGAATGGCCATGAAATCATCTCATTACTTGACAGCTGCAAATGTGCTATAAAAGCTCCCATCTCACAGCTGTTCACTTTCCAAGGTCAGAAGCTGTTGCTTACTGTACGTGGAAGACAGATTGAGCTATATGCAAGTTGCAAATGTTTGGAGCAAACTCTCTGTCCAGTGTCACCTCATTGGAACAACCTCTCTCACTATTGACAGATCGCTTCCGTCATCTCAAGTTCACCTGCCATCTGTTACATCAGAATGGGTACGGTTTATACTGTCTCACCTTGGTCCTCAGAATCCCACCATGATCAGCTCCAACACCAGCAGCACCAACAACAACACCAACCTTCTCCACAATCTACTGATGCTGCCCGGGACGCCAGGGATGGCCTCACCATGGCCCATTTTACTTCACTTGACGCTGTACACCCCAGCTGCCACATGATGCGCCAGGTTGGCACCACCCCACCCCACACCATAAAGCATCCCTACAATGCCCAAGCCATTCCTTTCACAATCATGACCATTGCGGGCGGTACCATTATGTTTCACCATTCACTGCAACTCACTAAGCCACTTCCAAATGTGCACACACATCTGTCCAAGAATGCAAAGTGTTCAAAATAAAGATTTCAATGTTTGACAGCACATTAACAGGAACTTTACATGAACATTGGATAAAACACCCAAGTGCCTACCCATGTGTGTTGTTAGTTGGTATGATTGCACTAGGATGAGGGTGAGTGTGAGGGGTGACTAGTGAAATGGGGAAGTGATAATGCAGATAGAGAGGGATGGGTGGAGGTGCAAGGTAAGTTGGTGTGAGTAAGGATGTGCAGGGGTAGGGTAGGGAAGGCAGAGTGATGGGGATGTGATGAGTGGCACAGCAGGTTGAGGTCAAGTGTGGCTTTGTACTAACATTTCGTGATCTACTGAGATCATTGAAATGTTTGCGCCACTGCAGCCTTGTCCTCTTAATGATGTCCCTGCTTGTGTCCTCATGTGCAATATGCAACCAGGCTGTGTTGGTCTCCTGGGAAGGTCTTACGCCCATGGTAAGGAAAGAGAACCTCCCTGCGTGCTGTGACTCCCTCTATAAGCATATGGAGCAAGTCATGGGAGAACCTGGGTGGAGCCGTGCACCCCTGTGCAGTGCTTGTCAGTGTTTGCAGCACCTCAATGCTGTAGAACATTGTCAGCACAACTGAGAAAATCAATTTGCGCATGATCCCTTTAAGGAAACTGGCTGATGACGCATCATCAAATAACGACATCAGACCCGCTTCCTCCAATTGGCCGGCAAATGCACTAGGCGGGCTTAACAAGCCCAATCATGGGAAAATAATTTTGGACAGTGGGATGGAGCTGGCAATGAAGCCGCGACCTGCCTCCGATGTCGCCCGCCACGGACCCGCCGAGGTTGGTAAAATCCAGTCTTACACTTTAAAAGTACTTCATTGGCTATAAAGCGCTTTGGGACGTCCTAAGGTCGCTATATAAATGCAAGTCTTTCTTTTTTATATGTATTGAACCAACATGGTACTGACTCTTTCATCTAAGCAGATTAATCATGATTTGGCCAACTATATTGGACATTGGGTCCGGTTATACTGGACATTGGCAACAGAAACAATTGGTACCCACTGAATTGACAATTTGTACAACATATACACCGATCATTATTATGCACGCAACATTTGACATCAGATATTGCATCATGACATTTCACTGGCATGCTACTAAAGTAACAGCAGAGCCAAGACAAAAAGGCCTAGAAATTCGGTGGCATTGGGGCGCCAAGCTCACCTGGGCGCCGGAACTTCCGCCCCGGAAGGAGCCGATTGCGCCAGCGCGATATTCAGTTTCAGCGCCCCAAACGGAAGCGGGGTGCTGCTCGAGGCGCCCTGCGTCCCTCTTGGGACGCTGAAACTGAATATCGCAGCGCAACGTGCCGCAGCGCCACAAGCTGTGGCACAGCGCGCTGTGGTACTGCAGGCCTTCCTCCTCTTCTTAAAGGGGAGGGGCTTGCACCAGCGCGATCAGAGATTGCGAGTGCCGGCAAAAGAGCCCAGCACCGAGGAGAGGTGCTGGGCTCTTGGGACACAGCCGGCACTGCCCGGGGGGGGGTGCTCAGGAGGCCAGGGATGGCAGCGCGAGGAAGTGCTGGCAGGCGGCCAGCAAAAAAAATGGCTGCCCGCACCTCCCCTTTAATTAGCGCCACTACCGCTGCAGGTCAGCCCCCCTGAGCTGGTCGCAGATTGCGACCGGCGTTACAGCAGGGGGCGCGACCCAATATCGCAATCGGGGTGGTAGCGGGGCGCTGCGCACACCAATGACGTCATTGGTGGCGGCGCAGTGCTACAGGCTAATGCCGCCATTAGTGTGGTGTATGTGCCTTTAAGAGCAATTATGGTGTATGTGCCTTTAAGAGCCCCAGGTGTGCGTAATGCCGGTAATTGCCACTTGGGCTATATAAGCCTGTGTATTGTGCATATCCTTTAGAAAACCCCCCCCAGACTTGCTTAGTAAATACCTATGAACCAACTCCTGTCTTCAGTGTCTTTATCTACACACGGACACTACAGTGGCGACGAAGTGGAAACGGACTTACCTGCAATTCGGCAGCACCTCAAGGACATCGATTCCTCCAGCGTCCAGAAGACTCAAGGAAGTAAGAGAAACGGTGGTTTCACCAGCTGGCCAAGCTGGTGACAGGTACTGCACTAATCCTTCCTGGGCGTCAGGCTGGAGCTCCAGCGGCGGGCTCTACAGCTGAGACAGGCAGCGAAATCGGAGGCAAGCAATAACGGACTGGGAGGGTGCACTCGAGAGGCCGGCGCGGCAAGCAGGTCAGCGTTTAGACCTCCGTCGGGAACGAGTCTCCAACACTGAATAAACGGAAACCACAGTAAAACAGCGTTGTTATCGGTAGCAGCGGCGGGAAAGTGCGGGAAGCGCCATATCGTTGCTACAGAGAAAAAAAAAGTGCGGGAAGCGCCATATCTTTTCTGAAATGCCTAAATCTGGTAATATTGAGGCTTTTGATGGTGAAATAGAAGATTGGACCACATACGTGGAAAGAGTAGAGGTTTATTGCACTGCAAATGGAATAACAGATGAAAAAAAAGCTTCAGTACTTCTGAACTTAATGGGCGCGAAGACATACGGGCTGTTACGAAATTTAATCACTCCAGCCAAACCAAAGGACAAGACTTTTAAAGAAATTGTTGATACCCTGCAGGAGCATTTAAACCCAACACCGCTGCTGATAGCGGAACGATTCAAGTTCTTCAAGAGAAATCAACACAAGAATGAAAGTAACGCTGATTACCTAACCGAATTAAGAAAACTATCAAAGTACTGCCAATTCGGAGCAGGACTATCGGATTATCTTCGAGACAAATTTGTTTGCGGTCTCTTAAGTGAAGGAACACAAAAAAGACTGCTTTCTGAAAAAGATTTAACATTGGACAAAGCTTTCAGTATGGCTGTATCATACAAAGCAGCAGCAAAAGGAGCTGCAGAGATACAACAAGAGGCACAGGACTTCGGCACCCATAAAATGACACAGGACTTCGGAAGATGTTATCGCTGTGGCAGATCCACCCATAACCAGAGGGACTGCTGGTTCAAGGGCAAAGCATGCAGGCAATGTGGTAAGATTGGACACATTGCACGGGTATGCCAATCTGGACAAAATAAATCCACTGACAGAAAACAAAAAATCAATAAAGTAAAGTACAGGAAGGTACAAATGATGATGGACAATAGCTCCGAAGACCAGAATAGCGATAGCGACTCCGGAAACAAGAGACTAAGCTGTCTCAAATTACATAAAGGGCCAGAAATTCCAGGCCAGAAGCGTGAGTGCGCTCGGGGTACTCACGCTTCTGGCCGTTGGAAATGCCGGCGTTCAGCAGGAACAGCGCATGCGGGGAACGCCGGCATTTCCAGACCTCGAGCGCGTGCGACTGCACAGGCAGCGCTTGCGCAGTGAACTTCGTGGATTTCATTCATGAAATCCCTGAGGGTAAGTCCTCAGAACTTACACGTAAAAAAAGCAAGTGTAAAGTGGTTCATTGGCTGCGGAGGAAGAAACATTTTATCCTGGAGCTTCTGAAAGTCTTCTATTTCTGTTTGGGAAAGGGAGGAAACTTATTTTAAGAAAGGCTGAGGTAAGTTAAAACTTTTTTTTTTGTTTAAAACGGTTTTTCAGTACTGTAGTTAGAACGAGCAATTGTTGTGGCTGTGGGCAAGGCCTCATTGAACTTTTTTTCATAAAATGTTAGAATTATTTTTAAAATAATGAAATGCTTACAGAATGAAATAGTCATCAGTAATATTTAGTAATTATGTATGTATGATTGTATGTATGTCTGCATATATTCCATTTAGGATGTGCATTTATGTATGTTTTCCTTTCAGTGAATAAGATGTAGGTCTGTGATATTCATCAGGCGGGAAGGATGTGTTTGCAAGCCGTAAAAGCATGCTTCCTGGCATAGCCAGAGTTGATGTTATAGGCACTCAGTTTATTAAAAGAAGTGTAACAACTATTTCCATTTACTCCGTACAGGTACGTCTGTGTGAGGAGTAGTCCTGTGAGCGAGGAAAATGCCCTATTGTAGAAATTTAGCCCTGATGCTACTTCTGCATTTGCTGCAAAGAAATAGGAATGCCAGGGAACAACGTGGAAGATTGAGGAACCAGGAACGTCTCCTGATCAGAAGGAACAACTACCCACCAAACAGAGTTTACAGGGAGAGGCGATCATTTGAAATGCTGTCCGAGGAGTTGTGTATCAGGCGGCTGCGCTTCAGTAAAGAGGCAATTGGTCGACTATGTGACATGTTGAAGGCAGACTTGGAGCCACGCTCGAAGATCCACACTGCCTTGTCAGTGAACATGAAGGTAACCACAGCATTGAACTTCTTTGCAAGTGGATCATTTCAAGCAGGCACCGGTGACATAAGCAACATCTCCAAGAATGCTGCAAGGGTCTGCATTCACCAGGTCACAGCAGCCATTTGCCATAGGATTTCAGATTTCATTCATTATGACTTGTCAACTCGACATCAGAAGGAGATGGCCTTAGCTTTCTATCGCATTGCTGGATTCCCCAAAGTGATTGGGGCCGTCGATGGAACACATATTGCACTGAAGTCACCCAAGGATGCACCTGTGACATTCATTAACAGGAAGGGGTATCATTCATTGAATGTAATGATATTATGTGATGCGCACCTGAGGATCCTAAACGTTAATTCTGGACACCGGGGAAGTAATCATGACTCCTTTGTCCTCCGGAACTCTAAATTGTATGATGCTCTAAAGAAATTGCCTACAGGATCCGCATGGATACTGGGTGACAAGGGCTACCCGCTAAAACCATGGCTGATGACCCCCTACCGCAACACCATTAATCAATCTCAGGAGAGATACAACCGTGCACACGTGACTACACGTCAAGTGGTGGAGAGGACAATAGGAGTTCTGAAATCACGCTTCCGGTGCCTGGATAGGTCAGGGGGGACCTTGCAGTACTCTCACCAGAAAGTGTCAAGGATTGTGCTGGCCTGCTGTGCTTTGCACAACCTTGCCCTGCAGGAAGGACTGACCCTTAACAATGAGGAACAGCTGCCTGTTGAAGTGGAGGATGAAGGCGATGGCAATGTGCATGCTGCCAGGCCTCATGGAGAGGAACCAAGTGCCACCGAATGTAAGGCTGCTCGCGAAGTGCTGGTAGCCAACACCTTCACGTGGTAGTTATGCCCTGTACCTAACCCTCCCCCCGCAAGGCAAAGACAGAAGCAGACACATATTAAAGTGCAACATTGACCTTTTATTGCATAATAAAAAACTTTTCACATTCACTTTCAATGTATAAAGTGAATAACTTGTAAATTTTAAGTAACTTTTATGAACGTAAAAAAAAATTTATGGACAGGAACATCGAGGAAGTGTAACTGGAAAGAATTCGTCGTTACTTGTCTTTCTTCATTCAAGGATGTTAATGCCCTACTTAATGCAATTTAAAAATGTTAATGTTAACAGTTTTTAAATCACTTTGTAAACAGGTTTAACTATTTGTGTTTGATTCGTAGTGATATAACAAAAATAAAGATGCTAACTACCTCTTTCAACGTTTTCAAACATGTGCAAAATGGTAACTTTAAAAAAATAATGTGTAAACATTTTACAGTAATTTTTACCTCCTTACTGCAATACAAACATTCAAAGTGCAAACTAGCTATTTCACAGTTTTGTAACATTTGTTGAAAAAGTTTTTGAAGTTAAATAAATGTTTAAATTCTTTCAACATTGCTTACTGGGTGTCCTTTCCTTCATAAAAAAACACTTGAATTTAAATATGTAATAAAAAATTTAACATTTAAATAAAGTGAAAAATCTAACAATTTAACGATTTGCCAACTGGCCTGTGTGACAGAGGGTTGAAGGTGGCAGAGTGAGTGAGCTGAAAGTGACACTCTAACGTTTCCTGCGCCTTTTCAGTACCCGTGACTGGAGCCCTCCAGATCTACTTGCAATGGCCCTGTCAGATTGATCCTGCTCTTCAGCAGCGGCTTGAGGAAAGGGTTGATGCTGAGGCATTTCTACGCTGCCCTGCATCAAGACTGGCGCAGCTGCTTGCTCCTGGGACCACAGTGGCTCTGCACTGTGACCTGGGGAGGGCATTTGTGCTGGAATCAGCGTTATGCCAGTACTGTTACATACACGCGAATTAAGCATTGCAATCATTGTTTCATTAAGTATCCCCAAATGTGAAGATATCTGATGAATAGAATTATCCAACTGCGATGTCTTTGTAAGATAATTATCATTAAGCACCCCAAACTGCGATGATATCTGATTTAGTGTAATGCCAACGTTCTCCATTCCCTGCCTGAAATGGTCTCTATCATCTACTTCCTTCTCAGTGAGAGAGGTCAGCAATTGGCTTAAACCTGCAATATCTTGCTGGTCCTCTTGCAGGTGCTGCTGTGCCTCAGCTACTCCCACCTGCACTGAAGTGCCCATTTGGTGTCTGCCTGTGGAGCTACAGTCATCATTGACTAGCTCAGAACCACAAGGGCCAGGAGATGGTGAGATAGTGGCCACCGACACGTCTGTACACTCCTGCTGCACCTGCTGACATAGGACAGGTTGCACCTGTTCCTCAACCACCTCAGCAACTGCTGCCATTGCATCAGAAAAACCTTCCCCATTGCCCTCTGTGGCCGCTGACTCCACGCACTGCTCATCCCGTGTGTGAGAGGTACTCGGTCCAGCTGTGGGAAGGAAGCAGAAAACATTTGCTAAAGTAAAACACGATGTGCCACATCACAGATATTCAGCACACACCTAACCTTATTTAACATATGGCTGCCCAGGCAAACTCACATTGAGGGTCAGAAATGCCTGTTTCAGATGCATCCGCGGGGCGATTGCTAGCAAATTCGTACATCTGCTGCACCCGTTCCTCATGTTCGGTCAAAACCCTCAGCATGGCAACACCACCTCCTGTGAGTGTGCGTTCCCTGGAGTTGTGAGCACTTTTAATCTGAAATTGCAGCATAAATAAGAGAATCACACAGCTGCATTTCTGATATGGGACAGCGAAGGCTTTGAAGACTGGCCTGGGTGTTTCTTTACATCTTTCATTGAAGTTTTACAGCTACTAGCAATGCAATCAAGATAACAGAATATTGAGATGGCCCCAAAGCCATAAAGTTTTATTGCTACCTCAGGTGACTTTACCAAGAAGTAAATTGACTGCTGTAAAAGAAAGCCTTTATAGATCTGGCTAACTTAAATTCTAAGCAATGTTACAGTACACTTTAGTTATAGCTGCACAAACCCTGACAGATCGGAGAATGTCACTTAATTTCTTGCGGCATTGTTCCGCTGTACGTGGAATGGTGGAGGTCGCGCTGACAGCTTCTGCAACTTCCGACCACGCTGCCGTCTGAACTTTTCGCGGGGCTCTCGACTGCTCATTCCCAATGATGCGCAGGCGCCTTGCCTCCACCTCGTTGAGGAGATTGCTGAGGTCATCATCAGTGAAGTTCTGACTTCTTTTAATCACGTTAATTGTGCTAATTCCAGCCATTTCACTTTGCTAATTAACTGCAAAGAATTAATAGAATGTTTTCAAGGCTTTAAAAATTGCTTAAATAGCTCCAATTGTCTTTAAAACTATGTAAGAGTCATCAAAATCATTTAAATGTTTTTAAAATTTTACAAAAGCTCACAAAACATTCATAAAATAGCAGATAACTTACTTTCCCTGCAGCTGTGTAACTCCAAAGTCCTGTGCAGCTGCTTGGAGCGATTGGGGGCGTGTCCTGCTACAATGAGACCTTAAGGGGCGTGTCTCACTTACACTGCACGCTCCTGGATCCGCGCTGGCTGCACTCCTGGGCGGCGTGACGTCATACGCTGCCCGGGATTCTTGTTTCAATTTCTGGAAGTGCAGGCGTCCCTGGAGCTGATCGGCAGGAGCGCGGGGTAAGTGCAAATACGGGGCTTGCACGCGCTGCAAGCCCCGTTCTGGAATTTCTGGCCCAAAGTACTTGCCAAAGAGGATTACCAAACCATTTGGGTTACCCTCACAATAGCAGGGTCCCCAGTTAAAATGGAGCTAGATACAGGATCAGCTCTAACCGTAATAAATCGATGAGATTACGAGAGGCTATTTTCGCATATACCTCTAAAAGACACATCCATTATCTTAAAAACATATACGGGGCAGAAAGTCTACCCCAAAGGAAAAATAAGGGTGTCTGTGGTATACAACGGCAAAGAAATACAAAAGTTGTATTTATACATTCTACAAGATGGTGGTCCACCGTTGTTGGGACGTGAATGGATAAGGAAGATACGTTTAGACTGGCACTCCATTCAGGCACTGACGGTGACCAGTAAGGAAAAAAACAATGATGACATCATACCTGAACGATTAAAAGACATCTTGGCCAACGCCAAAGAAGTGTTTCAAGAGAAACTAGGAACCTTGAAAGGCATCACCGCCTCAATAAAAGTGGAAGATACAGCAATTCCAAATTTTTTTAAGGTAAGACCGGTGCCATACGCAATACGTCCGGCAGTCGAGGCAGAGCTGAAGAATTTGGAAAAGGCAGGCATATTATCCAAAATAGATTGGAGCGAATGGGCAACACCCATCATTCCAGTCATGAAAAAAACATTGAAAAATAACTCTGAGGAACAGAAAAAAATTCGCATCTGTGGGGACTTTAAGGTGACTGTAAACCCAGTCCTTCACACAGTACAGTATCCTCTTCCGAGGATAGAAGATATTTTCGCCTCACTATCCGGAGGGAAACGTTTCACAAAAATTGACTTGGCACAGGCATAGCTACAGATGGAGGTTGACGAGACCTCTAAAAAGTATCTCACAATAAACACACACAAAGGCCTGTACCAGTACAATCGACTGGTTTTTGGAATAGCATCAGCTCCAGCTATCTGGCAAAGAGCTATGGAGCAAGTCCTGCAAGGGATTCCGGGGACTCAATGCTACCTCGACGACATCCTTATAACAGGAGAAAACGACAACGAGCACCTTGCCAATTTGGAGCAGGTGCTCACTAGGCTGAAAGAACGGGGCCTACGAGCAAATCGCCCCAAGTGTGAATTTTTCCAAAATCAGATATCATATTGTGGCCACATAATTAATAAGGAAGGGTTGCATAAGTCACCTGAAAAAATTGAAGCAGTTATAAAAGCCCCAGCACCTGAAAATGTTTCACAATTAAGGTCATTCCTGGGATTAATAAATTACTATCATAAATTTTTACCGAACTTATCAACTATTCTACACCCTCTTAATGATCTTCTACAGACAGGAGTGATTTGGAAATGGAACGAAGACTGTAAACGTGCCTTCCATAAATGTAAAGACTTAATCACATCCGAGAAAATTTTGGCTCATTACAACCCATCACTACCAATCAGACTGGCGTGCGATGCATCCCCTTACGGCATAGGAGCGGTATTGTCCCATAGATTCCCTGATGGCTCGGAACGGCCGATAGCTTTTGCGTCACGCTCATTGAACTCAGCTGAGCGTAACTATGCCCAGATAGACAGGGAAGCACTCAGCCTGGTATGGGGAGTGAAGAAATTCAACCATTACCTACACGGACAAAAATTTACCTTGCTGACTGACCATCAACCCCTCATCTCCATATTCAACCCTAAAAAAAGGTGTCCCCATTATGACGGCACAAAGACGACAGAGGTGGTCCCTTTTTCTAGGGGCACACCAATACAACATTGAATACAAAGGGTCAAAACAGCATGGGAATGCTGACAGTTTATCACGCCTACCGTTGCCAACGATAGAAGAGGCACCTACAGTAGACCCAGTAGAGATATTCCACTCTACCATAGTGGATTGTCTACCGGTGACAAATTCAGTCATTGAAAGGGAGACAAGAAATGACCCTACTCTCTCACGGGTCTACGATTTAACAGTGAAGGGATGGCCAGCACATGGCGAACCACTGTTGCCAGCATTCTCGCAAAGAAGAGAACAGCTGTCAGTGTGCCGAGGAACCTTGATGTGTGGATCCAGAGTGGTGATTCCACCCAAACTCCAGGATAAAGTGCTAAAGGAGCTTCACGAGGGGCATCTGGGTGGAGTGAAAATGAAGAACCTAGCTAGGGCGTTTGTATGGTGGCCAGGTATCGATGGAGACATCGAAGACATGACCAAGAGCTGCCTAGGATGCCAGAAGGTCCAAAATGCTCCGCCACAAGCCCCTCTACATCCATGGGAGTGGCCCTCATCTCCCTGGCAAAGGGTGCACATCGACTTTGCTGGTCCATTTATGGACTCGATGTTCTTAATCGCAGTTGATGCACACTCCAAGTGGCCGGAGGTAATAAAGATGTCCTCCACCACCACGGAAAAAACCATCACAGTATTAAGGACCATATTTGCCAGGAATGGGCTGCCGGAGCAGATATGTTCTGATAGTGGACCGCAATTTGTGTCCGAAGAATTCAGAAAGTTCTTAAAGAACAATGGGGTAAAGCACTACACGTCCGCCCCATACCATCCTGCCACCAATGGATTGGCTGAAAGGTTTGTCCAGACCTTCAAAAAGGCCATCAAGGCCATGGGTAATGAAGACATAAAACTTCAGCACAAGGTGGATATCTTCTTATTTGCATATAGGAATGCAACGCATATGGTTACTAACCAAACTCCCGCCATGATGTTCTACAATAGAAACCTAAGATGCCGGCTGGATTTGGTCAAGCCCAACATCCGAAGGGACGTGGAGAACCGGCAGTTTCAGGGCATGAATGAAAGGCCAACTAGGGCCTTCCAGATAGGCCAACCGGTTTTGGCCCGGGACTACCGTACCGAGAAATGGCAGCCTGGAACTACCTGCACACGATTAGGACCACTGATGTATACCGTGGACATCGGAGACAGCATAATAAGGCGCCATGCTGACCAAATCATCAAGTCATCCGAAAAGGGACAACCTACACCACCACTCTATACATCTAACGATGAAGTAGAGATACCCATATCTACCTCCGATCCGGTGATACTGGAGCCCGATGAACCCGACACTGGCCTTCAAGCCGAATCAGCCTTGCCAGAAGAACCTACTACACCACCAGAAACTACTACACCCCCGAGGCGTTATCCGGACCAAGTCAGGAAGCCTCCTGAGAGACTAACTTATAATTAATTAATACAGCAATGTATATTATTTTGCATATAACATGTAATTAATAATTACTTAAAATATGATGTACTAGTTAGCTAGAAGGGGAGGAATTGTGGTGTATGTGCCTTTAAGAGCAATTATGGTGTATGTGCCTTTAAGAGCCCCAGGTGTGCGTAATGCCGGTAATTGCCACTTGGGCTATATAAGCCTGTGTATTGTGTATATCCTTTAGAAAACCCCCCCCAGACTTGCTTAGTAAATACCTATGAACCAACTCCTGTCTTCAGTGTCTTTATCTACACACGGACACTACAATTAGCGCCCCGCTAAATTTCGCGGGGGGCGTGGCCAGTGGCGCTAAAGCCACTAAGTGCCCTCTTTGGGTGCTAACTGGTGGTGCAGCCCACCGAATTTCTAGGCCAAAGACTTTTTAAAAATAAAAGGGTGCTTAGTGAATTGAATTGACAGTGAATGGCTTGGCAATTGTGTTTGTAATAAAAGACACTATATGGTACTTAGAGTACTCTTGGTAATACTTGCTGTGATTTAGTCAGTGAACAGTAGCTTATTTAATTTGTTGCAGTTTAAAGTGCTGTCGGGGGTGTTAGAGTGGCTCAGAAGAAACTGGAAAATGCACTCTTGAATCTTTATCTGATGATGGGCAGTTAGCCAATTGAAAGCAGCTTCACACCACAAACTTGAACACAGCATTATGTTTTAGGATCAAATACGTAGAAATGTGTTTGTCTGGAAAAAATATTTGGTCTTATTATTGAGAAAATAAGAGGAAGTGTAACACCCAGTGACACCTCCACTTGAGGTACAAGTGGTGACAGGTGTCTCAACCACTGGATATGTGTTGGTGTTTCTGCTATCCAATAGTAATCGTTGACTAGCTACAGGCATGGATATGGCGACTCCATTTTAGCCACATGCATTGATTTTAACAGAAAACCCCTAACACACAATACTGATAAATGTACTTCATGTGTATATCTACTTAAACATCTACCACCATGAAGCTTTGCAGTCTTTCACTTTCAGCAAAGTTTGGAATTCTGCCATGAACAGGGATAGAGTGTCTGAGCCTTTGGACAAATATGAGCTGATCAGAGGATTATGTAAAGGGTAAGCCATGTCTAACAAACCTAGTTGAATTTTTTGAGGAGGTAACAACGTGGTAGATAAGGGAGTGTCTATGGATGGTATATGGAGTTCCAGAAGGCATTCGACGATGTTTCACATAAGAGACTTCAACAAAAATTAGAGCGCATAGAATTAGAGGCAACCTATTGGCTTGGATAGGGAATTGGTTAGGAGGTAGGAGACAGAGAGTAGGGTTAATGGGTATGCACTAAAATTGGCAGGATGTGACTAGTGGTATCCCCCAGGGATCTTTACTGGGGCCACTGCTTTTCACTATAATTATAAATGACTTGGATGAAGGAATAGAGAGCCACATATCTAAGTTAATAAAAACAGAAAATGCTGCAAATGCTCAGCAGGTCAGGCAGCATCTGTGGAGAGGGTCATCGACCTGAAATGTTAACTCTGTTTCTCTCTTCACAGATGCTGCCTGACCTGCTGAGCATTTGCAGCATTTTCTGTTTTTATTTCAGATTTCCAGCATCTGCAGTATGTTGCATTTGTACACATATCTAAGGTTGCTGATGGCACTTAGTTAGGTGGCACAGTAAATAGTGTAGATGGAAACAGAAAGTTGCAGAGGGACATTGATATATTAAGACAGTGGGCAAAACTGTGGCAGATGGATTTCAATGTAGGAAAGTGTGAGGTCATCCACTTTAGACCAAAGAAAGATAGATCAGAGTATTTTTCTAAATGGCAAGAAGCTTGGAACTGTGAATGAGCAGAGAGATTTAGGTGTCTTAGTACAGAAATCACTGAAAGCTAGTGGACAGGTACAAAAAATAATTAACAAGGCTGATAGAATGTTGGCCTTTATCTCAAGATGGCTGGAATACAAAGGGGTGGAAGTTATGGCTGCGAATTTAATAGAGGAAGCGAGTTGGAGTTGGGTTGCCTGGTGGGCGGGTTCCACTCCCGTTTCCAGTTTCAACCGCTCCTGATTTCTGATTTTAGTTTAATAGCCCTAATTAGTCCCGTCGTGTACGCTGGCCGGTCCAATGAGTGGGAGCGTGTCTGTTGCTCTCCACTGATGTCGTCATTGCTGCAGTTGTTTTTAAGGGGCCCATGTAGCCTCAGCCTCTCATTTCTCCTTTCTGCTGCTGTTTGAATGGGCCCAGGCTACAATGACTGCTGCCAAAGACAAGGCTGCTCCAAGGTTCAATGAGGACTCCCTCCAAGCTCTTGTGGAGGGAGTAAGAGGGCGCAGGGAGATTCTGTTCCCTCCCAATGGCCGGAGGAAGCCTCCTCAGCAAACAAAGGCAGCCTGGCTGCACGTTGCTGAGGAGGTCAGCGCAAGGTCCTTATGTTCACGCACTTGGGTCCAGTGCTGAAAACGGTTTAATGATCTTCTGCGATCATCAAAAGTGAGTATCACATCACACTGACCTTCAATCTGCTTCCCTTCTCTTCTCATCACCAGCACTCTGCTTTGTAAGCCTGCTCCTCCACATCCCACCTTACCCTTACTTCCCTTGCACCCGTACCTATCCATCTCTCTCTATGTACAGAATCACTTCACCATCCCACTATGCACCCCTCACACTCGCTCTCACTGTTATGCAATGACAACAACTAACAACGCACAAGGTGGCAGCTTTCTCTTGGCACCTCACTCCATCTTGGTCTCTCTCTAAGCTTCTATGTTATGGATTCTTCACAGTCCCTCCATCACTCTTGCTGAAACTCCACTTGTGTCCCTCCTTGCAGGAAAAGATAGCCCACAATAAGAGGGAGAGAGCGTCGACAGGAGGCGGCCCACCATACCTGGCGACATTGACAAGCACTGAGGAGGCTGCTCACAAGATCATGGGAGGTGGCGAGGAGCTGGAAGTGGGGGACGGAGAGACGGGCGCACTTGACGAAGCTGGTGATAGAATAGATTTTCAACCCATGCATTTAGATTTCATGATTGACTGCAATGGCATATAATGTTCATAGAGATTGACTTTTGATCATCTGCACAATAGGATGTGTTTGCTACCTAAAAATCAGATGTGTAACTCATGCCTTTACTCTCCCACAGGACCATCAAGAACCCCCCTCTCCACTGTCCAGGAGGAAGAGCCGGATGACTCCTCAGTGAGGCCTTCGCGACATAGAGTAATGTTGTCACCTGGTGTATCGCAGCTCACAAGTGAACATCAGCAGATGGTGGAGACAGGAACAGCAGTGGGGAGTTCCTCGTCAGAGGGCGCAGGGCTCTGCCAGCTCGGCTCAGCTGTATATAGATGCTGTGCCTCTGGGGCCAGCCAGAAAGACAGCAGTGCTGGAACTCCAGGAACAAGTGCAGGAGTCTCCGACAGGGCTTGCATCCAGGGTAACTGCGAGTGTGGAGAGAATGGAGGAGTCCATCCCAAACATGAGCACTGCCATGGTGGAGGCAATGGCACATGAATGTGCCGCCATGGAGAGGGTGGCAACCTCCAAACCTCCATGGTGGACATAAGTCGCCAGACTCAGGAGAACATGGTGACTCTTCTAAATTGATGGTCTGCTATGGAGGATAGATGGGCATTTGTTGAGGAGAGACACCAGAGTTACATGGACGTCCCCCTTATGAGGCTTGCCAGTACAGAGATGGGACTTCATGGCCCCACTGATGTACATTAAGGTGCTCTCCAGCCACTTGCTAGCACTGAAGTGTGGGTGATCTATGACAGGGATGTTGGTGGCACTGTGGAGCCCTCGGTCAGAGCCCCAGATTCCTCACCCAACTGAGATGGCCATCTCAGCCCCTGCACAGCCGCATGAAGAGCCGTCTGTGGTGGAGCTCTCCCAGGCTCCCAAACCCAGAGGATGCCTGCTAAAGGTGTCTATGCAGGCACAGTATCAAAGTGAGCAAGATGCCTCTACATCTGCTGAAGCCACAGGGGAAGCACCACATAGAAGCATGCGTAAGAGGAAGTTAACACACATATAGTCACAAGGGTAGTCACTTGGGTGTTTTGCTCTGTTGTAAAGTTTTGATTGCCATCCTTTTCTGATGTGATTAAACAAAAGTGATGGCAAAGAGTTGAAGTTCTGGCCCATGTGTTCTGGGAAATGTGAGTTGCACATTGAGGGCTCAGGGCAACTTGCATTTGTAATAATGGTGCTGAGAGTGATAGGAAAGCCCTGTTTCTTGGAGAGATGATGTATAGCGTGTTAAGAAGGTCGTCCACACATTCATAGCCATATGCCAGCCACCTGTGGTTGAAGTGTAAGCTTACGTGAATCTGGCATGGATGAGTGCATCCGTTGCATGACGGCCAGCAATGTGGTCAAGTGCTGCTGCATTGGTCACATCCGGCCCCGCAAGGCGTGCCTCCTCCGCCTTGTCCTCTTCCTCTTCATCCTCCTTGGCCTCCTACTCATCCTCTTCCTCCTCCTCCTCCTCGTCCTCCTCCTCTTCTTCCAAGGATGCTCTGCGCTGAGCCACTTGTTCCTCAGGCAGCGCTAAGCCACGCTACTGTATGATGTTGTGCAGGGCACAGCAGATGATGATGATTCTGGAAATCCTGGCTAATGCATACTGCAGGGCTCCACCAGATCTGTCAAGGCATCGGAATCGCATTTTGAGCAAACCGATGGTTTGCTCGATGATGCTTCTGGTGGAAATGTGGCTCGCATTGTACCGCTCCCCAGCCTCGTTTGATGGCCTCCTCATCGGTGTCATGAGCTACTTTTTCAGGGAATAGCCCTTGTCGTCAAGTAGCCATCCGGAAAGTTGCATTGGCGGATTGAAGAGCTGAGGCACAGTAGACTGCCGCAGGATGAAGGAGTCATGGTAACTGCCAGGGTACTTTGCGCAAACATGCATGATGATCTTCCTGTGGTTACACACCAGCTGGACGTTAAGGGAGTGGAAGCCGTTGTGGTTGACAAATACAGCTGGGTTGTGATTGGGTGCCCTAATGGCCACATGTGTTTAGTCTAAGGCACCCTGCATCCTTGGGAAGCCTACCATATTTGCAAAGCCAACCGCACGCGCGGTCACACTTGCTTCATCCATGGGGAAGTGGATGTAATCGTGCGACTTTGGAAAGAGGGCATCGGTAACCTGCGTGATGCAGGTGTGTGCGGCCGACTGGGAGATGCTGCTGATGTCTGCAGCTGATCCCTGGAAGACACCTGAAAGAAAGAAGTTGAGTGTGGTGATGACTTTGACAGCCACTGGTAAGGAGTGTCCACCCGCTCCTCTGGGCTCTAGGTGTTAGTGCAGCATTGCACAGATGTCAGTGACGCGGTCTCGTGGAAGTCTCAGCCTCCTTTGGCACTGCTGCTGACTCATGTTGAGGAAGCTCATCCTCTTCCTGTAAACCCAGTGTTGGGGGTTTCTCCTGCGGCGAGGTGCAGGCCTGCGCTGACGCCCTCTGCCCTGTGTATCATCAGGTGGCTGAGGAGAAGGTTGGCATTCCTGCTGTTGGTGCTACTGCTGTGCCTGGTTGCGCTGCTGCTGTGGTTGCTCTTCCTCCGGATCTGACGACCAGGATGAGAGGATATAAATGGTTCCCATACTGCTGGTATATATCTCCGTCAAGGAATGGAGTTTGTATGCGCTCCGACAAAGTGGCCAAAGGATATTCCAAGGAGGTCACACTGCAGATGGATTTCAGCGTGAACACACACAAGATTAGTAGAGCTGAAAAAAGTCTCCCAAACCTCAAAGCACTAAATTGTGGCATCTGAAACTTTGAGAGATTGCAGGGCCGCTTTTAAGCTTGTCGAGCAGCTGCCAACAATTCAGGTCTTCACTAAACCCGGCACAATGCAGCTGGCGTGTTGTTCTGAAGGCGGGCAGCATGCAGAAAAAGCTGCAAAATCTGAACAGGCAGTTAAAATAAGATTATCCAGGCAGTTAACAAGCTGGTAACTGTCTTAAGTGCCTCTCAAACTGTTTTGGTGTCAGGTCCGGTTGGGAGCCGCTGACCTGACACTTGCCAAAGTGGCGTGGAGGCGGGATGGCGGCGGGTTCGCAGCCCGCCATCAATTTTTCTGATTTTCGCTACTGACCCGCCTCCAAACCCACCCTCTGAGGTCTATTAAATTTGCAGCCAAAGTTACAGTTGTATAAAACCATGGTTTGACCCTAACTGGAGTACTGCATTTAGTTCCGTGCACCGCACCTCAGGAAGGATATATAGGCTGTGATTTTCCGTACCTCGGCGGGTCCGTGGCGGGCAGGCGGTGTCAGTGGTGGGTCCTGACCCCGCTGCTAGCTCCATCCCGGCCTCTGACATGACTTTCCCTTGACCCAGTGCGTTTTACGGGCCAATTGAAGGAAGCGGGTCTGATGATGTCATTTATGAAGTGTCATCAGCCGGTTTCCTTAAAGGGACCAGGTGCAAATTTATTTTGGCATGTGTGCTCTCAGTGTTCTACAGCATTGAAGTGCTGCAAACACTGACAATCACTGCACAGGTGTGCACGGCTGCACCCAGGTTCTCCCATGACTCCCTCCATATGCTTATGGAGGGAGTAACAGCACGCAGGGAGGTTCTCTTCCCTTCCAATGGGTGGAAGAGACCTCCCCAGGACACCAATGCAGCCTGGTTGCACATTGCACAGGAGGACACAAGCAGGGATGTTGTCAGGAGGACCAGGCTGCAGTGGCATAAACCTTTCAATGATCTGAGAAGATCACAAAACGTTACTGCAAAGCCACACTCAACCTCATCCTGTTGTGCCATTCATCACATCCCCATCACTCTGCTTTCCCTACCCTACTCCTGCACATCCTTACTCACACCAACTTACCTTGCACCTCCACCCATCCCTCTCTATCTACATTATCCCTTCCTCATCTCACTAGCCAACCCTCAAACTTGCTCCCAACCCTCAAACTTGCTCTCAACCTAGTCCAATCATACAAACTGACAACACACGAGGGTAGGTTTGTATGTTTTATGTAATGTTCATGTGAAGTTTCTAGTAATGTGCTGTCAAACATTGAAATCTTTATTTTCAACACTTTGCGTTCTTGGACAGATTTGTGTGCACTTTTGGAAGTGGCTTAATGAGTTGCAGTGAATGGTGAGACATACGGTACCCCCAGCAATGGCCATGCGTGTGAAAGGGATGGCTTGGGCATTGTAGGGATGCTTTATATTGTTGGTGTGGGGTGGTGCCAACCTGGTGCATCATGTGGCAACCAGGGTGAGTAGCGTCAAGTGAAGTAAATCTGACCCTGGTGTCCTGGGCAGCAATGTGGTCGGGTCCTGATGCCGTGTCCTGTGCAGCATCAAATGATTGCAGAGAAGGTTGGTGTTGTTGTTGTTGGTGCTGCTGGTGTGCCTGGTGATGCTGGTGTTGGGGCTGATCGTGGTCAGATTCTGAGGACCAAGGTAAGAGTGTATACAGTGCACCCATGCTGATGGAATAGATGGCAGGTGAAGTAGAGATGACAAAAGCGATCTGTCAATGGTGGGAGAGGTAATGAGGTCAGACTGGATGGAGACTTGTGTAAAGACTTGTAGCATCCTGAATATGTAGTGGAAATGCAGATTAGAGATGCTAGTGCTTAAGGGAAGATATCTGAATCAGCTGGGAGCTTTGAGTTGACATTTGAAGCTGTCAACTCATCAGCTGATTCAATGGCCACTGACCTCCTGCCTCAGCTTCACTGACGTGGTCTAGGCACAGCGGGAAACCCATGGGAGACCTGTGAAAGTTAAAAACCTGGGGAAAAAAAGCATTGTTAAGTGGCTGTAAACAAACCACTAATGATTTGAATTGGGTCCCCCGTCGCTGCCTTTCAGGTCTGCTCAGCGCTGGCAGACCTGACATCGGGAAATGCAGGTGTGCACGTTTTGACAGTGGGTTTCTGACCCACTGTCAATCATTTTAAATTTCACAGCTGATCCGCCAACAATCGAGTCAGCTGAGCGCTGGCAAAATCATGGCCATAGACTTGGAGGGGGTGGAGCACAGATTCATTACAATGATACCACAGCTAAAAAGGTTAAATTAAGGACAAGTTGCATAGACTAGGCTTGTACTCTCTTGACTATAGAAGATTAAAGGGTGATCTAATTGAGATATTTAAGATGATTAAAGGACTTGATAGGGTAGATAAAGAGAAACAATTCCCTCTGGTGGGCAAGTCCAGAACAAAAGGCATAAACTTAAAATTAGAGTTAGGCCATTCAGGGGTGATGTCAGAAATCATTTCTTCACACAAAGGATAGTAGAAATCTAGAACTCTGTTGAGGCTGGGTCAATTGAAAATTTCAAAACTAAGATTGATAGATTTTTGTTAGATAATGGTATTAAGGGTTATAGAACCAAGGCAGGTAGATGAAGGTAAGATACAGATCAGCTATGATCTAATTGAATGGAGGAACAGGTGTAAGGGGCTGAATGGCCTACTCCTGTTCCTATGTTCCTGTGAATTGATCAGACACAACAGGGGAGAAATTCGGTATCACCCCGTTTGGGGCCCAATTATCGGCCGGACGCAAAGTTTAGCGCCTGGTGCTAATTATCGCCCCCAACTGCAAACTTGGCTTCTATCGCCCCGGTGGTGATTGGAGCGCTAAATCAGGTGCTACACACCTCTCTTAAGGCACTAACGCCGAGGAGCAAGGCGCTAGCTCAGAGTGCTGGCGAAGCTCATGTGATGTCAGTCAGCAATGGAACACAGATACACTGGCACCAGCCAATTCTTAAAGGGGAGGGTCGATCTCCTCTCCATCCACACCCTGCTCATTACAGCCTTGAATCTTGACCTGGAGAAACCTGTACATCAAATCTGCTGGAAAGAACAATGGAGAGGCCCAAGGAAAGAGCTCAGAGTGCAGCCCCCATTGTCTTCTAAATTGATGCAAGGAAGGTCAAATCAAAATTAACCTGCAAAGTGCTGCTCAGTACCCAAAACTCCTTCACACAGCGTTGAATCTTTCCTGAAGTCTCTCTCTCTCGCTCAGAATACGTAGTGCAAAAATGTCGCCGACAAAAAAAGGCAGGAAGCGGTCACCTTTAAATAGCGCTCCCCCAGTCCCTTCCCGACTGCAAAATGCTCCCCTCTACCTGTCGTTTCTAGCGGCAGGTGGTAAGGCAGGGGGCACCACTCAACATTCGGGCACTTGTTGCTTTGCGCCCCATTAGCACCCTCTTAGGGCGCTAACTGAAGGCACAAAGCAACCGGATTTTTCCCGCAACATACCTTGCAACTCTAGGTTTTAGTCCAACAGTTGTGAGTGGTACTGCGAGTTCAGCAGAGTGATTGTTGAGAATGTTGACTCGCCCAATGAGATGCACCAGACCCGCCCCCTGTTGTCCATCCAGAGTGTCTTCTTCTTAGGCAGTCCCTTGGAAACGAGGATGACTTGCTTCCACATTAAAAATGAGTTCGCAGGTGACTGATGAGTCCAATGCGGGACCTACAGTCTCCGTCACAGGTGGGGCAGACGGTGGTTGAAGGGGCGGGTGGGTGGGGTGCTTGGGTTGATGTACGCTCCTTGCGCTGCCTGCGCTTGGCTTCCGCTTCAGCCAGAGTGTGGTTGGATGCTGCTTGCCCTTTGCCATGTCGTGCCCCGTTGGAGTGGCTTGTTATTGGGTTTGCTTTCTTCTGCTGGCCTGGAGCGGTTATTCCGGTAGGTTTAGCTGACCCTGTTGACAGCTCCCTTTTCCATACAATGTTGCTATTGTTTCCATGGTGCTGAAGTCCAGTGTTTTCACCCCTGTTACACACTATGGCTAAGATTGCACTGATTTAGCCAATTGCACTAATTTTAGTAGAAAATACCTTACACACAATACAGGGAAATATTGCTGGTGTTTCCATGTTGCTAAAGTCCAGTGATTTCACCCGTGTTACACATCATTTTAGCAGATAACCAATAAGCAGTAACCAAGGAAGTAAAGCTCACACAACGATCAAGAAACACTCGCACAATCTGCTTTTAATCTTACTATTTTAGCAACAAACCAACAAAAGGTTAAAGTACACATGCATATGCCATGTGAATATTAATATTGAGATTATATGCACAACAACGGGGTGTATTACTAAATTTTTGTTTATTAATCAAGAATGCAACTAGCCAGATCTGGATTCCCAATTAGCCACATGTAACTAGTGGCTAACGTATTGGGCAACACTGTTCTACGCCTGCTGTGGGTATGATTGTGTGAGATGTACATACCGTGATTATTAATATACTGCAACCTACATTTATTAACATACTAATAGGAAAGAAGTTTCAAATGATTGTTGTTGGTTTGGTGGAGAAATGTTTATTTTTGGATTCAGTAGATTGAACCCATCTATCAATAATCACGCTTACATCAATGCCATAGACTTTCACAGTTGGGGTAGCATATGTACGTGGTTGCTGATCAGCAGTGCTGTTCCTGGGATGCAAGTATTAATTGCCAAGGCAAAGCTCACCAATAAATTATGCTTGGCAAGTTCCACCATTTACGTAAAAGTAATACAGGCTCATCCACTGATATGAATAGCACTGCAGCACCAGTTCATCTATCCATTGTGATCATGGTTTATGACAAAGTATCCTGATCAGCAACATTTCAACTAATAATTGCTAGTTTGAAAATGCCATGGTTGACTGAAAATAACTAAATTCCATAGTTATGTTTGAAATGGTGATGGTCAATCCAGCTAATAAGGGGCTAAATCCAAATGATCTAAATGGCAACCTAGTACAGAAGAGCAAGAGTGTTCTACTTGAGGGTTAAAGCTTATAGTGATGAAGGATCTATGAAAGGAAGTTTACTTATACATCATTGTAGCAGAGGCTAAGAACTTTGTTATCTCACAGTATTTTCTAAACCCGTTTTGTGTGTGAATTATTACTGTTCTAATTTATGCAATGGTCATGGACATTTCTAAATTATTTCAATTAATAAAATTAATTTGCAATGCCTAAGAATTCTCAGTGAAATATTTCTTTAAAAAATCTATCCCTCTAAGAATTTAATGTTTCCCCACTCAGAGTTAAAATTTGTTCCTGCCCAGCACAGGTAGCAGAACGCCATGATGATCTTAACGGCTAGGCATCATTTAAGTGCTGCCAGCCACTTTCGGCCCTGAACAGGCATGAAGAGGTCACAGAGCAGCTTCCAGCAGGCAAAGACGCCCCGCCCGGGTGACCCTTGGTATCCTGTTAATAGCTGTTATATCTTCCAGGTAAGTGGCAAGAAGGGTGTTTTGTGAGGGTCTCACGGGAGGGAAGTGGGGTTGGGGGAGGGGAATCCAGGCCTGGGAACGCCGTGACTTTAGTTGTAGGACCCGGCGGAGCACTCTTCCCGTCCTAGCCCCACAAAGGAAAGTTTAAGACTTACTTGAAGGGCCTCTTCTGTCTTCAGACCCGCTTCTGCCTGGTGGGAAAGCCGAGGTAGTTTCCTCCCTCAGGCTCTGGTTAAAATTGCATCAGGGTCCTCATGATGCAATATGACCCTGATTTGCTTAAATCTATGAAACTCCAGCCTGTTTTAGTTAGGCATCTCATCTGCTTCAGAACCCTACAGGTTAATTGTAGTGTATGTACCCGTCTATCTTTAAGGGAACTATTGAATGTAACCGTTCACCTTTAAGGGAACTACTTTAGGTGTGGCACTATTTGTTTGGCTTCTGTATACTGTAATACCGATAGTGACCACACCAGTATATAAGTGTTGTGGCATGATTGCTGGGGCAGATTCGCCCGGACCTTCGAATAGTAAAGACCTGTTTTGTTTGTTACTTCTGAAGTCTGTGTATTTATTAACTGCACAACCCACAGACTTTACAGTGGCGACGAGTCCGATCGTACCCTGCGGCAAGATTACCAAAGCAAGAAGAGCGTCGAAGAGAGGCAACCGCCCTCGTCGTGCTGCTGGAAGAAAACACGAGGCTGCAGCAGGAGAAAGGTGGAAGACTTTAGCAACAAAAGCTTCCATTAGCAACAGGCACTGACTACCCTTCTGCCACGGTGCAGAGTGAGCCGATCAGCAGGGAACAAGGCGGCCGAAGAGACTGTGAGTAGGGGAAGGTGTAGAAGTATCCGGAGGATAAGGGCAGAGCACTCGACCTCGGTCGAGGGGGAGCTGTGCCAGCCAAAAGTCGGGTCCAACGGCGTCGGGTGACAGCCGGACCGCGATCGGCAGGAAAAATCCGGGCAGCGACCGCAGCCACGAAGCGCTGAGCCTGCGAGTAGGCGCGGGAAGAGAAACCCAGCCGCAGCCGGGGAGGGAAACACCGGTCTGCGAGAGGGCTGGGGAGGCGAACGGGAACCGTGCGGGTGAGAGCCGGGTGCGGAGAGAGAGACTGCGAGGAGCCAGTCCAGCGGCTGAGCTGTTCTCCACCAATGGGGTACTCAGAGCCGGCAAAACCGAACGTGCGGGAGTGGGTGAGAGACACAGCCGAAAATGGGGTGAGAGACTGCACGAGAGCCAGTCCAGCGGCTGAACTGTTCTCCACCAACGGGGTACCCAGGGCCGGTAGCACCGAACGTGCGGGTGAGAGAGCGACAGAGCCGGGTACGGAGAGAGAGACTGCGCGAGAGCCAGTCCAGCGGCTGAACTGTCCTCCGTTAACGGGGTGTACCCAGCGCCGGTATAGCCGTGCGGGCGGGAGGAAAGGACATAGCCGAGTAAGGGGAGCTGTGCGGAAGCCAGCCAGCGGCTGAACCTGTCCGCTGTGGGGGAAGCGTACCCCTTCCACCGGGAAGAAGCGGGAAACCGCCATTGAAGTGGGCGGGGCGAGAAAGGAAGAGCGGGAAACCGCCGATTTCGCGGGAAAACTGCCATCTTAGAAACAAACAAATAAATAAGAATACTTAAAGAAATACTGGTGCTGCTCCCAAGGGAAGAAAAATGCCTAAGCGAGGGAATATTAACGACTTTAATTCTGAAATAGAAGACTGGGCCACGTACGTGGAACGCATAGAGATCTATTGCGAAGCCAACAAAATAGAGGAAGACGACAAGGCGATAACATTGCTAAACTCGATGGGGGCAAAAACATACGGGCTCTTGAAGCCTCTAATAGCACCAAATAAACCAGCGGATCAGACCTTCGAAGAGATTGTGGCTGTGCTGAAGGACCACTTGAACCCCACACCGCGATGCTGGCTGAACGATTCAAATTCTACGCAAGAACGCAGAAGAAAGACGAAAGCAATGCGGAATACTTGGTCGAACTGCGTAGGCTAGCGAAATACTGCCAGTTCGGAGGGAATCTGACAGAAGCGCTGCGGGACAAGTTCGTATGCGGATTGTCCAAAGAAGGGACGCAGAAGCGACTACTGGAAGAGAACGACCTCACACTGGACAGGGCTGTCCTTATAGCTGCATCGCACGAAGCCGCAGTGAAAGGAACGGCGGAAATGCAACTAAAGGCGGCGGCACTCGGGGTGGACCAAATTACTTCAAGCACAACAAAATGCTACCGTTGTGGGAAGACAACGCAAGACCAGAATCAATGCTGGTTTAAGAACCAAGAGTGTAGGAAATGTGGCAAACTGGGTCACATCGCGAAGGTATGCCGGTCCGGGAAAAAGACCAATAATCAAAGGAAGCCACCACAAGAAAAGTACAACAAGGTACACAAGGTGGCTGAGAAGAGTTCAGACGAACAGAATTCAGACTCAGACCCAAACAACCAGGAGCTGGGTAGGTTGAGAATCCACAATGTGGGTAAAGAAATGGATCTACAGGCCATCTGGGTCATACTAAAAATAGCTGGAGTCCAAGTAAGAATGGAGCTGGACACTGGATCAGCTCTATCAGTCATCAACCGAAGGGACTACCACCGGCTATTCTCTCACATACCTTTAAGAAATACCAAGTTCGTATTACAGACATACACGGGGCATAACGTATACCCCGTGGGGAAAATAAGAGTCAAGGTGAGAGATAGGGGTAAAGAACACCCAAGAATGAACTTGTACGTATTACCTGAGGGAGGACTACCACTTCTAGGACGGGAGTGGATTAAGAAAATAGACATGGAATGGCATTACCTAAAAGCCATAATGAGGGAGGACTCGGCGCAAGCTATTAGCTCAGATTCTGAAATGGATGATGATAAGACCAAGTCGAATATGGAAGCCAAGGCTAAAAGGGACTTGCCGACGATGGGAAAGAAAACGAAGACATGCAGAAGGACTTATGGTACCAAGAAGAATAAAGCTGCAGAGCAGAACTCCAGGTTGACAGAGAATTCTGAGCCTGTTCAAGCAAAGGATTCATCCATGACGGAAGAACACCGAGCTCGGACGCAAACGTATGTCAAAGTACGACAACAATTAGAACAGTTGAGTGACCGTCTCGTGCAAGAGATGAAAAATATGGAAAGGTTCTGGGACACCGAATGGGAGAACCTGGAAAGACTACAGAGACAGCTAGCTCAAGCAGAGAGCGACCATAGAGCCATCGTGGTCAAATACCAATCACATTCCCCTGCTGCTGTTCAGGAACTAGAATATTTACAGAATGAACCAACGGAAGAGGAATCTTCAGGGAGCCAGGAGTTTATTCCAGTTCTTCTCTACGACTCCTTACAAGCAGAGTGTGAGAAGTTGAAAGAACAGTATGAACAGGCCCAGGCTACAATTCTGGAGGGGGTTAACTCGGCAGCCTCCGAAAAGTTAGTTTCAGTAGAAGCATATGAACAACGAAAGGTTGAACATGAGCAAGTCCAAAGGCTGCAGGAAATTCTTGATGAGCTCAAGGCCAAGACAGACTCATCGGTAGGAGCTCCATCCATAGATGAGAAATTAGAGGTGAAAATCATGGCAGAGCATGAAAGACAGGATGTCCAAGAACTTATAAAAACATTGAAGGACACCCAAGACAAATATGAGGCGGCAATGACCGAGGTTCAACAACTTGAAGAACAGATTCAACTGGGAATCCTTTCAGTGGAAGAACAGGACACTGTAAGAATGGTCCCTGAACATGAACTAGAGAGCATCAGGGCGCAACTTTTCCGAGCGCTGAAAGCCAAAGTTCAAGAGGAACGTAAGGTGGAAGTATTGGAGAAAGTGGTGGAGGAAATGGAGAAGACTCTGATCCACCGTGTTCCCAGGGAAGAGTTAACGGTCAGCCAATTCCTTCATATGCTGAAGGACAAGACTCTGCAAGGGGAACAATCTGAACATGAGTTTCAATCTTCAGGGGGAACGAGTTCGGAGCTCTCAAAAGTCACGGAGATAGCTGAGGTGGCAACACAAATTTTACAAGGATGCCAAAAGTACGTTGAATCACGTCAAGGTGAACAGAAGAATGTGGAAACCGTTACTTCAGTAGAAGGGTTAAATAGCCTGATAACGCAATTACCGATGGAAAGGAAGGTATTGAACTCACAAATGAGGTCCGTCGTGAAGGAATGGCAGATAACCCAGGAAGAGCGGGATGAATATGAATGCATGAAGAAGGCTTTTCAAGAAAGATGTTTAGGGAAGGAACCACCGTCAGCTAACGTCCAGACGGGTGAGGAGGAAGAAGAAGTCTCTCTCGCTGGCCTAACTCAGGACGAACCCGAATATTACCATGACCTGTTGAGTGACACTGAATATTACGAGGATGTGGTCTGCCCAGCTTGTGGTGAAAACTCTGAAAGTGCTGAAATCCGGAGGAAGCACTTAAGGTCTAAGGAACATAGAGAGTTGGTGGCGCTACAGCTGGCAGCCGAGAGAGGAGCTCCGAGAGTTTCAAAAAGGCAGAAAAGAAAAAGAAGAAGCAGAAGATAATAACTGTCTAAAATATTAGCACTTCTACCATTCCAGGCGGGACATTACGAAAGGAGCTAAATTAGTTGAAAAACTGGAAAATGTCAAGACAGCCAGTTGGTTGTAAAAGTCCGCACTGTTGGTTCAACAGGACGAAAGTTCAAGCTGTTACGTCAAGAAAAAGGCTATGGAGGAGTCACGCTAGCCAGGTGAACCGGCTACACCAAAGAAATGTTGTTCGGAACGAGTCAAGATCAGAGACTGAATCTATGAACTGTTTCCGCAGAGACTGAACCTGTGAACTGTTTCCACCGAGATTATATTTGTAAATTGTTTTATATGACATTGACTCCACCGAGATTATATCTGTAATTTGTTTTATAGGAATTTGAAGATATGTATGTTTAACGGGGACTCTGTAAGTAATAAGCTAAAAAGGGAGGATTGTAGTGTATGTACCCGTCTATCTTTAAGGGAACTATTGAATGTAACCGTTCACCTTTAAGGGAACTACTTTAGGTGTGGCACTATTTGTTTGGCTTCTGTATACTGTAATACCGATAGTGACCACACCAGTATATAAGTGTTGTGGCATGATTGCTGGGGCAGATTCGCCCGGACCTTCGAATAGTAAAGACCTGTTTTGTTTGTTACTTCTGAAGTCTGTGTATTTATTAACTGCACAACCCACAGACTTCACATTAATCTCAGCAATTTAGCGAGGAAGTGATTAACTGCCCACCTGCCCAGGGTGGATAGGGTTAAACTTGATCCCAAAATGTTAATGCAATTCACAACTTTTAACTCAAGCTAACTAAAAACCTATCTTCACAAACTTTATCTGGCTGCCTGACCTCATACTGGGTCAGATAGCATTCCTCACATGTGAAGTTTGAACATTACTGTTCAATTGGCAGCAGATTGGAAAGTAATGGACTGACAAGAAATAGCATTGTCTTACAGCTATTACTTAAAAGGTCTGTAGCTTATGACCATGGTATAAACTCCTCTGTGAAAACATTGTGTGTGAATATTGAAGCTGAATTCAAGTGAGAGGAATAGTAATAAAGTGAAGCTAACTGATAAACAACCTTGCAATGTCCCTCATGTCCTGATTACTTAATGTTTATCAGTCTTGTATTTAATTCTGTCTGTGTGCAACTTTTTGTCAGACCTGGACTATAACTTACAATAGGACTGAACTTTGTAGTAATTTCTACTCTGGGTTTGATCATTTATCAAACAAAAATGCCAAAATGCATATGATCTATTATTTTGTTGGGAGGAAAGGAAGAACCATAATTAAATCCTGTTTAGCTTCAAATTAAACGTGCAATATGGAGAAATGGCTATTTTGGAATATTTATATTTTCTTATAAAACCTGAGATTTTTACATCTTCAATATCAACAGATATATTTTAGCCTTCACTTACATTCAATCATCATGCTGGTACTTTGGGGGGACATCCTTCATTTCGTTTGCTGACTAGAATTATGTTTTGGGAAAACCATTTCAAAAGCATATTACCAAAATGTACTTATAACACTCTGCTATCCCAACAGCAAACTATGTTCCCCAGTGCTTTAAATAGAAAATGAATGTTCCTCCTGCACAGTTCCAAGCACAGATGCTTGAGTGAAAGTATCCATTATGTGAATTATTATGTGACTTTGTTAATGATAACATCCCTCAGCTAGCTAAAACAATTCCTGCCCCTCCCACTCATATAGCTGTTTCAAAGTTGTTTTGTATTTATCATTTCCATCCCTCTGCCTCAGAAACTGCTAAAAATAGCAGTCCTGTTCATTCATGCCAGTCTACTAAGCACGCTGAGGGGTGGGGAATAAATTAATCTTTGCCTTTGCAGTTTTTATTTTCCCATTTTTCACTTAAGATCACTGTAATGGGAGGCGCAATTATAATTTTAATGAGATGAAAAGTGTAACTGGACTGGCTGCTGGGAGGACAGCGTATTAAAATGAAATGTCTTAATTAATCACCCAAGTTCACTGCTGAAATCAGGAGTGCAATATGTTATCCTGCACCATCCTTGACTGCTGTAGTATTCTGACAGAAAGTGTGAGCAGTCTTCAATAGCCGCACAAACTCTGATATGTGGAGCAGGTGTTTGGGAAGTAAAATAATAAACATAGGTGAGGGTGTAATTAAAGAACCTTATATTGATTGCATTTAACCTCACAAATAATTTTGTGAGCCTTTCTTGCAACGCTTTGAAAATGTGATGGAAGCAGGACTAATGCTCGGGGGATCTCCATTGTTCACAGCTCCCCAATGAGAACATTAAGAAGAACTAGCTCCATAAACTTACTACCCTTTTAAAAACTGTCACTATCCAACTTAATTCTACTCATTGATTGTCACTGAACAAGGGTTTAATAACACTATGGTATCCAGTAACAGATCATGATGGAGTGGAACTACATCTGTAGAAATCTAGTCAGATGGTACAGCTTGCAGTTCATAACTGTATCCATATGTATTATTTCTCTGCATTGAATTTCTTGTTGAATTTATTGACATTTTCAATGAATTAATCCTCCACGGATTCTAAAATCAGCAGACATTATGGGCTCGATTTTGCCAGGGCCGAGAAGGCGGGATTAGAGGTGTGTGAGGTGTTAAAATTGCAAAAAAATTGCATGCGGGCCCGATCCCGCCTCTATCCCGCCTCCGAGCAATTTTCCCAGAATCGGGGTTTCAGACCCCATTCCCATCCCGCCTCCAAGAGGCGGGATAAGTCTTAAGGCCCTTAACAACCACTTAATTGCCTCTATAATCCAATTTTGAGAGGCCTTTCTGATTTTTAGACATTTCTCCCATCCTATACGCCTCCTCTGGAACACGCCAGGTAATCCTGGCGGCCTCACAAGTGGATTGCTTAGTAACAGCTGTAGCTCCACCATTAAAAAGCAGTTTTCAGCAATTACCATTTGCAGGTGGCAGAACTTTGTTGTCTCAGGTCTGGGGGAACTTTTAGCAGGCATACTCATTGTTGTGGATGTTTGGAGCCTGACCTCCTGGGAAACCCCTCTCCTCACCTTGACTGAGCGCTTCCTCAACTGAGGCATATAGCAGAAACATGGGAAACATTTATTTCCTTTCCTCCTTGACATCAGATTCGGAGGAAGACCAACCGCAGCAACAGCAGAACCCTGAACAACAGCAGCACCAACAGCAGGAGTGCCAAGCTGCTGCTCACCCACCTGAAACTGCACAGGCCAGAAGGTGCCAGAGCGCGACCACATTGCTGCCCGGGATGCAAGGGACGCACTCATGTTGGCCAGATTTGCTTAGCCTGCACAATCAAACACTTTTGCCTCACACCTTCTTACCAAAGCATTGACAATGGACAGGAACATGTGGATTCCTATCACTGACCACCATTCTGACAATTGCAAGTCAGTCTAAGCCCTCAATGTGGAAGTCCCTTTTGCGAAATGACACAGGCCACAACTTCAACAGTTTGCTATCAGAAATTTTTATCACAACAAGCAACTGATGGCATTTCAAAAATAAACACAACATAACACCCAAGTGACTACCCTTGTGACTATTTGTGCATTATCTTCCTCTTACGCGTGCTCCTCCATGGTGCTTCCACTGTGGCTTCAGCAGATGTGGAGGCCCCTTGCTCACTTTCTTGCTGCTCCTGTCTCGACACCGTTGGCGGCCGTCCTCTGAGGTTGTGAACCTGTGAAGGCTGGGCAACAGTCTGCTGCTCCTGCAGGGGATGAGACGCCCATCTCAGTTGGGTGAGGACTCTGGTGGGGCTCTGACCGAGGGCTTTGCAGTGGCATGGTCATGTGAGCGCTTGGAGAGGAGCCCCCACTTCCTTGTTCTCTGCCACCAACATCCCTCTCATGGGTCAGCCCCACTTCAGAGCTAGCAAGTGGCTTGACAGCACCTTGCTGCACTTCAGGGGGGCCATGAGGACCCGTTTCTGCACTGGAAGTCCTACTCCAGAGGACTTCCATGAAGGTCTGGTTTCATTGCTCAATAGCTGACCATCGCTTCTCAAGAGATGCCAGTCTATTCTGAACAATTACCATGTTTTCAACACTCTGGGGACTTAGCTCCTCCATGGCCGTAGCCATCCCCTCCTCTACCGTAGCCATCCTTTCCACAGAGGTTGCCATTCTTTCCGCGGCGATGCGTTCATGCGCCAATGCCTCCTCAAAGGCTCTGCTCATGTTCACGATGGACTCCTCCATTCGCTCCACACTCGCAGCGACCCTGGAGTCAAAACCTGCCAGAGACTCCTGCACCTGTTCCTGGAGTTCCAGCACCGCTCTCCTTCTGGATGGACCCGGAGGCACAGGGTCGACATGCAGCTGAGCCGAGCTGGCAGAGTCCTGCACCCTCCGACGAGGGCTCTCCACTGCTGTGCCTGTCTCCACCATCTGCTGATGCTCACATGTGAGCTGTGATACACCAGGTGACAACACTACTCTATCTCGCGAAGATCCCACCGAAGTGTGAGTGTCTGCGCTGGTGCTGGGTGTGCTGAATTCTGCTGACGCTGCGCCCTCAGAGGTTGCAGCTTCCTCTGAGGAGTCTGGAAGCTCAGGCTCTTCATTATCAGTGACTCATGCAATGTCAATGAGAGAGATGCCAAACTATTCTGTCACCAGCTTGCTGCGATGTGCCCGTCTGTCCGTCCCCCACTTGGGAATCCTCCTCGATCCCAGCGATTTCCAGGGCCACCTCCTCCCAGGTGGTGAGCTGGGCAACTGAGGGTGGCCCTCCTCCTGTCATGGCTCTTTCCCTCTTATTGTGGGCTCTCTTTTCCTGTAATAAGGGACACAAGTGGAGTTTGAGTGAGAATGAAGGAGTGAGTGTAGAAAATACATAGCATAAATGCTTAGAAGGAGACAAAGATCCCTCCCTGTATGTTGTAAGTTGTTGTTGTATCACAGTGACGGGGAGTGTGAGGGCTACGTGGTTGAATAGTTAAGTAAATGTTACCATAGAGAGAGAGGCAATGGGTAAGGGTGCAGTGATGTAAGTGCCAAGTGGGATGTGGAGGACGAGGCTGGCAAAGCAGAGTGCTGGTGAGGAGAGGCGACGGGGATCTGATTGAGGGTGATGGGAAAGTCATACTCACTTTTCCTGTGCGGAGAAGGTTATGAAACCTCTTCCTGCATTGCAGCCAGGTTCTGCGGCTCATTGATATGGAGTTGACCTCCTCGGCCACTTGCAGCCACACAGCTTTAGTCTGCTGGGGTGGCTTTCTTCTCCCTGAGGAAGGGAACAGCACCTCCTTATTTGATATTGCTCCCTGCACCAGAGCTTGGAGGGAGGGCTCATCAAAGCGAGGTGCACACTTTTGCTTGCTGGTGGACATGGTCAGTGAATGTAGTCCTTCATACAATTTCCAAAGCGTTTCCAGTCTTCAGGAGAAGCAAAGCTGCTTGCAGGCCTTAAATCCAGCAACATTGATGATGTCATCGGAGGCGACTTTCTGTATGAAAAGATTCATTGGGCCAGGGGTTCCCACATGCTGGAAATCAATTGCCTAATTAGGGGAAAATCGCAATTTTTCAACACTTCACTTCGGAGTCGGGGTCCTGACACGATTCCCACCTGACACGCCCCAGCCCACCCACACTGGCAAAATCAAGCCCGATAAGTATGTCATTCTCCATATATCTATAGGGGCATAAATTGGCATGGAAATGTGGGAGATGCACTTTTCTTTCTTTAAAAAGTCTTTACTTAGAACATAAGAACATAAAAAATAGGAGCAGGAGTAGGGCATTCGGCTGTTCGAGCTTGCTCCGCCATTCAGTGAGGTCATGGCTGATCTTCTGCCTCAACTCCATTCACTGGCCCTATCGCCATATCCCTTGATGCCTTTATTAGTCAGAAATCTATCGACTTCTGTTTTGAATATACCCAATGACTGAGCCTCCACAGCCCTCTGGGGTAGATAATTCCAAAGATTCACCACCCTCTGTGTGAAGAAATTTCTTCTCATCTCAGTCCTGAATGGCCTACCCTTTATCTTGAGGCTGTGGCCCCTGGTTCTAGACTCCCCAGCCAAGGGAAACATTCTCCCAGCATCCATCCTATCAAGCCCTGTAATAATTTTGTATGCTTCAATGAGATCCCCTCTCATTCTTCTGAATTCAATAGAATACAGGCCTAGTTTACTCAATCTCTGATTATACGACAGTCTCGCCATCCCAGGAATCAATCTCGTGAACCTTCATTGCATCCCTCTATGGCAAGTATATCCTTCCTTAGGTAAGGAGACCAAAATTGTACACAGTACTCCAGGTGTGGTCTCACCAAGACTCTATATAATTGGAGTCAGACTTCTTTACTCCTGTACTCAAATCTTCTTGTAATGAAGGCCAGCATACCATTTGCCTTCCTAATGGCTTGCTGCACCTGCACATTCACTTTCAGTGACTTGTGTACGAGGACACCCAGGTCCCGTTGAGCATCTGCATTTACCAATCTATCACCATTTAGGAAATACTCTGCCTTTCTGTTTTTTCTACCAAGGTGTATAACTTCACATTTATCCACATTATATCCCATCTGCCATGTTCTCGCCCACTCACTGAGCCTGTCAAGATCTCCTTGAAGCCTCCTCACACCCTCCTCACAACTGACACCGCCACCTAGCTTTGTATCATCAACAAATTTGGAAATGTTACATTTAGTCCCCTCATCCAAATCATTGATATAAATTGTGAATAGCTGGGGCCCAAGCACCGATTCTTGCAGTACCCCATTAGTCACAGTCTGCCATCCTGAAAATACCCGTTTATCCCTACTCTTTGTTTTCTGTCTGTTAACCAATTCTCAATCCATGCTAGTATATTACCCCCAATTCTATGTGCCCTAATTTTGTTCACCAACATCTTGTGTGGGACCTTATCGAAGGCCTTCTGAAAATCCAGATACACCACATCTGCTGGTTCCCCTTTGTCTACTCCACGAGTTACATCCTCAAAGAATTCCAATAGGTTTGTAAAACAGGATTTCCCTTTCATAAATCCATGTTGACTCCGCCCAATCTTACTATTAGTTTCTAAGTGCTCAGTTATTGCATCCTTTATAATAGATTCCAGCATTTTCCCAACTATTGATGTGAGGCTAACAGGTCTGTAGTTCCCCCATTTTCTCTCCCCCTCCTTTCTTAAATAGCGGGGTTACATTTGCTATCCTCCAATCTGCAGGAACCATTCCAGAATCTATAGAATTTTGGAAGATGACAACCAAGGCATCCACTATCCCAATGGCCATCTCTTTCAAAACCCTAGGATGTAGGTCATCCGGTCCTTGGGATTTATCAACTTTTAGTTCCATTAATTTTGCTAGTACCGCTTTTTTATTAATAATAGTTTCTTTAAGTTCCGCATTCTCGCCACACCCTTGGTTTTCTCGTATTTCTGGGAGGTTTTTTGTGTTTTCCACCGTGAAGACAGAAACAAAGTATTTATTTAATTTCCCTCCCATTTCCTCATTCCCCATTATAAATTCTCCCGTCTCTGACTGTAAAGGACCTACATTTACTTTTGCCAGTCTTTTCCTTTTCACATACCTATAGAAGCTTTTACAATCCATTTTAATATTTTTTGCTAGTTTGTGCTCATATTTCATTTTCCCTTTCTTTATCAATTTCTTGGTCCCCCTTTGCTGATTTCTAAAAAGATCCCAATCCTCAGATTGATCGCTTTTTCTGGCAACTTTATAAGCTTCCTCCTTTGACTTAATACTAGCTTTAATTTCTTTTGTTAGCCATGATTGGATCACTTTTCCTTTTGGGTTTTTATGCCCTAGAGGAATATATGTTTGTTGCAAATTATGCATTATTTCCTTGAATGTTAGCCATTGTATGTCCACCTTCATACCTTTTAGTGTAGTCTCCCAATCTACCATGGCCAACTTGTCCCTCATACCCTTGTAGTTTCCTCTGTTTACATTGAAGATTGAAGACCTTAGCTTCAGATTGGACTACATCACTCTCAAACTTAATGTAAAATTCAATCATATTATAATTGTCCCTAAAGGTCCTCCACACCATTAGTAATTCCACTTTTTTCCTCTGTTTTTCACTTATAGACAAGTCACCATGCACCCTCTAAGTAGGAAGTGAGGATGGGCTGAGCCACATCACCAGGTGAAATGAGGGAGGATGGACAGGATTATGGACCTACTGATTGTCTTTGCAATTATTGTAGGTAGAAGGAAGCCAGTTAAAATGGAGGATTGACTGATGCAGTGTGTTAAGCACCGGGCTTTTACTTCTGGATGCTGGGTTGACATCCAGCCCAGGCTGGTGAGTTGAAACTCTCTTCTGTCCATTAACTGTAATGGATTCTATATGAAATTAATTTGGGCAGTCTTGATCCTATTTGTAGTGGGCATGGAGACATAGTGCAAAGGTGCCACCAACTAACACTAAGTTGACTTTCTTCGTTCAGAGATGCTACAAGATGGCTGATGTAGAGGATGGAAAATGCCATATTGTTGCAGTAGAAGGAGCTTTATTCTGTGTCTCACTATGCTATACCTGACCTTGGAGTGTTGGGTGCCTTAAGTAAGAAGTATTTCATTGCACAATGCTTTTTTCCCCTCACCAGTTTCTACCCCTATAGATACATGGAGCATGACATACTTGCTGATATCCTTCACCTTGATGAGCACCAAAAAAAATCATGCTTTGTTTTAAATGAAAAAGAACAAAAAAGGGTTTGCATATATATATCACCTTTCATAACCTCAGGACGTCCCAAAGCGCTTTACAGCTAATGAAGGACATTTGAAATCTAATCACTGTTACAATGTAGGAAATGCAGCAGAAACTTGCACATAGCAAGCTCCCACAAACAGCATTAAGATAAATGACCAGATGATTTTTTTTTACTGATGTTCGTTGAGGGACATATGTTGACCAGGACGACGCCCCTGCTCTTTATCGAATCGTGCCGTGGAATCCTTTACATCCACCTGAGAGGGCAGAAGGCGCCTCGGTTTAACGTCTCCTCTGAAGGATGGCACCTCCGATCGTGCAGAACTCCCTCAGGACCTCTCTGAAGTGTCAGCCAAAAGAATCCAGAAAATGGATGAAACACTTGCAGGAAACTCACCTTACAAGCCAAGTCAAGGATACTGTAGGAGTCAACGTACTCCTAGCAAAAAATACTGAACTCGGAGAGGTTCAACAGAAAAGGTTTAATTGTTGAGATTGCATGTTGAACACAAAATGGCGTCAGAGACTACACCAAGTCCGACTGCCTTTCATCAGTCCACAGCTTCGACTCCTCCCCCCCCGCTCTGGGCTTAACTATGTTGCAGATCGAGTTTCTTAAAGGTGTGATCCTTCTTAAAGGCATGACGCCTGATTTATAGTCTACGGACCGAAAAGCGGATTGTGTCCTTTCTGTGATCGGTATGCCACACAGCTCCCCCCAGAATCCGCTAGTAGGGAGTGTACGAACCGGTGTGGCGGCTTGATGGCACGGCCGGAACGGCTCTTGGTGGTTGGTGTCGGGAGCGGGGCGGTCGGACGCGTCGGGCTCTTAGGCGGTCTGCCCCGCGGTGGGGGTTGGCCCACTTGAACGGGTTCGTCGGGCTCTAGGTGCGCCAGCTTGAGCCAATCGACCGACACCTTGTCAGTTCTGCCGCCCACTTCGAGGAGGAAGAACTTGTTCCCCGTCTGGAGTACCTTGTAGGGTCCGTCGTATGGGGGCCGTAGAGGTCCTCGGTGGGCGTCATGGCGCAGGAAAACAAATTTGGCCATGTGCAGGCTAGGTGGTATGCGGGTTGCTGGTTCGCCATGCCGGCCGGTGGGCACCGGAGCGAACTGTTGTGCTCGGTTGGCGAAAGCGCGGCGTTGCTGGTCAGCCGACCAGGGGGTTGTGGCGGTGGGCAGGAACTCTCCGGGTACGCGCAGCGGCTGGCCGTACACGAGTTCCGCCGCAGAGGCTTGCAGGTCTTCCTTGACCGCGGAGTGTAGGCCAAGTAGCACCCACGGGAGGCGGTCGATCCAAGCCTCGTCCTCGAGGCTGGCGTGGAGGGATGCCTTCATGGACCTGTGGAATCTCTCGCACAGTCCGTTGGCTTGGGGGTGGTAAGCCGTGGTGCGGTGAACGGCCACCCCGAGGTTTCGGGCGATGGCGGCCCACAGATCAGAGGTGAACTGTGGGCCTCTATCCGACATCATGTCAGAGGGGACGCCGAACCGAGCGACCCAGGTACCGATGAACGCCCTCGCGATGTCGGCGGTGGTGGTGGACGTCAGTGGAATGGCCTCGGGCCGGCGGGTGGTACGGTCCACGATTGTCAGCAGGTGCATGTGACCTTGTGATGGCGGCAGGAGGCCGATGAGGTCGATGTGGACGTGGTCAAACCTTCTTTCTGGCACGGTGAACTCCTCGAGTGGGGCTTTGACATGCTGGTGGATATTGGCACGCTGGCAAGCTATGCAGGATCTGGACCAGACGCGCAAGTCTTTGCGCAGGCCGCGCCAGACAAATCGGTTGGCCACCAGTCTAATGGACACGCGGGTGCCGGGGTGTGAGAGGCCGTGGACGATGTCGAACACCCGTTTTCGCCAGGACGCCGGGACTACGGGGCGGGGTTGCGCCAAGGAGGTGTCGCATTTGTCTGTGACGGCGGACGGGCCACAGGCGACGTCGGTCAGTCACAGCCCTGGGAGGGTTGTGGGCGCGGAGAGCAGGTCGGGGTTGGTGCATTGCTCCGCTGCCAGTTGAGCATAGTCCACTGCCAGGTGGGCGCCGTGGACGGCGGGGCAGGATAGGCAGTCGGCCACCACGTCGTCTCGATCGGAGATGTGTCGGATGTCCGTGGTGAATTTGGACACCACGGCGAGCTGGCGTTGTTGCCTGGCTGACCACGGGTCCGCAGATTTCGCCATCGCGAATGTCAGGGGTTTGTGGTCGACAAATGCGGTGAAGGGGCGGCCCTCCAGAAGAAATCTAAAATGGCGGACTGCCAGGTACAGTGCGAGGAGCTCGCGGTCAAATGCACTGTATTTGGCCTCCGGGGGGCGTAGTTGGAGGCTGAAAAAGGCCAGCGGTTGCCAGGCCCCGTCGACCCACTGTTCGTACACGGTGCCGACCGCGTGGTCGGAGGCATCCGTGGAGAGGGCCACCCTGGCATTGGGCTGTGGGTGAGCGAGCATGGTGGCGTCGGCGAGCGCCTTTTTGGTCAAGTCGAAAGCGGTCAACATGTCCGCCGACCACTCGACCGCCATTCTGTCTTTCTTACCCCGGAGGGCTTCGTATAGGGGCCGCATGAGGGAGGCCGCTCCGGGAATGAAGCGGTTGTAAAAGTTGATCGTCCCCAAGAACTCCTGGAGGCCTTTGATGGTGGTAGGCCAGGGGAACTGCTGGACGGCTTGCACCTTGGCGGGCAGGGGAATGGCTCCATCCTGCGTGATGTGGTGGCCGAGGAATTCGATCCTGCTGAGGCCGAATTGGCACTTGGCTGGGCTGATGATGAGCCCGTGCTCACTGAGCCGCTGGAACAGGGTGCGGAGGTGCTCGATGTGTTCCTGCTTGGAGGAACTAGCTACCAGGATGTCATCCAGGTAGACAAAGAGGAACTTCAGATCCCGGAGGACCGAGTCCATGAGCCGCTGGAAGGCCTGGGCCGCGTTTTTGAAGCCGAAGGGCATTCGGAGGAACTCAAATAGCCCAAAAGGGGTGATTATGGCCGTCTTGGGAACGTCCGTGGGGTGAACTGGCACCTGATGGTAACCGCGCACCAGGTCGACTTTGGAGAAGACTGAGCGGCCAGCCAGTCTAGCCGAGAAGTCTTGAATGTGCGGCATGGGGTACCAATCCGGCGTGGTGGCGTCGTTTAGGTGCCGGTAGTCCCCACAGGGGCCCCATCCCCCGTCGGGTTTGGTGACGATGTGGAGTGGGGAGGCCCAGGGGCTGTTGGAGCGGCGGATGATGCCGAGCTGTTCCATTGTGGCGAACTCGGCCCGCGCGATCTCCAGCTTGGCTGGGTCCAGCCTGCGGGCGTGGGCATACACCGGTGGGCCTGTGGTGGGGATGAAGTGTTCTACCCCGTGCTTAGCAACTTTTGCGGAGAGGGTCGGGTTGGTGAGGGCTGGGAACTCAGCCAGGAGTGCTGAGTAGTCGTCCATTGAGCGGGCGTGGCACTGCCACGCCATTTCGGCGGGTTGGGGGTGGTCCATGGTGCCCAGGATAGGTGACATGGTGTTCATGTCCATGAGGCGGCAGCGAGGCATGTTGACCAACAGGCCGTGGGTGCACAGGAAATCCGCACCGAGGAGCGGGGAGAGCACCTTGGCGGTGATAAACTCCCAGTGGTAGCGGCGGCCTGCGAGGTCGATGGTGACGGTGCGGGTGCTGTACGTCCGGATGTCGGTGCCATTGGCGGCAGCCAGCGCGGGGCCGCGGCCGCCTCGCTGGATCTCGAGGGCGGACGCGGGGATGATGCTGCGCTGTGCGCCCGTGTCACATAGGAAACGACGTCCGGATGCGCTGTCCGTAATGTACAGCAGCGCGCCTGCTTGCCCCATGGCCATCGTGTAGGCCAGTGTGGGGGCGGTTGGAAACATGCAGGGATGGCTGCAGCGGCGTGCCCGTGCGCCGAACCGGGTATGGAAGTAGCAGTAGCCGTGGGTCGGAGGGCTTGGGGGACGTGGGGGCCTGGGGGGCCTCGTGGCCGAGCTGTGTGTCCGAGCGATAGAGGGTGGAGTGCGCGCCGACGCTGCGGAGGCCAGGTCGGGGGTGACGGCGTGGTTGGAGCCGGCGGACAGGAGCTTATCGGCTTCGTTGGCCAGGGCCTCGAGGTCCGTGAGGCTGGACGCCACGATCGCCGGGCGGATGCTGGGAGGTAGTTGGCGGATAAAGAGCATGCGGAAGAGGGAGCCTGGCGGTTTCTCGTCGGTCAGAGCAAGGATGTGTGAGAGCAAGTCTGACGGCATGGAGTCACCGAGGCCCGGGAGGTTGAGGAGGTGGCAGTTGCGCAAAAATTGGGAGGCTGTGAATCTTTTAAGGAGCGCGGCCTTGAGATGTGCGTACTTGCCTTCCTCCGAAGGATTTTGTAGTGTTGTCCAGACTTTCGTGATTGTGGATCTGCCCAAGGAGGCAAGGAGGTAGTCGTACATCGTTGCGTCGGCGGTGATGCCGCGGAGTCGGAATTGTGATTCGGCTTGAAGGAACCAGGCGGTGGCTAGGTTCTCCCAGGACTCCGGCAGCTTCACAGAAACTGCGTTTGTGTCAGCCATGGTTATGCTTAGGAGTCGTCCTGAGCGTCGGGGTCACCAATGTAGGAGTCTACGTACTCCTAGCAAAAAATACTGAACTCGGAGAAGTTCAACAGAAAAGGTTTAATTGTTGAGACTGCATGTTGAACACAAAATGGCATCAGAGACTACACCAAGTCCGATTGCCTTTCATCAGTCCACAGCTTCGACTCCTCCTCCCCCGCTCTGGGCTTAACTATGTTGCAGATCGAGTTTCTTAAAGGTGTGATCCTTCTTAAAGGCATGACGCCTGATTTATAGTCTACAGACCGAAAAGCGGATTGTGTCCTTTCTGTGATCGGTACGCCACATTACAGTCTTTTAGGATTTCAATGCTGAGTAACAACTGAACTTTCTTCTCATGGGTTTTCACACAGTGAGATAAGAGCATATGAAGTTTCATACGCTCATTTAAACTTTCACTCTTCACTATTTAACAGAGATGTTAACACATTTAAAGTTAGTGGGTTAACATCTCCAATAAAACAGCAGAGAAAGGAATCTCAGACAAAACTGTCGAGCATTTGTAAAATAGATCATGGCTTATGATGATGTCATTCTAAGCCTTCAGTGCGATTACTGCCTTGTAATTATTCCCAAATATTCGATACATATCAAATTACAATACTCTCACAATGATTAAAATGCAGATTTAACCTCTCGGGGAGGATGTTCTCACACAAACCGAATGAAGCCTCCTGGCTGGCATTAATATCACTCATCAGCAGATGATCGTTTCCCTGCAGCCGTGCAGTAAGCTTAGGTCTTATTGGCTAAAAATAACAGTGGTGTACATTATTCAAGGTTGAGAACAATTGCAGTGAAATTATTTCTGGAGTTCAAATGACAATAAAGCAGTCAAGCTTAACTTTGTTTATTGTAATCACAGCCATCTATGCTCTGCAGAACTTTTGTTTGATGCAGAATGCTGCTACAGCTCTCAAAGGGAATGAATAAGGGTCCAAAAATGACGTTGAATTTTAATCTGCTGCTGCACTATTTTAAGAAATCTGATAAAAATGTTCCCATGTGCAAATAGTAAAATCTGATTTAATGCACAAGATACAATCCACAGGTTTTGTCTTTGTTATGACAATATTTCCATTTAATTTCTCAGGACAGCAAATATTATTTGGCGTAAACTAATATGGCTGCTACTGTGTGCCAAAGAATATCCTGCATACCGTTTCTGCCTTGCACTGTTGATTGATGCTCTCCAGAGTACTATGTTTGGAATGGGGACTTCTAGATTATGGAAGAGTACTGTGTTGCCAAACCAGGACCAGCACTGAATGACAGGCGTTACAAATTAGTTAAGAGATTCCTGCAGGCAGACAACCTAAGTGACAGCCTTGAGTCTTTACTCATAGTCCTCCAAACACATTCTGTGAAGTCGAATAAATGACAAATAATCCCAGATGGGGAATGGAGCCCAGGTGTTTAGCAGACTGTGGAATCGAGCATCAAGAGCCTGAAATAGAATGGGGCAAATATCAACTTAAACTATCCATTCAAACATAGCAATCCCAAATGAAATAGAATTCTGCCCTAAATGCTTATTGTTAGCAAGTCATGCATCATCTTAGAAGAAGAAAGAGAGGCAGCTCATCATAGTAAATAGTTTGTCTCTCAGCACTACATTGCATTAACATTGTTCTCAATCTCGACGAGCCCTGAAGGCTGAAGGTATTTTTCTTCTAAATCCTTCTAGGTCTGGTTAGACACTTTCACATCTCAGTGAGGGAATACGGGTAGGAAAGGAAGATCGAAAGTCTGAGTCCAAAACAAGGATACGAGATAGTAAACCTGTTCACATATTTGAAGATGAGTGACATTTGTTTCAGATTATTGATATTTAGAAATTCCAAGTTACTAACATGCTCTACTAAAAGCATTTAAAATTGAATATGCATGCATCACCCACTTATATGATTTGATAGCAGTAACATTATTGCACATGCACATTGGAGAAATTCACCTGAATTGATTTGTGATGTTTATGGCACTTACATATTGTTAACTGAACATTAGATGGCCCTGATGGGAGTAAATGCATTTTAACAATTACACTCCAAGGTCTCTATTGTATTGCTTTTCATATTTGTTGACGGGAAGATTCTAGAGGGTCTGGAAATAAAAGCAGCTAGTTATTGCCACACTAATTTTGAGTGTTTGTTCTGGCATAACAACTTGGAGCTCATTCCTTGCAGAGGTGATATGAACTCAACATAGCTGCCACTAATGCTGCAAGAGTCTGAAAGATGAAGGATGACAAAGACAAGTGCCGAAGGCTAACGTTCAGATAAATTGCTTTTGGGTTGCTTTAGCTATTTATGCAATATTCTTTAAATGTTGTTTCAAGGTTTCAAATTCATTGGTAAAAGCCAATACTGGTTACATAGGAAAAATACAGAAAATGCTGGAAACACTCAGCAGATTACATAGATGTGCAAATTCTGAAAAATAAGTCAAACTATTTATGAATCTTAAATAACAACAGAAAACGCTGGAAAAACTCAGCAGGCCAGGCAACATCCATGGAGAGAGAAACAGAGTTAACAGCCCTAAAATATATCATTTATCTGTAGTGTAATTGGTGGGATTGATTTGTTTAACTTAATTTCAATTAATTAAAGGGTAAGTCATGTCAGGACAGTGCGGCCCCGTGGTATGCTCCTCCTGCGCTATGTGGGAACTCAGGAACACTTCCTCTGTCCCTGACAACCATGTGTGCAGGAAGTGTGTCCAGCTGCAGCTACTGGCAGACCGCATTGCGGTGCTGGAGCAGCGATTGGATACATACTGGACCATTCGTGATGCTGAGGACATCGTGAATAGCACGTTTAATCAGTTGATCACGCCGCAGATAAAGGTGGCACAGGCAGAAAGGGAACAGGTGACCAACAGGCAGAGTGGTATGCGCAGGCAGGTAGTGCAGGGGGTCACCTGTGGCCTTCCCCTCTCAAACAGATATACCGCTTTGGATACTGATAGGGGGGGATGGCTTACCAGGGGAAGGTAGCAGCAGCCAAATTCCTGGCAACAGGGGTGGCTCTGCTGCACAGGACAGGAGGAAAAAGAGGGGGAGAGCTATAGTAATAGGGGATTCTATTGTAAGGGGAATAGATAGGCATTTCTGCGGCCGCAAACGAGACTCCAGGATGGTGTGTTGCCTCCCTGGTGCAAGGGTCAAGGATGTCTCGGAGCGGCTGCAGGGCATTCTGGAAGGGGAGGGTGAACAGCCAGTTGTCGTGGTGCATATAGGTACCAACGATATAAGTAAAAACTGGGATGAGGTCCTAAAAGCTGAATATAGGGAGTTAGGAGGTAAATTAAAAAATAGGACCTCAAAGGTAGTAATCTCAGAATTGCTACCAGTGCCACGTGCTAGCCAGTATAGAAATAGAAGGATATTTCAGATGAATACGTAGCTAGAGGAATGGTGCAAGGGGGAGGGATTCAAATTCCTGGGACATTGGAACCGGTTCTGGGGGAGGTGGGACCAGTACAAAATGGACGGTTTACACCTGGGCAGGGCCGGGACCGATGTCCTAGGGGGAGTGTTTGCTAATGCTCTGGAGGAGGGTTTAAACTAAAATGGCAGGGGGTTGGGAACCTGAGCAGGGAAACAGAGGAAAGGGAAACAAGGATAAAAGCAAAAGACAGGAAGGAGAAAAACAAAAGTGACAGGCAGAGAAATCAAGGGTGTAAATCAAACATGGCCACAGTAAATAATAATTCTAAAAATCTAAGAGCGTTAAAAAAACAAGCCTGAAGGCTTTGTGTCTTAATGTGAGGTGCATTCGTAATAAGGTGGATGAATTAGCTGCGCAAATAGAGGTAAACAAATATGATATGATTGGGATTACGGAAACATGGCTCCAGGGTGGCCAAGGCTGGGAACTCAACATCCAGGGGTATTCAATATTCAGGAAAGATAGGCAGAAAAGAAAAGGAGGTGGGGTAGCATTGCTGGTTAAAGAGGGGATTAACACAATTGAAAGGAAGGATATTAGCTCTGATGATGTGGAATCTGTATGGGTAGAACTGAGAAATACCAAGGGGCAGAAAACGTTAGTGGGCGTGGGATATAGACCCAAACAGTAATGCAGAGGTCAGGGATGGCATTAAACGGGAAATTAGAGAAGCGTGCAATAAGGGCAAAGCAGTTATCATGGGTGACTTTAATCTACATATAGATTGAGCTAACCAAATTAGTAACAATACTGTGGAGGAGGAATTACTGGAGTGTATACGGGATGATTTCCTGGACCAATATGTCAAGGAACCAACTAGAGATCAGGCCATCTTAGACTGGGTATTATGTAATGAGAAAGGATTAATTAGCAATCTTGTTGTGCGAGGCCCCTTGGGTCGGAGCAATCATAATATGATAGAATTTTTCATTAAGATGGAGAATGAAATAGTTGACTCAGAGACTAGGGCCTAGAAATTCAGTGGGCTGCGCCACCAGTTAGCGCCCAAAGAGGGCACTCAGTGGCTTTAGCGCCACTGGCCACACCTCCCGTGATATTTAGCGGGGCGCTAATGGCGGCGTTAGCCTGTAGCGCTGCGCCGCCACCGATGACGTCATCGGTGTGTGCAGCACCCCGCTCCTGCCCCGATCACCATATTTGGTCGCACCCGCCTCTTTAACGCCGGTCGCAAATCGCGACCGGTTCACAGGGCCTACCTGTGGCGGTAGTGGCGCAAATTAAGCTGCCACAGAGGGCGGTGGAGGCCAGTTCATTAAATATATTCAAGAAAGAGTTGGATATATTTCTTAAGGCTAAAGGGATCAAGGGATATGGGGAGAAGGCAGGAACAGGGTACTGAATTTGGATGATCAGCCATGATCTCATTGAATGGCGGAGCAGGCTCAAGGGGCCGAATGGCCTACTCCTGCTCCTATCTTCTATGTTTCTATGTTTCAGGTCGAAGACCTTTCGTCAGAACTGGAAAAAGACAGGAAAGGGGATAGATTTTAAAGCAAGTGGGGGCTGGGAAAAGGGGGAGGGGAATGAAAGAACAAAAGGGAAGGTCAGCGACAGGATAGAAAGCAGGAGAGATTAAGAGACATTAAGAGACATTAAGAGACATTGAGAGACATTGAGAGACATTGAGAGATATTCAAGGTACAAAGGATGGCTCTGGATGAAGTGTGAATGGCCCTGGCAGAATGAAGGACATCTGCCATGTCGGAGGGAAGAAAAAAGCCCAGACGAAAGTGTGGATTAAAAAAAAGAAAGGGAAAATATATATATATGTGATAGGGGCCGAGGTTATGATCTGAAATTGTTGAACTCTATGTTGAGCCCAGAGCGCTGTAGAGTGCCTAATCGAAAGATGAGGTGCTGTTCCTCGAGCTTACGCTGAGCTTCCGTGGAACAGTGCAAGAGGCCGAGGACGGTGGGGTCTGAGTGGGAATGGGGCGGTGAATTAAAGTGACAGGCCACTGGGAGCTCGGGGTCCCCCTTACGGACTGAACAGAGGCGTTCCGCAAAGCGGTCACCCAATCTACGTTTGGTCTCCCCAATGAATCTTAACGCCTAAGAAACAAGAAAGCGAAGAGCTTGTTGAACTCCAAAGCTTTGAAAATACAATGTGTGATGATTAATGTAGACATATTAAAGTAAAAGGATATTGCCTCCATTATAATAGTGCACAAAGGAACTTCATGTGACTGTGTTGTCTTCATACTCTGATCTTCACGCAGCTTCATTTCAAAGCTGAAATTCCAGTCACCAGATTCAACTATTCCAATGTTCTCCTGGCCAGTCTTCCATCCTCCACCTTCTGCAACTTCAACTCATCCAAAACTCTGCTGCCCGTATTCTATTCCACACCAAGTTCTGCTCACCCATCAACCTTGTCCTTACTGACCTACATTTGCTTCCAGTGCCTCAACACCTGAAATTTAAAATTCTCATCCTCCTGCTTAAATCCCTTTATGGCTTCATTCTTCCCTATTTGCCTAGAATTCTCTATTCCTCTGATTTTGGCCTCTTGTCCACCCCACCCCCCACCATTGGGGGCCGTGCCTTTAGCCGCCTAACCCCCAATCTCTGAAATCCCCTCCCTAAGCTCTTCTGTCTCTCCCCTCCCTCCTTCTCCTCCTTTAAGACCCTCCTTAAAGCCCATCTCTTTGAGAAAGCTTTTAGTCACCCCTCCTAATACTTCATTCTTTGGCTCGGCATCCATTTTATCATTATGCTGCTGTAAAGTGCTGGGGACATTGTTCTATATTAAAAGGTACTATAAAAATGCCTCACAGCGCCAGGGACCCGGGTTCGAATCCGGCCTCGGGTGACTGTGTGGAGTTTGCACATTCTCCCCGTGTTTGCGTGGGTTTTCTCCGGGTGCTCCGGTTTCCTCCCACAGTCCAAAGATGTGCGGGTTAGGTTGATTGGCTATGATAAATTGACCCTTAGTGTTAGGGGGATTAAATACGTGGGGTTATGGGGATAGGGTGGGATATGTGTTGGTGTAGGGGTTACGGGGATCGGGTGGGATATGTGTCGGTGCAGGCTCGATGGGCCGAAATGGCCTCTATCTGCACTGTGGGGTTTCTGTGATTCTGTGCTGTTGTAATAGTAGTAGCAGCACCAGTAGTAGCAGTATAGCTTGGAAAACCTGCATGAGAAAAAACTCTCCCTTAAGTTGCTTACAACTGCACCTTTAAACTCCCAACTGCTTAGCTTTGGCCCTCCATTTGCCATGATACCTATGCAGCCGTCAATTTTCTCAACCATTCCCTTGTGGCGGATCGCTACCTAAACGGGCGCAATCCACTTTTCCGTCCGTGGACAATAAATCGGGCACCTTGCCTTTAAGAAGCATGCTGCCTTTAAGGCATGACAAAGGAGCGGGCGTCGCCCTCAGTGTGTACACAAAAGCGCGGGCGTCGCCCTCATTCTGTTTTCGGGTTTAGCAGAGAGAAGAGCTGGGGCAGCCATCTCTCAAGAGAATGTAATAAAAAGCCATGTGTTCCTCAGATCGGTTCGGCCTCCATTCGTGTTCCGCGGCAGCCTCAACATTGGTGACCCCGACGCTCAGAACGTATTCCAAGCACTGCAATGGCGGACACGAACGCAGTTTCCGTGAAACTGCTGGAGTTTTGGGAAAACCAGCCCGAAGCCTGGTTCCTCCAAGCTGAGTCCCGATTCCGGCTGCGACACATCACCACAGATGGGACGAAGTATGACTACCTCGTCACATCACTCGGTAGCTCCACAGTCACGAAGGTCTGGATAGCGCTGCAGAACTCACCAGAGGAGGGCAAGTATGCACATCTTAAGGCCGCGCTCTTTAAAAAATTTACGACCTTGACATACCAGCGAAACTGCCGCCTCCTCGACCTTCCAGGCCTCGGTGACGCCTCACCATCAGACCTCCTCTCCCACATGCTCTCACTCACCGACAAGAGCCCACCCGGGTCCCTCTTCCGCACGCTGTTCATCCGCCAGCTACCTCCCAGCATCCGCCCAGCGATCATGGCGTCCGGCCTCATGGACCTAGAAGCCCTGGCCGAGGAGGCCGACAAGCTGCTGTCTGCTCACTCCAGCCGCGACGTCGCTCCGGACCTGGCAGCCACAGCCTGGGCGCGCCCCTCACCGGCCACCACGCGGCCACAAGGCCCAGCCACGGGGCCCACGGGGCCTTCGCGCCCCACAAACCCGGGCTACTGTTACTACCACGCACGGTTCGGCGCCAGGGCACAACGGTGCACACCTCCCTGCTCCTTCAAGTCCGCCCCCATACCAGCCCCCGCGATGGCCGTGGGCCACGCGGGCTCCCTGCTGTATGTCACGGATGACAAAACTGGCCGCCGGTTCCTGTGCGACACTGGAGCTCATCACAGCATCATCCCAGCCTCCGCCCTCGACATCCAAAAGGGCGAACGAGGACAGGCGCTGGCTGCCGCTAACGGCTCGGACATCCGGACGTACGGCACCCACACAGTCACCCTCGACCTCGCTGGTCGCCGCTACCGATGGGATTTCATCACTGCCAAGGTACTCTCCCCTCTCATCGGCGCAGATTTCCTGTGCGCCCACAGCCTACTGGTAGACATCCCTCGACACCGCCTCGTGGACATGAACACCATGTCCCCCATCCTGGGCGCCGTGGCCCCCCGTCAACCCGCCGACATGGCGTCACAGTGCCACGCCCGGGCCACGGATGACTACTCGGCACTCCTGGCCGAATTCCCGGCGCTCACCAACCCGACCTTCTCCGCGGAGGTCGCCAAACACGGGGTGGAACACTTCATCCCCACCACAGGCCCCCCAGTGTACGCCCACGCCCGCAGGCTGGACCTGGCCAAACTGGAGATCGCGCGGACCGAGTTTGCCACTATGGAACAGCTCGGCAACATCCGCCGCTCCAACAGTCCCTGGGCCTCCCCACTCCACATCGCCCCCAAACCAGGCGGGGGTTGGCGCCCCTGCGGGGATTACCGCCGCCTCAACGACGCCACTACCCCTGATCGGTACCCCGTGCCACACATTCAGGACTTCTCGGCTAGACTGGCCGGCCGCTCAGTCTTTTCCAAAGTCGACCTGGTGCGCGGCTACCACCAAGTCCCCGTCCACCCCGCGGACGTCCCCAAGACGGCCATAATCACCCCCTTCAGGCTTTTTGAGTTCCTGCGGGTGCCCTTCGGCCTCAAAAATGCGGCCCAGGCATTCCAACGGCTCATGGACTGGGTCCTTCGGGACCTGAAGTTCCTGTTCGTCTACCTGGACGACATCCTGGTAGCCAGTTCCTCCAAGCAGGAACACCTCGAACACCATCGCATCCTGTTCGGGCGCCTCAGCGACCACGGGCTCATCCTCAGCCCAGCAAAGTGCCAGTTCGGCCTGGACGAGATCGACTTCCTCGGCCACCACATCACCCATGCTGGGGCCATTCCCCTGCCCACCAAGGTGCAGGCCGTCCAGCAATTTCCCCGCCCCACCACCATCAAAGGACTCCAGGAGTTCCTCGGGATGGTGAATTTCTACAACCGCTTCATCCCCAAAGCGGCGTCCCTCATGAGGCCCCTGTATGAAGCTCTCCGGGGCAGGAGCGGCAAGATGGCGGTCGAATGGACGGCAGACGTATCAGCCGCCTTCAACTCCACCAAGACCGCGCTCGCCGACGCCACCCTGCTAGCGCACCCACGGCCCAATGCCAGAGTAGCACTCACCACGGACACCTCCGACCACGTGGTCGGCGCCGTGTACGAGCAGTGGGTCGACGGCGCCTGGCAACCACTTGCCTTCTTCAGCCGCCAACTACGCCCCCCGGAGGTCAAGTACAGCACCTTCGACCGCGAGCTCCTCGCGCTGTACCTGGCGATTCGCCATTTTCGGTTTTTGCTGGAGGGCCACCCCTTCACTGCGTTTGTTGACCACAAACCCCTGACATTCGCAATGGCAAAGACAACCGACCCCTGGTCCACCAGGCAGCAGCGCCAGCTCGCGGCAGTGTCCGAGTTCACTACGGACAACCAACACGTCTCCGGCCGAGACAACGTGGTAGCCGACTGCCTCTCCCGCCCCGCCATCCACGCTGCACACCTGGCAGTCGACTACGCTCAACTCGCAGCAGACCAGCTCACGGACCCTGATCTGCTCTCTGCACCTACCAACCTACCAGGGCTACGCCTGGCCGACGTCGCCTGTGGCCCGACCGCAGTCACGGTCAAGTGCGACATATCCCTATCTCAACCTTGGCCCGTCGTCCCAGCGTCCTGGCGCCGCCGGGTATTCGAGATTCTCCACAACCTCTCCCACCCCGGCGCCCGCGCATCCATCAAATTGGTAGCCAACCGTTTTGTCTGGCGCGGCCTTCGCAAGGATGTGCGTACTTGGGCCAACTCCTGCCTAGCCTGCCAACGGGCCAAGGTGCAGCAACACACGAAAGCACCCCTCGAGGAGTTCACCGTCCCTTCACGTAGATTCGACCACATCCACGTGGACATCGTCGGGCCCCTGCCGCCGTCGCAAGGCCACACGCACTTGCTGATGATCGTCGACCGCACCACGCGCTGGCCCAAGGCAATTCCACTGACCTCTACCACCACCGCCGACATCGCCAGAGCCTTCGTCAGCACCTGGGTCACACGGTTCGGTGTCCCCTCCGACATGACGTCGGACAGAGGTCCGCAATTTACCTCTGAACTCTGGACCGCCATCGCACGCAATCTCGGGGTGACCATTCACCGCACCACAGCATACCACCCCCAAGCCAACGGACTGTGTGAGCGGTTCCACAGATCCTTGAAGGCATCTCTTCGAGCCAGCCTCCAGGGCGGCGCCTGGACCGACCGGCTCCCGTGGGTCCTCCTCGGCCTGCGCTCCGCGGTTAAAGAAGACCTCCACGCATTGGCAGCAGAGCTCGTGTACGGCCAGCCGCTGTGCATACCCGGCGAGTTCCTGCCCACCGCCACGACACCCTGGTCAGCCGACCAGCAATGCCACGACTTTGCCTCACCGGCGCTACAGTTCGCCCCGGTGCCCATTGCCCGGCACAGCGAATCCACCTCACATGTCCCGCTAAGCCTGCACCAGGCACTGTTCATTTTCGTCCGGCACAACGCCCACCGCGGACCCCTTCAACCCCCGTACAACGGGCCCTACAAAGTGCTACAGGCTGGGGACAATTTTTTCGCCCTACAAGTGGGCGACAGGACTGGAAAAGTGTCGGTTGACCGACTCAAGCCAGCACACTCGGAGCCCGGTGAGCAGGTCCCAGTAGCTCATCCACCGCCACGCGGCCGACCTGCCCTCAAGCCAGTACACCCGGCTGCTCCACGCCCGGCCGTTCCACGTCCACCGGCGTCCTACAAGAGCCGCTCCGGCCGGCCCCTCAGACCGCCGCTCCGTCTCGTCCACACCTCCTAAGCGGATTCTGGGGGTAGCTGTGTGGCGGATCGCCACCTAAACGGGCGCAATCCACTTTTCCGTCCGTGGACAATAAATCGGGCACCTTGCCTTTAAGAAGCATGCTGCCTTTAAGGCATGACAAAGGAGCGGGCATCGCCCTCAGTGTGTACACAAAAGCGCGGGCGTCGCCCTCATTCTGTTTTCGGGTTTAGCAGAGAGAAGAGCTGGGGCAGCCATCTCTCAAGAGAATGTAATAAAAAGCCATGTGTTCCTCAGATCGGTTCGGCCTCCATTCGTGTTCCGCGGCAGCCTCAACACCCTCATTTCCACCTTCAATGCTGTTGTCCCCAACAAAATTTTCACTGACTCCTGGTCCCCCAAAAGCTCAAATTTTAAATTCTCATCCTTGTGTTTAAATACCTTCATGGGCTCATCCCTCGCCATCTCTATAACCTCATTCAGTCCTACAACCCATCTCCCCACGTCCAACCCCCCACCATTCTCCATTCCTCGGACTCTGGTTTCTGAGGAGTCCCCCCTCCCCTTTCCCTAACATTGGCCATGGCTTCAGCAGCCTAAACCTTAAGCTCTGGAATTGCCTCCCGAAACCCCTACGCCTCACCATCTGCTCCTCTTCCTTTAAGACCCTCCTTGCAGCCCAACATTTTGAGCAAGCTTTTGGTTACCCCTCTTAATATTTCCTTCTTCAACTCAGCCCATTTTTTTTTGATTATGCCTGTATGAATTGGAACATTTTTCTATGCAGTAGGCACTATATTAATGCAAGTACTATCATTACTATATATAAAATGCAATATAGATAGAAAAGGATTTAGTTGATCAGTATAAATCTAATTAGTGCCCAAAATTCAAATTCTCTGACTCCAGAATTTGAAATTAACAGGCGAGTCCGTGAATGCGATATCCACCCCTAGGGAATTGGGCACACACACATGTACAGTATTACTCTGCTATTAAACCACCACAAAGTGGGTGGACCTTCCTTCCCTCCCAGCAGATCACTGTTAAACTTGAGACAGAACCATTATTAAATTGCCAATGCTTGGAATATATGTAACTTGTCATCTGACCACCAAGCAATCTGCCCCATAGAGACTAATTTTCCTCTGTCTAACACCCTGTTTGCATCACATGCCAAGGTATTAGGGAGGGGAAAACAGTTTGAGACCCGTAAAGCCAGATCTCCACCTGTTAGTACATTGCGTGCATTTCCTGGGGTATCCACGGTATAGGTAGGAAGCTCCTGTCAGAAACAGGTGGGAACATTTAAATATTATGGGCCTGATCTTGCTGGAGCGGAGCATACTGCATCCTTCAGCTACAAATTGTTTTGCTCCGTAACTTGCTGGAAGTCCAAGCTGATAAGGGTGTGGTGAGGGCAATAGACCATCTGGGACATTAGTGAACAACGGGTTCCCCTTAACAGTGTATCTCCTTAAATGATGAGATTTAAGGATTGAGAAAGAAACAAAGAACGACTGAGAAGGAGGGTGAATTAGAGTCAAATCGGGTACAGAAAATGAAGTAAAGAGAAGGAAAGAAAGATTGGATTAAGAGAGAGAGAAACAAGTGACAGAAAAGAGAAGTAAGATTTTTCTTAAATTTTAAAATTTTAAAGATTTCTAACAACAATTTACTACATGCAGAAATAAGACTCAACAGTTTAAATTGTTCCCGTTCTGGGCCGGAGAGATTGATTGGCATTGCATTAACAATTAGCATGTAATTAAAAGGGGACTTACGCTATTAATTATGAGCCCTAACTTTATGTGATGAGTTTAATGGGCAATTAATGTGCTAATCCAGCTAATTCTTAAAAATAACGGGGAGGCTATGGGTGAGATGATGTTTGTGTGAGGCAAACGGCGGAGCGGCGTATATCGACCAGCAAGTTCTGGAGATTCGCAACTCACAGTGTATCTCTTCATCCCCTGAACTTGCTGACCGACTTGTGCATTAATAATAGCATGCGTTGTTTAACACGCCATTATTTTTACAGCAAGATTTGGCCCGTTATATAGCATCCCAATACTGTTTCATTGGATTCCTCCAGGTAGACGCCTTGTCCAAAAAAATGTTAAAGTTTGTGCGGCTGGACTTCTGATCAGAAGATCTATAATATTCATTGCAGTTGCTTGTGTTCTTTAATAAATCAACATTACTAGGTTGAACCTAACTGCAGCCAACAATGTTAAATTCAAGTGTTGTTGACATTTTGCTCAGTGCCTATTCTGAAATGGGAGAGGGCACCATGTATTTGAAAGGTAGAAGACTGCCTCAGTTTGATGTTACTGAATTTAGACTGTTACAAAGAAGCAATCAAAGTTATACTGCAGACCTTAGTGAGTAAAATATTGTTTGTTTAATGGATAAATATATAGGTCACTAAATCTGTAAGCATAAAATCTAAAGAAAGAAAATCGAGTCCGTATTCTATGCATCATTGCTTTTAATACACTGTGCAATCAGTTTGTATGTCAAAAGGGGAATGGCTGATGTTGGTTGAAGCCTTTTTGAGTGACTTGGATAGCATAGAGTCAATTGTTTTTTAAAATAGACCCTTTATTATGGAAAGCTACGTTAATGTTCCTGAAAATATAATGACATTGCTTTGTTAATGTTGTTTCTTGAAATTGTACAAAGCAGGCACGATCAGTTCATTGTCGTGTTCCATGAAAAATATGAACTGTAATAAAAATTAAGTGCATGACTTTATTGGACTAGGAATCTAGCTACAAAACAATTTATTTACCAAACCTGCTCACTTAGTTTGTCCTCAATACCACCAATAAGGCAATAAGGCTAGGTTTTGCTTTTAAAAAAACAATAGAAGATCAAGGTAAATGGTCATAAAGCATTGTAGTGGTGAATTTGTGTTATACATTGATTTCTATGAACGGTTTTCAAAAATAAAGGGGGAGAAATTCACTATCGTCCCGTTTGGGGTGCTAATTTTTAAAAGTTTGAAAAGTTAGCGGCAGGCACTAATGATTTAAAACTTTTGAAAAATTCGCCGTTTGCGTTCCAAGAAGTAAGTGGAGTGCTTGATTTAGTGCTTAACTTCCTTCTTGGAGCACAAGCGGCAGCAGGCGGGGCGGAGACTTCAGCAGCGCTCTACACTGGGCTGTGCAGCACTGCCGCGTTCAAAGGCTCCTTCCCTCCCTTAAAGGGAAGGGCCATCACTGCAGGCTCTGCAATATAAAAAGTACCTACCTGGACCACCAAGGCAGCCATAATCCCATGCGATCAGCCCGGCACTCAAGCTGATCGACCGCGGGCAGGAACCTGCGAAAAAAACTGGAACAAGAAAGGTAAGTTTTTTAAATTATCGGCTACCTCGCCTTTAATCATTGCCCCTGAAGCAGCTGGCTGCCCAATGCACGCCTCCTGCAGCTGCTAGTGTTTTCGACCGACGTTGCTGCAGGGGGTGGAAATCAATTTTGGGTCCGGGGCGCTACTGGGGCGATGCACACGGTGATGACGTCATGATCTCCGGGTGAAGGAGATCGGGGCGCATCGCTGTAGTACCGCCACAAATCTCCCGCCGAATATGGCGGGAGCTGATGTCAACGCTGCACCCGGTCGAAAAGCCATTTGCGCCCATTAGCACCCCCCGGGGGCGCTAACGGGAGGCGCAGACACCCAATTTCTCCCCCTTACACTCTGGTTGCTTAAATAATTTGTGGGGATTATTATGGCCTTGGCATCTAACTTATCATTAAGCAGCTTCCCCCCAACACCCCCGCCATGTAAATACATGTGCGGTACCGCTATGTACCCCATGTGTAACACACTTCATAGGACCACAATGGCAGACCTACGCAAACAGAAGTACTGAAAACTAGCCTCCTTCAACATGCTCAGGAAGGGCTGTCTGGTTAATAAATACAGGTCCTGGGCGAAGGACAGCTTCTTCTTCTTAGGCAGTCCCTCGGAACCGAGGATGACTTGCTTCCACACTAAAAATTAGTTCTCAGGTGACTAATGAGCCCAATGCGGGACCTACAGTCTCTGTCACAGGTGGGGCAGACGGTGGTTGAAGGGGCGGGTGGGTGGGGTGCTTGGGTTGATGTGCGCTCCTTCCGCTGTGTGCACTTGGCTTCCGCTTGCTCCTGGCGAAGAGACTTGAGGTATTCGGCGCCTTCCCGGATGCTTCTCCACTTTGTGCGGTCTTGGGCCAGGGTTGTCCAGGTGTCGGTGGGGATGATTTTCAATGAGGATTTGAGGGTGTCCTTGTAGCGTTTCCTCAGCTAACCATGGATTTTGATAATCTACCCGCTGAAGTGGAGCTAATCTACAGAACAAATGGAGACTGTTCAACCTCCGTCGCCTTCAGTCCAGATCCAAGGTCGTCCCATCCTCTATTGTTGAATTACAGTATGCAGAGGATGCTTGCGTCTGCGCACACTCTGAGGCCGAACTCCAAACCATTGTCAACACCTTCACCGAAGCGTACAAGAGCATGGGCCTTACACTAAACATCCATAAGCCAAAGGTCCTCTACCAACCTGCCCCCCACCATACAGTACTGCTAAGGACATACTTACCGCATAACAGTCACACCTACTTTTCCTCTCTTCATAAATTTCTATTTAAATGCAAGTCTTTCTTGTTTCAAGAATTGCTTTTGTGTCTACAAGTCTAAAGGGGAAAAATTGAGTCAAGCCCCCTTTGGGGCGCTAACTTCGCCAGGGAGTTACTTTTCGCGCCCCAAAAAATTTAGCACTCTCGCAGCCGAAATTCATCGGTAGCATCCCAAGAAGGAAGCGGGGCGCTACTAGAAGTGCCCCTCCTCCCTTTTGGGGCGCTGCGAGGGAATATCGCGACACGTCGCGCCGCGGTACTGCAGGCCTTCCTCCCGTTTTTAAAGGGGAGGTGCCTTATGCGGCGTGACCCGGGGACCAGCTGGGCCACCAGGGATCGGCGTGCCGGCAAAAGAGCCCGGGGAAACGGGGGCAGGTGCTGGCAAGCGGCCAGCAACAAAAATGGCCGCCTGGCACCTCGCCTTTAATTAGCGCCGCCCCGGCTGCAGGTAGGCCCCCCCTGACCCCATCGGACATAGCGTCCGGTGGTACGTCAGGGGGGCGCTACTGAAGATCGCGGCCGGTTCGTGAGCGGGGCGCTGCGCATGGCGATGACGTCATTGCCGGCGCCCTCTTAGGGCGCTAACGGGAGGTGCAAAGCAACTGAAATTGTCCCCCTAAGAATATTATCGGAACCCCTAAAGGAATTTCTGCCTGTCAAGTAGCCGCAATGCACCTTTCCCACTGGCGCGTGTGTGATCTCTGATCCGACCCGACCCGCAGAGGCAGGCAACCCAATTAAACCAATTATTAGGTTGTTGATAATGCATTTAACCTTTCCTTTTAAATTTCACTGCTTGCCCACCGGGTCCATGTTGCTCGGGGACCACGTCTGTGAACCTGAGGTGCGGGTTGAATGGCCATTGCTGCAGCTGATTACTTAACAGCTTCAAATGTACAGTAAAAGCTCCCACCTGACAGATCATCACTTTCCTCAGCCACAAGCTGTTTATCAGTCCATTTCCAGCACAGATTCTGCAGGCTTTCCACTTTCCATCCACTCTCACCTCATTGGAAGAACTCTCTCACCATTGACAGAATGCTTCTGTCATCTATACTTCACCTGCCATGTATTCCATCAACATGGGTGCTCTTTATACTGTCTCACCTTGGTCCTCAGAATTGGACCACGATCATCCCCAACACCAGCAGCACCAACAACACCACCAACTTTCTCTGCAATCACCTGATGCTGCACAGGGCATCAGCACCCGACCACATTGCTGCCCAGGAGTCTAGGGATGGCCTCACCATGGCCAGGTTTACTTCACTTGATGATGTACACCATGGCTGCCACATGATGCGCCAGGTTGGTACCACCCTACGCCAACACCAACAAGCATCCCTACAATGCCCAAGCCATTCCTTTCACACTCATGAGCATTGCGGGGGGTGTAGGGGGTGGTGTGTGGTGGTGTGTGGTGGTGTTTGGCGCGTACACCCAGTCAGTTATGCCCATAAGAACATAAGAACATAAGAAATAGGAGCAGGAGTAGGCCATACGGCCCCTCGGGCCTGCTCCGCCATTCAATAGGCTCATGGCTGATCTGAATCTAGACTCACGTCCACTTCCCTGCCTTCTCCCCATAACCCCTAATTCCCTTATCTGCTAGGAAAATGTCTGTCTCCATTTAAAATTTATTTAATGTTGCAGCTTCCACAGCTCTCTGGGGTAGCAAATTCCATAAATTTACTACCCTCTGAGTGAAGAAGTTTCTCCTCATCTCAGTTTTGAAAGGGCAGCCCCTTATTCTAAGATTATGCCCCCTAGTTCTAGTCTCACCCATCAGTGGAAACATCCTCACCGCATCCACCCGATCAAGCCCCCTCACAATCTTATATGTTTCGATAAGATCGCCTCTCATTCTTCTGAACTCCAATGAGTAGAGTCCCAACCTACTCAACCTTTCCTCATACGTCAACCCCCTCATCTCTGGAATCAACTGAGTGAACCTTCTCTGAACCGCCTCGAGAGCAAGTATATCTTTCTTAAATATGGAAACCAAAACTGCACGCAGTATTCCAGGTGTGGCCTCACCAAACCCTGTATAACTGCAGCAAGACTTCCCTGTTTTTATACTCCATCCCCCTTGCAATAAAAGCCAAGATTCCATTGGCCTTCCTGATCACCTGCTGCACCTGCATACTAACTTTTTGTGTTCCATGCACCAGGACCCCCAGATCCCTTTGTACTGTAGCACTTTGCAGTTTCTCTCCATTTAGATAATAACTTGCTCTTCGATTTTTTCTGCCAAAGTGCATAACCTCACACTTTCCAACATTATATTGCATCTGCCAAATCTCTGCCCACTCACTTAGCCTGTCTATGTCCTTTTGCAGGTTTTTTATGTCCTCCTCACTCACTGCTTTCCCTCCCATCTTTGTATCGTCGGCAAACTTGGATATGTTGCACTCGGCCCCTTCCTCCAAATCGTTAATATAGATTGTAAAGAGTTGGGGTCCCAGCACTGACCCCTACGGAACACCGCTAGTTACTGATTGCCAGCCCGAGAACGAACCATTTATCCCAACTCTTTGTTTTCTGTTAGATAGCCAATCTTCCACCCATGCCAGTATATTACCCCCAGTCCCATGATTTTTTATCTTGATCAGTAATCTATTGTGTGGAACCTTGTCAAATGCCTTTTGGAAATCCAAATACACTACATCCACTGGTTCCCCTTTATCCACCCTGTATGTTACATCCTCAAAGAATTCGAGCAAATTTGTCAAACATGACTTCCTCTTCGTAAAACCATGCTGACTCGGTCCTATTAAATTATGTTTATCCAAATGCTCTGTTACTGTTTCCTTAATAATGGACTCCAACATTTTGCCAACCACAGATGTTAGGCTAACTGGTCTATAGTTTCCAGCTTTTTGTCTACTTCCCTTCTTAAATAAGGGTGTTACATTAGCAGTTTTCCAATCTGCCAGGACCTTTCCTGAGTCCAGGGAGCTCTGGAAAATGATCACCAATGCATCCACAATCCCTACCGCCACTTCTCTCAAGACCCTGGGATGTAGGCCATCAGGTCCGGGGGATTTATCTGCCTTAAGTCCCATTATTTTACTGAGTATCATCTCCTTAGTGATTTTAATCGTGTTTAGCTCCTCCCCCCCCCCCTTGCCCCCTGTTTGTCCAGAGTTGGGATATTTTTAGTGGCCTTTACTGTAAAGACTGATACAAAATATTTGTTCAGCGTCTTTGCCATCTCCATGTTCCCCACCACTAGTTTCCCGGTCCCATCCTCTAAGGCACCAATGTTCACTTTAGCCACCCTTTTTCTTTTTATATAGCTGTAGAAACTCTTGCTATCTGTTTTTATATTTTTTGCTTGTTTACTTTCATAACCTATCTTCCCTTTCTTAATTACTCTTTTAGTTATTGTTTGCTGGCTTTTAAATGCTTCCCAATCTTCTATCCTCCCATTAGATTTGGCTACTTTATATACCCTTGTTCTCAGTCGAATACTATCCTTTATTACTTTACTAAGCCATGGATGGCTGTCTTTTCTTTTACTCCCCTTTTTCCTCAGTGGAATATATTTATCTTGAAAGATGTGAAATATCTCCTTGAATGTAGACCACTGCTCTTGTACCGTCTTACACTTTAATCTGTTTTCCCAGTCCACTTTAGCCAATTCTACTCTCATAGCTTCATAGTCTCCTTTATTTAAGCTTAGTACGCTGGTTTGAGATCCAACTCTCTCACCCTCAAACTGAATTTGGAATTCAACCATATTATGGTCACTCATTCCAAGGGGATCCTTTACTAGGACATTTTTTATTAATCCTGTCTCATTACACAGGACCAGATCTAAGATTGCCTGCCCCCTGGTTGGTTCAGTTACATACTGCTCAAGGAACCCGTCCCTAATACACTCTATGAACTCTTCCTCAATGCTGCCATGCCCAATTTGATTAGTCCAGTCAATATGAAAGTTAAAATCCCCCATGATTATAGCTGTTCCCTTATTACAAGCCCCAACTATTTCCTGATTTATACTCCGACCAACAGAGTTGCAACTGTTAGGAGGCCTATAGACTACGCCCACTAGTGACTTTTCCCCCTTATTATTCCTTATCTCCACCCAAACTGTTTCACTATCCTGATCCTTTGACCAAATATCATTTCTGACTATTGCAGTGATTCCATCCTTGATTAACATAGCAACCCCACCTCCCTTTCCTTCCTGTCTGTCCTTCCTAATTGTCAAATACCCTTGTATGTTTAGTTCCCAGTCATGATTATCTTGCAGCCATGTTTCCGTAATGGCCACCAGATCATACCCATGTGTAGTTATTTGTACCGTCAAGTCGTCAATTTTGTTACGAATGCTGCATGCATTCAGATAAAGAACTTTCAAATATGTTTTCTGACAATTTATTCCTGCTTTTACCCCTTTTACTACATTACCTTTATCATTATACATTCTGTCCCTTCCTGACATGCTCTGGTTTTTAATTCCCCCGCTGCTACCTTGCTCTATTGCCTTCTCCGCTGTCATTTTTATTTTTCGCTCTCTTAAAACCTCCCCCCCACTAATTAGTTTAAAGCCCTCTCTATAGCCCTAGTTATTCGATTCGCCAGGATTCTAGTCCCAGCACTGGCCAAGTGAAGTCCGTCCCAACGGAACAGCTCTCTTCCGTCCCATTACTGATGCCAGTGTCCCAGGAAGCAAAACCCATTTCTCCCACACCAGTCTTTGAGCCATGCATTTAACTCTCTAATTTTATATACCCTAGCCAAATTTGCACGTGGCTCAGGTAGTAATCCAGAGATTATTACCCTTGTGGTTCTGCTTTTTAATTTGGCCCCTAGCTGCTCAAACTCCCTCAGCAGAACCTCCTTCCTTGTCCTATCTATGTCGTTGGTACCAACATGGACCACGACAACTGGATCCTCCCCCTCCCACTCCAAGTTTCTCTCCAGCCCAGAGGAGATGTCCTTAACCCTGGCACCGGGCAGGCAACACAGCCTTCAGGACTCTCGCTCTCGGCTGCAAAGAACTCTATCTATCCCCCTACCGATACTATCCCCTACCACTACAACATTTCTTTTAACTCCCCCCCACTTGACTGGCCCCCCGCTCCACGGTGCTGTGGCCAGGTTGCTCATCCTCCCCGCAGTCTCTGTTCCCACCCTCACAGGGAGTAAGAGCCTCAAACCTGTTGGACAAGAGCAAGGGCTGCGGCTCCTCCAACACTGACTGTTTTGTGAGCGGTTCGAATTGCTCCCACGCCCCTGGGTTCTAGACACCGGACTTAGGTACAAGGCGGCGATACAGAGAACACTCGAGTAGACAGGCGGTTGGATGTAAACAAAAACCAAGATTTTATTGAAGAGGAAAACTTGATACAATCTTATGGAAAAATTACTAGTGTAAACTTCTACAGGCAAAAATACAAAAGAAGAATAACTATACTTATACAGGGAATGGGGAACACATGGCACATCGAGGAAAAACAACTTTCTTAACAATCCCCTTATCCTTATCCCACCCCCTATACCTAACTAGATTAAGCTATGAGGGGTCAGAACTTCATGCTCACCAATCAAAAGGTTTGTTAGACTGAAAACAATGGTTCGGTTCGGGGTTCGCTCTTGGTGCTCTCTGGAGCCTGCCGTCGTCACGTGGTCTCCGGGCGCTGCAAGAGCGTTGTCCATGTTCGAGTACCCCAAAGTTAAAGTCTCTTTTTGGGTACTTTACCTTGAAGGGATGATTCTTCGTCGACAGCCGGCAGATTGAGTTGGTGTGCAGATATTCGAAGGTCGGCTGAGGCTGAAGGCCCAATAATTCGAAGCCTCCCCTCAGTTCATCTCCTCAGTTGGTCTTCTTCAGTCGGTCTTCTTCAGTCGGTCTTCCTCAGGTGGCCTTCCCTCCGGTGGTCTTCCCTCCTCCCCTCGTCGCGTCCCGCCTGGCCTGGCCTGAATTGTCCGTGTCCACCCGACCCGGTGCTGGGCTAGATGGAGTGGGAAAAGGGCACGGGCAAAGGCCAGGGGGTAAGTGCAGGATGGGGAAAGAGCGGCAGCCACGAGGGCGAGGGACCGAAGAGCGGCAGCACCAGCACACCAACCAACGAAGAACACACACCAACGAACACACCGATTGCTACCCGAGGGCCTTCAATTATACCTTTGTCGAAAACCCTTATCTGCGCGTTAAATCATGTTAGTTCTTTGTTTTAATCTTGGCGGGCTAATTTAAATAATGGTAGCAATCCATACTAACTGGTTTTAGATGGCCGGTAATCGTATCTACCGGCCCGATAATTGACTTGTATTGTCCTGAAAGTTCCTTGATGGGCCTGTCCGGCCTCGATGGCTCTGTTAATCTGTTTCCGATAATATATGTAGACTGCTTGATGGCCTTAACTATAGGCCTAAACTGAATTTAGATTTGTCTCCAAATCAGTCAAATGCATAATTCAGAGTCCTGTCTGGTTACAAAATACAAAGTCTCTCTTCGCAGAAGCCTGCAGCTTGGGTTTCGATCCACAAGCTGTCTGCGTTGCAGAGTCCATTTTAAAATCCCACAGACTTTCTGCCACGAGGCACGGACGCCATCTTGGGTACCCTTTTTGATTTAAAAAGTCCACGCAGGGTCCCGTTTATTAATAACAGCCTTCGGGGAAATGCAGAAATTTTGCAAATCTTATGTTTCACCATTCACTGCAACTCACTAAGCCACTTCCAAAGGTGCACACACATCTGTCCAAGAACGCAAAGTGTTGAAAATAAAGGTTTCATTGTTGGACAGCACATTAACAGAAACTTTACATGAACATGGGATAAAACACCCAAGTGGCTACCCATGTGTGTTGATGATATGATTGCACTCGGGTGAGGGTGAGTGTGAGGCATGGATAGTGAGATGGGGATGTGATGATGTAGACAGAGAGAGAGGGATGGGTGGAGGTGCAAGGTAAGTTGGTGTGAGTAAGGATTTGTAGGAGTAGGGTAGGGATGGCAGAGTGATGGGGATGTGATGAGTGGCACAGGAAGATGAAGGTGCGTGTGGCTTTGTACTAATGTTTTGTGATCTAATGAGATAATTGAAAGGTTTGCGCCACTGCACCCAGGTCCTCCTGACGACATCCCTGCTTGTGACCTCCTGTGCGATGTGCAACCAGGCTGTTTTGGTCTCCTGGGGAGGTCTCTTCCGCCCATGGGAAGGGAAGAGAACCACCCTGCGTGCTCTGACTCCATCCATAAGCATATGGAGGGAGTCATGGGAGAACCTGGGTGCAGCCCTGCACCTCTGTGCAGTGATTGTCAGTGTTTGCAGCAATTCAATGCTGCAGAACACTGAAAGCACAAATGTCAAAAGAAAGTTGGCCGTGGTTCCTTTAAGGAAACCAGCTGATGACGCGTCATGAATGACATCACCAGACCCGCTTCCTCTAATTGGCCCGGAAAACATGGTGGGCAGGCTTAAGCCCTATCAACGTAAATTATTTTTCTGGAGTGGGACGGAGCCAGCAGCAGGGCCGTGATGCGCCACTTACATTGCCCGTCCCGGACCCGCCGAGTGAGCAAAATCCAGCCCTGTGTGTCTCCTTAACCAATCAGATTGGAAAATTGTTAATGAGGCACGCAGTCTGAATCAGGAAGTATAAGTTAGAATAGTTAATTCAATGGCAGATCGTATACAGAAAGCAAAATAAAAGGAAAGAAAGTTGTGATTAAGTGAAAGAGATAAAAGAGACAGAAATACATTTTATTTAAATGTTTAAATTTTTTACAATCTCCAACAATAATTAAAATCTGAAGGAATGGGACTTGTAAAAGTTAATTTTCAGTGCCAGAGAGATTGTTTGGCAGTAATTAAGATTTATCACATCATTAAAAGTGTACTTAGACTGTAATTTACTCACACTAGAATGGTCAAGCCCTAGCTTTTTCTGGCAAGTTTAGTGGGTATCTATCACGTAAGTGCACCAATTTCATGCACTTCCATGTGTTTCAACGCCGAATCTCTCGGCAAGATATTGTTATAGTGCATCTTCTACAGGAGCAGGGTAACTTGGACAGCAACTTCCTGATTTCCACGTTTGACTGCGCATGTCTGGTTACTGGAAGTTGCTGTCCAATTTATTCTTTAATAACAGTGAGCGCTGAGAGCCTCATCATTATTTTACCGCAAAACCCGGGCCATAAAAATCTCAGCCTGGGTGTTCCGCCGTGCGTCTGCCCAAAAGCAACCATGGGCAGAAATTGCACTCTTCTGCTTTTCTGTCTATTGTGTACAATTTTGGTCTCCTTAACTAAGGAAGGATATACTTGCCATAGAGGGAGTGCAACGAAGGTTCACCAGACTGATTGCTGGGATGGGGGGATTGTCCAATGAGGAGAGATTTAGTAGTCTAGGCCCGTATTCTCTAGAGTTTAGAAGAATGAGAGGTGATCTCATTGAAACATACAAAATTCTTACATGGCTTGACAGGGTAGATGCAGGGAAGATGCTTCCCCTGGCTGGGGAATCTAGAACCAGGTGTCACAGTCTCAGAATAAGGGGTTGGCCATTCAGGACTGAGATGAGGAGAAATTTCTTCACTCAGAGGGTGGGGAATCTTTGGAATTCTCTACCCCAGAGGGCTGTGGAGGCTCAGTCATTGAGCATATTCAAGACAGAGCTCGATAGATTTTTGGATTTTAAGGGAATCAAGGTATATGGGTATATTGCAGGAAAGTGGAGATGAGGTAAAAGATCAGCCATGATCTTATTGAATGGAGGAGCAGGCTCAAAGAAGCAAATGACCTACTCCTGCTCCTATTACTTATGTTCTTATGTTCTGTCATGTATTGATCCATTGGCTTTTCTGCCGCCCCTCAAGAATAGTGTTGCCAAGGCCCACAGGAAAGTGGAGAACAGTTTAACTTTATTTGCAATACTTACCATTGCCCTGCCCCTGTATATGCTGGTTGCAGGACCAGCTGGAATAGACCAGGTGGGCCCACCTCTCAGTATAAACTTCAAGGGAGGATTTAGAAGGTACCAAATGTAAATATCTGTGAACTGCCTTGGGCTGGCAAAAAGAACTGACACAGAGGACTGTTTCAGGGTAAATGTATTATGGTACTGCCAAGATAACTTGCGTAGATTTGCAATATTTTTTGCCTATGGTCACACTCCTGCTGCACATTTAGGGAATGATATCCCTTTCTGTTGATGTAAATCACTATAGCTTCTACTGGCATACTATTAGCCATATGAGTGCAGCCCATGGTCGCTTGTACTTTTGTGAAGTCTACCAGCCTGAAAAAAATCTAATACCTTTTCACGTTCAGAAGCTGCATGCATGGGGAATGAAACGAACAGACTAGCTGGCGTGAACACTACATTAGTCGCATGCTTGATGCCATAGTGGACTGTGAAATGTTGCAGAAATCCACTGCACTAGACTGAAAGGATCTCTATGTGTAAAATGTCAGTGCAGTGGAAACCAGCTCCTTGAACCGAACAGTAGCGTTCCTTGATGATGGCTTCAGGTTGGGTTGAGGTTGCATAGCTCATGGAGTGTATTTTTGAACAATCGGTGTTTTCTCATGCACTGCTCTTCAGGCAGCTGAAGGCAAGAGTTCCGTGCTCAGTACAAACTGGTGGATTGTTGGCTCCTTACCTTCTTCAGTCTCTGCTAATGTAGCTGACCGTTATCTGATCCGGTCACACCTCCATCTCCTCCTCATCATCAAACAAGGCCAATTACAGAGGAATGCCCAGAAATAATGTCATGCTCTCTGGCACCCCAAAAAGAATTCCCGTTAAGAAACTGTGTAGAACCCTTGGAGATAAAGGTGAACCCTTGCAAACCAGGCTACAGACACTGGTCAGAATTCCTCACAGATGTGCTGAGGAAGAGTGCGACATGTTCATGGGTCCACCTGATTATTAATAATAATACACATCCTTGAAATGCTGAAAGCACAATTCCACTGTTTGGACAGGTCTGATGGTGCTCTATAATATGCTCCAGTGTGACTATCGAGCATAGTCATTGCCAGGTTTCATTTCAATATATTATAATTTTTTTTATTCGTTCCTGGATGTGGGTGTCGCTGGCAAGGCCAGCATTTATTGCCCATCCCTAAATGCCCTTGAGAAGGTGGTGGTGAGCCGCCTTCTTGAACTGCTGCAGTCTGTGCGGTGAAGGTACTCCCACAATGCTGTTAGGGAGGGAGTTCCAGGATTTTGACCCAGCAACGAATGAAGGAACGGCAATATATTTCCAAGTCAGGATGGTGTATGACTTGGAGGGGAACTTGGAGGTGATGGTGTTCCCATGTGCCTGCTGCCCTTGTCCTTCTAGGTGGTAGAGGTGGTGGATTTGGGAGGTGCTGTCGAAGAAGCCTTGACGAGTTGCTGCAGTGCATCTTGTAGGTGGTACACACTGCCACCATGGTGCGTGACGTAAGAAAATTACTAGGCACTTGGTCTGAGTATTAAACAAGGCTTTAATCAACTGTTTTTCAACATGGAGACCTAGTTGTGTCCTTCACTAGTTCCTGTTAAAGAATGTCCTGAGCAAGCTGGGCCCATGCCCGAGTATTTATACTCTCCCTGGACAGCACCACCAGCAGGCCGCCCAGTATTATTTCATTAGTCATTTCCACATGAATGACAAGATTCATGTCAGTGCGCCTGTGGTGGAGGGAGTGAATGGGGTGCCAATCAAGCGGGCTGCTTTGTCCTGGATGGTGTCGAGCTTCTTGAGTGTTGTTGGAGCTGCACTCATCCAGGCAAGTGGAGAGTATTCCATCACACTCCTGACTTGTGCCTGTAGATGGTGGAAAGGCTTTGGTGAGTCAGGAGGTGAGACAGCCTCTGACCTGCTCTTGTAGACACAGTAATTATGTGGCTGGTCCAGTTAATTTTCTGGTCAATGGTGACCTCCAGGATGTTGATGTTTGTGGATTTGGCAATGTCAATACTGTTGAATGTGAAGGGACAGTGGTTAGATGCTCTGTTGTTGGAGATAAGTCATTGCATGGCACTTCTGTGGCACCAATGTGACTTGCCACTTATATAGCCGAAGCATGAATGTTGTCCAGGTCTTGTTGCATGCGGGCATAGACTGTTTCATTATCTGAGAAGTTGCAAATGGAACTGAACACTGTGCACTGAACACTGTGCAGTCACTAAGTGGTAGAGGTCGTGAGTTTGGGAGGTGCTGTCGAAGAAGCTTTAGTGAGTTGCTGCAGTGCATCTTGTAGATGGTACACACTGCAGCCATGGTACACCAGTGGTGGAGGGAGTGAATGTTTAAGGTGGTGGATGAGGTGCCAATCAAGCGGGCTGCTTTGTCCCCACTTCTGACCTTATGATGGAGGGAAAGTCATTGATGAAGCAGCTGAAGATGGTTGGGCCTAGGACACTACCCTGAGGAACTCCTGCAGCAATGTCCTGGGGCTGAGAAGATAGGCCTGCAACAATCACAACCATCTTCCTTTGTGCTAGGTATGACTCCAGCCAGTGGAGAGTCTTTCCCCCGATACCCATTGACTTCAATTTTACTAGGGCTCCTTGATGCCACTCACGGTCAAATGCTGCCTTGATGTCAAGGGCAGTCACTTTCACCTCACTGCTGGAATTCAGCTCTTTTGTCCATGTTTGGACCAAGGCTGTAATGAGGTCTGGAGCTGAGTGGTCCTGGCGGAACCGAAACTGAACATCAGTGAGCAGGCTATTGGTGAGTAAATGCCGCTTGATAGCACCTTCCATCAATTTGTTGATGATTGTGAGTAGACTGATGGAGCGTTAATTGGCCAGATTAGATTTGTCCTGTTTTTTGTGGACAGGACTTACGTGGGCAGTTTTCTACATTGTCGGGTAGATGCCAGTGTTGTAGCTGTACTGAACAACTTGACAAGAGGAGCGGCTAGTTCTGGAGCACAAGTCTTCAGCACAACAGCCGGGATATTTTCAGGGCCCATAGCCTTTGTTGTATCCAGTTGTTTCGTAATATCACATGGAGTGAATCGAATTGGCTGAAGATTGGCTTCTGTGATGGTGGGGGTCTCAGGAGCAGGCCGAGATGAATCATCCACTCCGCACTTCTGGCTGAAGATGGTTACAAACACTTCAGCCTGTCTTTTGCATTCATGTGCTGGGCTCCACCATCATTGAGGATGAGGATATTCATGGAGCCTCCTTCTCCCGTCAGTTGTTTAATGGTCCACCACCATTCACGTCTGGATGTGGCAGGACTGCAGAGCTTTGATCTGATCCATTGGCTATGGGATCGCATAGCTCTGTCTATAGCATGCTGCTTACATTGTTTAGCATGCATGTAGTCCTGTGTTGCATCTTCCCCAGGTGGCACCTCATTTTTAGGTAAGCCTGGTGCCGCTCCTGGCATGCTCTTCTATACTCCTCATTGAACTAGGGTTGGTCGCCTGGCTTGACAGTAATGGTAGAGTGAGGGATATGCGCACGGAGTTGGGGGTAATATATTGGCATGGATAGGGGATTGGCTAACTAACAGAAAACACAGAGTCAGGATAAATGAGTCATTTTCTGGCTGGCAATCAGTAACTAGTTGGGTGCCAAAGGGATCAGTGCTGGGGCCTCAATTATTGACGATCTATATTAATGACTTGGATGAAGGGACTGACTGTACTGTAGCTAAATTTGCTGATGATACAAAGGTAGGTGGTTAGCAAGTTGTGAGGAGGACACAAAGGGCTGGATTTTTTCAATGGGGAGCTTTTGGAGGCGGGACTCACACTTTTTTGGTTGTAGTCCCACCTCCATCAACTTGTGGCCAACCCACACTATTTTCCCTTGATTGACCTTGTTAAGCCCGCCCAGTGGGCTCAACAGGCCTATTAAGGGACACCTGGTTACTGGTCACGTCAGCGATTGACCTTTCATCTGTCAAGAGCTTTTGACAGATGAAAAATCAGCATTTGACAGCTCTGTGAAGCTGACAAACACTGACAATCCGTCTTCTAACTTGAGTCCTTCTACTCAGACTCAGTTAGAGATCTCTCCAGACCAGAAAGCAGAGGCTGCAGCTTTTGACAGTTCAGCGGCCATTCTGCTTCCTGTGCCGGTGAGCTGAGGGACTCCCGAGAACTGAAGGAAGGAAGCCTACAGGAGAAAGTAAAGGTAAGTAAAACTTATTAAAACACTTTACACTCACCTCACACACTTACCTCTGTACACATACACCCATCACTCACCTGCACAATGGACATCTCGACCCCTCCAACCCCTGCAGACTGACGGCCCGCCTCGCTAAATTGGCGTGGTTCGGAGCCATCGGGAAACCCACACTTCAGGGCTAAAAATAGGGATTAAGCAAAAAACTGCCTGTTAAACTACCTGTTAATTGGCACTAATCCCCTTCCCGCCTCAGGGAGGCAGCTCCCAGCATAGGTCGGGTCCCCGTCTCCTGGAACATTAGCACGGAGGCGGGTTGGGGGTGGGATGGGTTCCTGCCCCTCGATTCTGCAATTTTCCCACCACCCCGGCCTCTAAACCCGCCTCCTCGGGGCTTGGAATATCAAGCCCAAAGAGTCTGCAAAGGGATATGGATAGGTTAAGTGAATGGGCAAAAATTTGGCAGATGGAGTATAATGTGGGAAAATGTGAGGTTATCCACTTTGGAAGGAAGAATGAAAAAGCAAATTATTACTCAAATGGAGTGAGACTACAAAATGCATGCAGGTACAGCAAGTAATTAGGAAGGCTAATGGAATGTTGGCCTTTATTGCAAGGGGTATGGAGTATAAAAGTAGGGAAGTTTTGATGCAACTTTACAGGGCGCTGGTGAGACCGCACCTGGAGTACTGCGTACAGTTTTGGTTTCCATATTTAAATAAGCATATACTTGCATTGGAGGCAGTGCAGAGAAGGTTCACTAGGTTGATTCCTGGGATGAAGGGGTTGACGTCTGACAAAAGGTTGAGCAGGTTGGCCCTGTACTCATTGGAGTTTAGAAGAATGAGAGGTGATCTTATTGAAACATATAAGATTCTGAGGGAGATAGACAGGGTGGATGCTGAGAGGATGTTTCCCCTAGTGGGGGATCTAGAACTAGGGGGCATAGTTTCAGAATGAGGGGTCGCCCATTTAAGACGGAGATGAGGAGGAATTTCTTCTCTCAGAGGGTTGTGAATCTTTGGAATTCTCTACCCCAGAGAGCTGTGGAGGCGGAGTCATTGAATATATTCAGGGCAGAGATTGACAGACATTTGAACTACAAGGGAATTAAGTGGTATGGGGAGAGAGCAGGAAAGTGGTGTTGAGGCCAAAATTGGATCAGCCATCATCTTATTGAATGGCGGAGCAGGCTCGAGGGGCTGATTGGCCAACTCCTGCTCCTGTTTTCTATGTTCTTATGTTCTTATGCCAAGCCATGAGGTTACAGATTCTGGTAGAATACAATTCTGCTGCTGCTGATGGATGCCCAGTTTTGAGCTGCTAGATCTGTTCTGAATCTATCCGATTTAGCACGGTGGGTAGTGCCACACAACATGATAGAGGGTGTCCTCAGTGTGAAGTTGGGACTTTGTCTCCACAAAGACTGTATAATGGTCACTGCTAGCAATACTGTCATGGACAGATGCATCTGCGACAGGTAGATTGGTAAGGATGAGGTCAAGTATGTTTTTCCCTCATGTTGGTTCTCTCACCACCTGCTGCAGGCCCAGTCTGGCAGTTATGTCCTTCAGAACTCGGCTAGCTCGATCAGTAGTGGTGCTACCGAGCCACTCTTGGTGATGGACATTGAAGTCCCCCACCCAGAGTACATTCTGTGCCCTTGCTACCCTCAATGCTTCTTCCAAGTGGTGTTCAACATGGGGGAGAACTGATTCATCAGCTGAGGGAGGGTGGTAGGTGGTAATCAACAGGATGTTTCCTTGCCCATGTTTGACCCGATGTCAGGTTATTTAATGGTGTCCAGAGTCATGTTGAGGACTGCCAGGGCCACTCCCTCCTGACTGTATACCATTGTGGTGCCACCTCTGGTGGGTCTGTCCTGCCAGTGGGATAGGACAGGACCAGGGACGGTGATGGAGGAGTCTAGGACATTGGCTGAAAGGTATGATTCTGTCAGTATGACTATGTCGGGCTGTTGCTTGACTAGTCTGTAGGACAGCTCTCCCAATTTTGGCACAAGTCCCCAGCTGTTAGTGAGGAGGACTTTGCAGGGTTGACTGGGCTGGGTGTGCCGTTGTTGTGTCCGAAGCTGGTGCCTTGATCGATGCCGGGTGCTCCATCCGGTTTTATTCTTATTATTGTTTCTGAGTGCAACTGAGTGACTTGCTAGGTCTTTTCAGAGGGCAGTTAAGAGTCAACCACATTGCTGTGGGTCTGGAGTTTACGACAATCCGGTAGTTTCATGGTTACCATTACTGACACTAGGGGCTGAATTTTGCCAGTGCTCAGAGTGCGGGTTTGGAGGCGGGTCCACTGTCAAAATCACAAAGATTGACAGCGGGTAGGTATCCCACTGTAAACCTGCCTCCTTGTCAGTTTCCCAAGTGTCGAGTCTGTCACCCCTGAACAGACCCAACACCAAGCGACGGGTCAGCCAATTTAGATAGTTAAAAGCTTATTAAAAGGTATTTAAGAACCAGTTTCCCATGTACTTACCATTTTCCCAGGTTTTCAACGAGTTTCCTGGAGAGCGGCTATCACGTCAGGTTAAGTGTGTCGGGTTCTCAATGATTGGATTGCTGTGAATAGGTGACAGCTGCAAAAGTGGTATAAAACCAACCATTTCACAGCTGTTCACTTCCCAATCTTAGAAGCTGGAACATTAATGATTTGTAACTCACTTTTGAGCTTTATGCACTTTTGAAGTGTTTGGAGTAATCTCTCTGTCCACTGTCACCTCCTTGGAACAACCTATATCAAATTTGGCAGATTACTTCTGTAATCTCAACCTCACCTGCCATCTATTCCATCAGCATCGGTGCCCTTGAAAAAATCTCACCTTGGTCCTCAGAATCCCAACACGATCAGCCCCAACACCAGCATCACCAGGCACACCAGCAGCACCAACATTCACACCAACCTTCTCCGCAATCAACAGATGCTGCACAGGACACAGGGCATCAGCACCCGTGCACATTGCTGCCCGGTATGCCAGCAATGGCCTCACCATGGCCAGATTTACTTCACTTGATGCTGTACACCCTGGCTGCCACATGATGCACCAGGTTGGCACCACCACACACCAGCACCATAAAGCATCCCTACAATGTCCAAGCCATTTTCACACTCAACACCATTGGGGGTGGGGGGACGTTATGTCTCACCATTCACTGGAACCCACGAAAACACAAATCTGTCCAAGAAAGCAAAGTGGTGACAATAAGGATTTCAATGCTTGATAGCACAATAACAGAAAGTTTACACAAACATTGGCTGAAACATCCAAGTGCCTACCCTTCTGTGTTGTTAGTTGGTATGATTAGACTAGGATGAGGGTGAATGTGAGGGGTGGCTAGTGAGATGGAGAAGTGATAATGTGGATAGAGAGGGATGGATGGAGGTGCAAGGTAAGTTGGTGTGAGTAAGGATGTGCAGGAGTAGGGTAGGGAAGGCAGAGTGATGGGGATATGATGAGTGGCACAGGAGGATGAGGTTGAGTCTGGCTTTGCAGTAACCTTTTGTGATCTACTGAGATCATTGAAAGGTTTGCACCACTGCACCCTGGTCCTCCTGATGACATCCCTGCTTGCGCCCTCCTGTGCAATGTGCAACCAGGCTGTGTTGGTGTTCTGGGGAGGTCTCTTCTGTCCATTGGAAGGGAAGAGAACCTCCATGCATGCTGTGACTCCCTCCATAAGTATATGGAGGGAGTCATGGGAGAGCCTGGGTGCAGCCGTGCACCTTTGTGCAGTGATTGTCAGTGCTTGCAGCACCTCAATGCTGCAGAACACTGACAGCTCAACTGTCAAAATCAATTTGGACATGGCCCCTTTAAGGAAACCGGCTGATGACGCATCGTCAAATGACATCTTCAGACCCGCATCCTATTAATTGTCTGGGAACCTTGCAGGGCAGGCTTAAGAAGTCCAATCAATGTAAAATCACTTGTTGGAGGCTGGGATCGAGACAGATGTGAGGTCCCCACATGCCACGGACGTCGCCCGCCACGGACCCACCGAGGTTGAAAACTATTTGGTGTGAAAGTATCCAAAAGTAGGAGAAAAGTTAAGTCAACAATATGTTTTGTTATAGGTACTAACGTCACAGCTTAGAAAGTTTCAATTACATTTAAATAACTGTAATCTTTATTATGCTCACTGTATGTTGATGAGCTGACATTGGCTTTAATCTGTCATTTTAGGTCATTATTAAATGTACTTTTGTTTTCCTTCAGTGCATTACATTCACATGCCCTTCAAATCCATTTCTCCACTTGGAGATAAAATATTCATTGTGCTATCATGGTTAGTCAACTTAGTAACTGTAAGTGAATGACATTTTATTATGGATGCGCTCCAAATATTGCAGAATGACCGCTGTATCAGCACTTTTCCAGTGGTTTATTGTGTGTCAGCTTACAGGCTTCAACATAAGGTATCTGTACTTTAAAAGGTGTAAGACCAGCTGTTAGAGCAATTTTTATGAAAGTCATTTACATCATAAAGTCGCCTGTGCCACACCAAAGGCATATGTTCCTGTTTTGCACTTTCTTCTTAACGTAGAATGGCAATAGATGCCAAACAGCACTATTCATAATAACTTATTAAAATGCTCCTCTAAAAGTGTTTCATGTAATTCTGTGGGGAATGATGATTGAATACTTCATAGAATTTTTACTGGGTTCATTGCTGGTGGTTAATTGCTGTCATTGCAAATTCATCCTTTCTCAATTTTGTAAATTTTAGAATTTGTAAAGACCATGGCTGGAACTGTCTTGTCTATGGAGATTAATGCTATTTGTATGGTAATTATATGTAGCTGCCAACCCCCTAACAACTAGAAAACACTTTTCTAATTTGTTTGCCTGATAATTGACTGCCAATAGTGATGAAAATTCACTACATCTTCAATAATTAGTTTAATAGCTAAAAAGCGAGAAATACAATGTGGAACCTATTTTACAGTCTCAGCACTTAACCAATGAGATTCGATCTCTCTCCCCACCCCATTTGCAGAATGGTTCATGAAGTTATTGCTAGCAACCTTCTTTGTGAATAAGTACTCAGAAATATTTGCAGCACAAGAAAGATGATGATGTTGCAGATTGTATTTGTGGTCCTTGCTGCTGTACCTAAAAGCTTCTAGTGTTTCTCCCTTGCATAATTCACAAGCATCTGTAGGGGCTCATGAAAGAAAAGGGACTGTGCAAAATCGATGCTCAGCCAATTCAACCAAATTTTGTACACTCCACAGATGGATCACCAAACTTTTAGTAATTTTCTATCAGTTAAATGGCTCATTAGCTGTTTGAGAAGTGTTAAAAGAATCATTAATTGCACATGTGTTACGGCTGGCTTTCTTTTTGCCATTCAAACAAACAATTTTGTGTTCAATTAAATCATACATTTGAAAACAGTGTCTAGCCACCATTTTGTTAGTGGGCTTTAAATAACAGTGATAAAGGCCATTTAGACATTCTTCAAAAAAGAGGAAAATATAGCCCTCAGATTTGTATTGAATCAGAACCGTAGAACATAAGGTAGTAACATCCTTCATTTTGGGTCAATATAAATTTACCTGTGCTACACCTTAGTCACTTCAACTACTTCGTCACTTCACAATGGTAAATGTACCCTGTAACTTATTTGTTATATCTAGAAGAAATAAAGTAGAGTGTACATTTATCATCATTATATTTTGTCAGCAATACACTGTATATAGTCTTCCTTATATAAATCTCAATCTATATATCTTCCTATGTGAGTTATTTGAACTGGATCTGAGCTTCCCATCAATGAGCAGCATCAATTGATCTGATATTTTCCTAATTTTAATCAGTTCTTTGATCAACGGATAAACTTTCATCCAGTTTTACAATATTAAAACCGCACCCCAGTATTTTTCATGTTGATGGTATTACTGTTGCTAAATAGGTTAAAAGTTTAGGTCTATTTAAAGGCATTTCACAATAGCTTATAAAGTCTTCCGGATTCAGACCCTAAAGCCACAGCTGAAATAAACCTCTTGTGTTTGACAACATCTCCTCTTGAAACAGGTTCAATCTCTTTCAGCCAGACAGATATTTGACAAAATTTCCTTCTATGAGATTAATATGTGTTAGACTCTCTCAGTTATAAAAATGTCCTTCGCAAATGGTTCAATTTTGCTTTTATTTGGCTGCATCTCCAAAGCAATAATTTTGCTAATATTTTAATGAAATTGTGTCTTCTGTTTGAGCCCTGTCTGAAGAATGGTTCATAAATGTAATAAGACAGGGGGCAGCAAGGCACATGTATAGGTTTCATGCTTCCCACAGGCATTTTGTTCAACTGTAGTTATAGATTTGTGTCAGTGAAAAGAATTACCTCGGCTTGTTTTGATCATTGCAGGTATACCGATCTCTTTGTTTTTCCTCAAGTCTCTGAGCTGTTAGTAGAATATTTATTATTGTAATGAAACAACCCTGTATCTGTATATAATGAACTGTATAGGTTTTTTTTCCTTCTCTTTTTCCTCTCTTCATTTCTCCTTCAGTGCAATTCTGAGGGAGGTGCCATCTTTCATATGAGACGTTAAACTGAGGCCTCGTCTGCCTCTCAGGTGGAAGTTACAGATTCCACAGCACTATTCGAAGAAGAGCAGGGGAGTTGTCCTGATGTCCTGGTCAACATTTATCCCTCAGCCAACATCTAAAAAAAAGATGATCTGGTCATTTATTTTTCTGCTGTTTTTGGGATCTTGCTGTGTGCAAATTGGCTGCTGCCTTTTGTACATTCCAACAGTGACTACACTTCAAAGTACTTCAGTAGCTGTAAAGCGCTTTGGAACATCCTGAGATCATGAAAGATGTTCCATGAAAGTCTTTTTTTCTTTTTCATGTGGTTATTGTGTATAATGTACAACATGTGTTAGGGTCCAGGATTTCCTGACCAGTACTCTCTGTGATCCCTGCTACTTGACAGGAGCACACAATCAGGAAGTCAGCACTAAGATGTATGATACAAAATACCAGAATAAACTGTTTTTTTATGAATCCCTGTTATGTTTATGCTTATACAGCAGTGTGGGATGATTACATTTAAAACTACATTTAAAAAAATGTTCCTCTGCTTGTGACCATTCTTCATAGTATGAACCTGAACACTAAGGGCTGGATTTCCTCAGTGGTGTCGGGATGGTGGCGGGATAGCTGGTTGCGGGTTCCGGTTCTGGTCCCGTTCCCGGCTGCAGCCACTTTGTCAAAGGGATTTTCCCTTGATTGGCCTTATTAAGCCCACCCTGCGGGCTTCCCAGCCAATTAACAGCAAGCAAGTCTAATGACGTCATTTGATTACGCGTCATCAGCCGGTTTCCTTAAAGGGACCATGACCACATTGAGTTTGACAGTTGTGCTGTCAGTGTTTTACAGCATTGAGGTGCTGCAAACACTGACAAGCATTGCGCAGAGGTGGACAATTGCACCCAGGCTCTTCAATGATTCCCTCCATATGCTTATGGAGGGAGTCACAGCACGCAGGGCGGTTCTCTTCCCTTCCAAGGGTGGAAGAGACCTCCCCAAGACACCAATGCAGCCTGGTTGCACATTGCACAGGAGGACACGAGCAGGGATGTCATCAGGAATCCTTGGCTGCAGTGGCGCCAACCTTTCAATGATCTCAGTAGATCACGAAACGTTACTGCAAAGCCACACTCAAACTCACCCTGCTGTGCCACTGATCACATCCCCATCACTCTGCCTTCCATACCCTTCTCCTGCACATCCTTACTCACACCAACTTACCTTGCACCTCCACCCATCTCTTTCTATCTACATTATCACTTCCCAATCTCACTAGCCACCCCTCACACTCACCCTCATCCGACTGCAAGCATACCAACTAACAACACACAACGGTAGGCACTTGAGAGGTTTAGCCAATGTCCATGTGAAGTTTCTGGTAATGTGTTGTCATACAGTGAAATCTATATTTTTAACACTGCCCCTTATTGGACATATCTGTGTGCACCTTGAGAAGTGTCTTACTGAGTTCCAGTGAATGTTGAGACATAGCTTCCCCCTTCCACCACCGCCCCCCCCCCCTGCTATTGTGATGAGTGTGCATGGAATGGCTTGGACATTAAAGGGATGCTTTATGGTGCTGGTGTGGGATGGTGTCAACCTGACGCATCATGTGGCAGCCAGGGTTTACAGCATCAAGTGAAGTAAATCTGGCCATGGTGATGCCATCGCTGGCCTCCCGGGCAGCAATGTTGTCAGGGCTGATGCCCTGTGTCCTGTGCAGCATCGGAGAAGGTTGGTGTTGTTGGTGCTGCTGGTGTGCCTGGTGATGTTGGTGTTGGGGCTGAGCGTGGAAGGAATCAGAGGAGCAAGGTGAGATAGTTTCTCAGGCACCGATGTTGCTGCAATAGATGGCAGCTGCAGGTGAGATGACAGAAGCGATCTGTCAGTGGTGAGAGAGTTTGTTCCAATGAGGTGGCACTGGACATACAGTTGGCTCTCAACACTTGCAAGTTAAAGAAATCTCTATATGTATTACAAATGCAGTAACCAACAGTTTCTGCGCTCTGAAACTGACCATCTGCAACATGGCATCCTTTACACCACTTCTGCAGCTGTCAGATTATCAGATACATCAGAGCAGACTCAACCCATGCCAGGGTGAGCTGGCGTGTTCCCTGAACAGCGGGTAACGCATGGGGGAGCATGTAAAATTGCAGGGAAGCCTCAAACTACCATTAAATTGGCTGTTACCAAGCCATTTAATGAGCTCAGTTGTCTCCCCCGCCGCTTGGTGTCGGGTCAGTTCTCCAATGATAGACCCAACACATGGAAGGCTCACGTGGAGGTGGGTTGACAGCAGGTTTCCTACCCGCTGTCAATCTTTGCTATTTTGACAGCGGACCTGCCTCCAAACCCACCCTCTGAGGCCGGCAAAATCCAGCCCTAAGTTTCAACAGGCTATTCCACCAGTGGGCCATTACAAACGAGCCCAATCCTATCTTTGTGTGATGTCTACATTTAACAAAAATTATTGGATAACAGTCAGGAGCAGAAATCATTACGATAGCAAAATACTGCGGCAGCTGGAAATCCGCAATAACAACAGAAAATGCTGGAAAAACTCAGCAGCCCAGGCAACATCCGTGGAGAGAGAAATAGAGTCAACGTTTCAGGTTTCGACCTGAAATGTTGACTCTATTTCTCTCTCCACGGATGTTGCCTGGCCTGCTGAGTTTTTCCAGCATTTTCTGTTGTTGTTGCGGAAATCATTACCTTAGCTCTGGAATGCTGAGGCCAATTACCGTACATCCACTATCCCCCTGGCTGAGGCCAGTTCCGTACATCCACTATCCCCCTGGCTGAGGCCAGTTACCGTACATCCACTATCACCCTGGCTGAGGCCAGTTACCGTACATCCACTATCACCCTGGCTGAGGCCAGTTACCGTACATCCACTATCACCCTCGCTGAGGCCAGTTACCGTACATCCACTATCACCCTCGCTGAGGCCAGTTACTGTACACCCACTATCACCCTCGCTGAGGCCAGTTACCATGCATCCACTATCACCCTGGCTGAGACCAGTTACTGTACATCCACTATCCCCCTGGCTGAGGCCAGTTACTGTACATCCACTATCACCCTGGCTGAGGCCAGTTACTGTACATCCACTATCACCCTGGCTGAGGCCAGTTACCGTACATCCACTATCCCCCTGGCTGAGGCCAGTTACCGTACATCCACTATCCCCCTGGCTGAGGCCAGTTACTGTACATCCACTATCACCCTGGCTGAGGCCAGTTACTGTACATCCACTATCACCCTGGCTGAGGCCAGTTACCGTACATCCACTATCACCCTGGCTGAGGCCAGTTACTGTACATCCACTATCACCCTGGCTGAGACCAGTTACCGTACATCCACTATCACCCTGGCTGAGGCCAGTTACCGTACATCCACTATCACCCTGGCTGAGGCCAGTTACTGTACATCCACTATCCCCCTGGCTGAGGCCAGTTACTGTACATCCACTATCACCCTGGCTGAGGCCAGTTACTGTACATCCACTATCACCCTGGCTGAGGCCAGTTACTGTACATCCACTATCACCCTGGCTGAGGCCAGTTACTGTACATCCACTATCACCCTGGCTGAGGCCAGTTACTGTACATCCACTATCACCCTGGCTGAGGCCAGTTACTGTACATCCACTATCACCCTGGCTGAGGCCAGTTACCATACATCCACTATCACCCTGGCTGAGGCCAGTTACCGTACATCCACTATCACCCTGGCTGAGGCCAGTTACCGTTCATCCACTATCACCCTGGCTGAGACCAGTTACTGTACATCCACTATCACCCTGGCTGAGGCCAGTTACCGTACATCCACTATCACCATCGCTGAGGCCAGTTACCGTACATCCACTATCCCCCTGGCTGAGGCCAGTTACTGTACATCCACTATCACCCTGGCTGAGGCCAGTTACTGTACATCCACTATCACCCTGGCTGAGGCCAGTTACCGTACATCCACTATCCCCCTGGCTGAGGCCAGTTACTGTGCATCCACTATCACCCTGGCTGACGCCAGTTACCGTACATCCACTATCTCCCTGGGTGAGGCCAATTACCGTACATCCACTATCCCCCTGGCTGAGGCCAGTTACTGTACATCCACTATCACCCTTTAATGAGGCCAGTTACTGTACATCCACTATCACCCTGGCTGAGGCCAGTTACCGTACATCCACTATCACCCTGGCTGTGACCAGTTACTGTACATCCACTATCACCCTGGCTGAGGCCAGTTACCGTACATCCACTATCACCCTGGCTGAGGCCAGTTACTGTACATCCGCTATCCCCCTGGCTGAGGCCAGTTACCGTACATCCACTATCACCCTGGCTGAGGCCAGTTACTGTACATCCACTATCCCCCTGGCTGAGGCAAGTTACCGCACATCCACTATCACCCTGGCTGAGGCCAGTTACCGTACATCCACTATCACCCTGGCTGAGGCCAGTTACCGTACATCCACTATCACCCTGGCTGAGGCCAGTTACCGTACATCCACTATCACCCTGGCTGAGGCCAGTTACTGTACATCCACTATCCCCCTGGCTGAGGCCAGTTACCGTACATCCACTATCACCCTCGCTGAGGCCAGTTACTGTACATCCACTATCCCCCTGGCTGAGGCAAGTTACTGTACATCCACTATCACCCTGGCTGAGGCCAGTTACCGTACATCCACTATCACCCTGGCTGAGGCCAGTTACTGTACATCCACTATCACACTGGCTGTGACCAGTTACTGTACATCCACTATCACCCTGGCTGAGGCCAGTTACCGTACATCCACTATCACCCTGGCTGAGGCCAGTTACTGTACATCCACTATCACCCTGGCTGAGGCCAGTTACTGTACATCCACTATCCCCCTGGCTGAGGCAAGTTACCGCACATCCACTATCACCCTGGCTGAGGCCAGTTACCGTACATCCACTATCACCCTGGCTGAGGCCAGTTACCGTACATCCACTATCACCCTGGCTGAGACCAGTTACTGAACATCCACTATCACCCTGGCTGAGGCCAGTTACTGTACATCCACTATCCCCCTGGCTGAGGCCAGTTACCGTACATCCACTATCACCCTCGCTGAGGCCAGTTACTGTACATCCACTATCCCCCTGGCTGAGGCAAGTTACTGTACATCCACTATCACCCTGGCTGAGGCCAGTTACCGTACATCCACTATCACCCTGGCTGAGGCCAGTTACCGTACATCCACTATCACCCTGGCTGAGACCAGTTACTGTACATCCACTATCACCCTGGCTAAGGCCAGTTACTGTACATCCACTATCCCCCTGGCTGAGGCCAGTTACCGTACATCCACTATCACCCTGGCTGAGGCCAGTTACTGTACATCCACTATCCCCCTGGCTGAGGCCAGTTACCGTACATCCACTATCCCCCTGGCTGAGGCCAGTTACTGTACATCCACTATCCCCCTGGCTGAGGCCAGTTACCGTACATCCACTATCACCCTGGCTGAGGCCAATTACCGTACATCCACTATCACCCTGGCTGAGGCCAATTACCGTACATCCACTATCCCCCTGGCTGAGGCCAGTTACTGTACATCCACTATCCCCCTGGCTGAGGCCAGTTACCGTACATCCACTATCACCCTCGCTGAGGCCAGTTACTGTACATCCACTATCACCCTGGCTGAGGCCAATTACCGTACATCCACTATCACCCTGGCTGAGGCCAGTTACCGTACATCCACTATCACCCTGGCTGAGGCCAGTTACCGTACATCCACTATCACCCTGGCTGAGACCAGTTACTGTACATCCACTATCCCCCTGGCTGAGGCCAGTTACTGTACATCCACTATCCGCCTGGCTGAGGCCAGTTACTGTATATCCACTATCACCCTCGCTGAGGCCAGTTACTGTACATCCACTATCCCCCTGACTGAGGCCAGTTACCGTACATCCACTATCACCCTGGCTGAGGCCAGTTACCGTACATCCACTATCACCCTGGCTGAGACCAGTTACTGTACATCCACTATCCCCCTGGCTGAGGCCAGTTACCGTACATCCACTATCACCCTGGCTGAGGCCAGTTACCGTACATCCACTATCACCCTGGCTGAGACCAGTTACTGTACATCCACTATCCCCCTGGCTGAGGCCAGTTACTGTACATCCACTATCCCCCTGGCTGAGGCCAGTTACTGTATATCCACTATCACCCTGGCTGAGGCCAGTTACTGTACATCCACTATCCCCCTGGCTGAGGCCAGTTACCGTACATCCACTATCACCCTTTCTGAGGCCAGTTACTGTACATCCACTATCACCCTGGCTGAGGCCAGTTACTGTACATCCACTATCACCCTGGCTGAGGCCAGTTACCGTACATCCACTATCACCCTGGCTGAGGCCAGTTACCGTACATCCACTATCACCCTGGCTGAGGCCAGTTACCTTACATCCACTATCACCCTCGCTGAGGCCAGTTACTGTACATCCACTATCACCCTCGCTGAGGCCAGTTACCGCACATCCACTATCACCCTCGCTGAGGCCAGTTACCGTACATCCACTATCACCCTGGCTGAGGCCAGTTACTGTACATCCACTATCACCCTGGCTGAGGCCAGTTACCGTACATCCACTATCACCCTGGCTGAGGCCAGTTACCGTACATCCACTATCACCCTGGCTGAGGCCAGTTACCGTACATCCACTATCACCCTGGCTGAGGCCAGTTACTGTACATCCACTATCACCCTGGCTGAGACCAGTTACTGTACATCCACTATCACCCTGGCTGAGGCCAGTTACTGTACATCCACTATCACCCTGGCTGAGGCCAGTTACTGTACATCCACTATCACCCTCGCTGAGGCCAGTTACTGTACATCCACTATCACCCTGGCTGAGGCCAGTTACCGTACATCCACTATCACCCTGGCTGAGGCCAGTTACTGTACATCCACTATCACCCTGGCTGAGACCAGTTACTGTACATCCACTATCACCCTGGCTGAGATTAAAGACACAGAGCAGGGATGAAACATGTAACTGTCTGGATGTACACGACTCAGTTCCACACCCCCTGTAGTGTACTTAGTTACTGAACCAAAATGGAAGATTTACATTTACTTTTAATTGAGCTATTTACAGTCATGGAACATGCTTTAATAATATCAATTTTAATAATTGAACTACCTTTTAGTTCTGTCAGACACTGTCTGCCATCTTGAAAACCCTCATTCCTTGAAGTATTAAAATGATATGGCCCGAAATACTGCTTGTTTAAAAGATGAGTGAGGGTGTTAGTATGAATAATTAACTCCACAATTCCATGCAAAAGGAACAGAACTGTGAATGACACTAAGTTAAGAGGCACAGTAAGTTGAATGGTTGGGAGGAGGAAGTTACAAAGGGACATCAACAGACTAAGTGAGTGGCAAAACTATGGCAGATCGAGTTCAATGTGGGGAACTGTATGGTCGATAATAAATCACTAAAAACTAGTGCACAGGTACAAAAATCATCACAAAGGCTAATGGAATGTTGGCCTTTATCTCAAGGCAGGTGCAATTCAAAAGTGAGGAAGAGATGCTTCAGTTGTACAGAGCCCTGGCCGGAACCCATCTGGAGTAGTGCATTCAGTTTTAGGCACTGAACCTCAGGAAAGATATATTGGAGGGGGTATAGTGCAAAATCACCAGAATGATGATTAAATTATGAGGACAGGTTGCATAAACTTGGCTTGTATTCCCTTGAGTATAGCAGGTTGAAGGGTGATCTGATCAAGGTGTTTAAATGAAAAAGGGATTTGATGGGGTAGATTCAGAGAAAGTATTTCCTCTGCTGGAGTAATCCAGATCAAGGGGCCATAATCTTAAAATTATAGCTAGGCCATTTAGGAATCGAATCAGGAAGCACTTTTTCCACAAGAAGGGTAGTGGAAACATGGAGCTCTCTCCCCAAAATGCTGTGGATGTGTTAATTGAAATTTTCAAGACTGAGATTGATGAAGTTTTGTTAGATTGGGGTATCAAGGGATATGAACAAAAGCGGGTAATCGGAGTTGAGATACAGATGATCTAATTGAATGGCGGAACAGGCTCAAGAGGTCGAATGTCCTACTCCTGTTCATAAGGGGTTAATGTTAACATGGTAATGTGTAAAATGGGTGAAATTGATGACTTCAATGGAAAGGAAAATTGGTCGTGATGTATAACGGGCGCTAATTCGATATCGCTCATTTTACACCATCACCCAACATTAAAATGAATCCCCGGGTTCTTGTTTTGCCAAATGAATTGTTGGCTGCTGTATTTAAAATAACCTTGGTGTGTATTACTGCATGTTTCATGCAGAAAATCATTTAGCATTGTTGTAATGTGCCGGATGGAATGTATCCGACAGTGGTCTGTGAAGGTGAAGTAATTGGTAATGGTGGTAAATTTTATATCAAGCTGGCATCTGATGACATATTATTGTCTAACAGAGGTTTAATTTCTTTACTTTTAAATTCTTTTCCACGTTATTTTTAGTGCAGTTTGACACATTTGTGTTAAATTCCGGTCTGCACTGTTTTATCACAGTTGTGAATGCATTGAATAGCTTATTGTGATATAATTCTGCCCATTCAATGTTCCCCAACAACAGCTTATGCAGCAGGTTTTTGAAACAAATGCATTGTAGCTCCTGTTTTGCTGAGATAGTTCATATTGTTAAGAGACTAGCTGAAGATTCCAGTAATATCTGTGTTTTACAGATAATGTGTACATAATCCATTATAAATTAAAAATGATGAATGGGCTGTACCATTCTGTACCAGGATACGTTGAAAACACCTATGTCAGACTTTATTAATGGGAAAATCCAGTTTAGAAATGTTAGTATTTACCCGCAGTACCTGTTATATTTGTAGGCAGCATTGTGATTTGCATTAATAACATTAGAAGACCCGTCACATAATGTTAGCTCAATACCTATTGTGAACTGTAATTTCACCCTTACTGTCAGCATGTATGTAAGCATGCAGCTCCATTACAAATCCACTGAGTGGCAGTGTAGAATAATTTTTTTATATAGAAAAATCTATCTTTGCGGATCAGCAGCTTATCAAAACCTCTCTGTGTCCTGAAATGGAGGATGGGTTCGGCTACCAGACAACAAAACATCTCTTAGTCTCTGGTGCTGACCTTGTACTTCAGGTTTCCGCCATGTTCCCGTCCAACAGAAATTGAGAATTGCTCGATTTAACAGAACACCAGATGATGAAACATCCTTCTTCTCTCCTCCTCCCTCTCTCCCTCTTCTCTCCCCTCTGCCTCTCCCTCTTCCTCTCCCCTCCTCCTCTCCCCTGCCCCTCGCTCCTCTCCTGTTCTCTCTCCTCCCTCTCCTCTCCCAACCTTTCCATTTCCCTTACCTGCGTTCAGTATCCTCCCACCTTCTAACCCTGCTCAACCCAACATTGCACTCGGTTTTGACCTCCCATGTGCAATGCCAAGGGAGAAAGATTAGTTGCAAACACATTTCAAAGAAATAAGACCTTTTTGAATATGTATAAATTTATAAATTTGTAACAATGCAACCAGTTTAATGAAGCCTTTTTATTTTACAAAAATACCATGTTTAGGTTTAAAACCTGAACCTTTTCTCACTTGTCGCCACCCGCAAGTTAAAGATGTTGTTGAGAACAATGCAAAGTAAAAGGGGATTGTTATACAAGCAGCACTAGTCATTATTCGCAGGCAGCACCAACCTGCTCCATCTTTACAAGTATCACGTTGTGTTGCTGTTTAAAAAGTAGAGTGTGGTTCCACAGAGATGAATCTGCTGTCATCCCTGCGTGGAATCCTGAGTTTGCGTTATCCTGGAGAATGTAATGAACGCTTGATGAATAGTAAATATATAAAGCCAGTAATTGTGTTATATTGATTGTGGCTCCTTCTAACATTCATAGATCAAAATGGGATTACTGAGTGGGCTAGAGATGTGCATTTTCTGCTCCAGACTAAGATAGGATAGGCTCCAACCATTACTCTGCTCATACAGCGCACCCTGCAACAGATTAATTGGGTGACATTTTGAGCACTAGAAGCAGAATGGTCAGTCTGATAACATGTTAGAATCATATTAATAAAAACTCGATTAAATAAGGACATATAATTACAAACATGGCATTTACTCACAGAGAAATTAATGAATTAACAACAAAGGCTGTGTTATGTTGAGAAGTGACACTGTGTCTATCTGTGTATCTTATACAATTGGATTCAGAGCAAGGCATCTCAGTTCAATTTTTTAATACATCTTTGTGGGTAGCATACCAATAAATCACAGGCATATTGCCTATTATATAGGACATTGTCATCCATTTTGAGCTGTAGTTTTCCATTTTTGAGACATATATGATACTGTTCCTAAAAACTCCTTGACCATTAATATACACTGACTACTTCAAATTATCTTTGCCCCAGCAGGCTCTTGTCTATTGAAATCTTTATCAAACTGAGACCACCTATCCTTTGTTTCTGCATTGGTTGAAAGGATAGACTGAATTTACTGAAACACACTTTCTGGTAATTATAGTACTTCCTTGCATAGAGCATGAAATGGAATTTATTGAGTCCTCATTGGTAATGGGAAGAACCAATATATGAGTTTGCAATATTTTTATGATTAGCTGATTTCCAGTGTTGTTGGTCACAAACAAAAAAACCCTAGAGTTTCCTGCAATGGTGATTTTGCCATCTAATGTGTTGATGACAGCGTCAATAACTTACTCCATATTTTTCCTGCATTTCTAATTAGATTACACCTCAGGGACCATAGTGGTGAATCCCAAACAGTAAAGCCACTAGTCATTGTACTTCCGTCACTCCATAGACTATTCTGGATATGTTCATTTAAACCTGTCCCGTCAATGCTAGGTTTTGCCTGTCATGGATTAAACATTTCTACAAATATCAACATGCAATTCTTGAATTGTCTTTTGTAGGTACTTATTTATTCTTGGTGAACCATTTAGAGAAACAACCTTGTGAAGTAACAGTTTAGCACCAATAAATGCTTAAAAAGGAAACAATTTTTTTTAAATGAAATGTATCTTTTTATTGTCATGATAATGTTAAGAACCTGTCTTTCAACTAGTCCCAATCAGCAAACACATCCCGATTAGCAAACACAGCAATATTCTAATTAGCCAATCAGAGAATGCATTCAAAGTCAATTAATTGTGCCTCTGCCAGGTCTCCAGTGCCATTATATTTAAGTCTCAGTGGCACTGGCGTAGAAACTGGCTTAAACTCAGGAAAATCCCGCTTGGCATTGATTGTAATGCGGGTGGAGCTGTGATAATTACCTCCCAACTGTTTTCGGCAAAGGCAACGCAAAAGTCCAAGAAAATATGGAGCGATATAATTAATGGCGTAAGACACCTACTTCATAATTTCCTCTTTCTTTTGTACCATTCAAAGGTCCTTATGCCGTAGATACCCTAATACAATGGTGCAAGTTCCTAGGAAAATCTGGGCCAATATCTCTGTTTTCCTGTAATGTGTCTCTGCTTATTTTTCACTCTAATTCTTTACATCTTGCTCTGACTCTGTTAATGTATCACTGCTTCTAGCTACATCTCTAGTGGAGAGGCTAGGGAAGCTGGGATTGTTCTCCTTAAAGCAGAAAAGGTTCATAGGAGATTTAATAGAGGTGTTCAAAATTATAAGGGGCTTTGATAGAGTAAATGGGGAGAAACTGCTTCCACTGGCATGAGGGTTGGTAACACAGATTTAAGAAAATTGGCAGAAGAACTAGTGAGGAGATGAGAATTGCTTTATGCAGCGAGTTGCTAAATCTGTAATGCACTGCCTGTAAGGGTGGTGGAAGCAGATTCAATGTTACTTTCAAAAGGCAATTGGGTAAATACTTGAAAAGGAGAAATTTTCAGGGCTCTGGGGTAAGAGCAGGGGAGCAGACAGCTTTTTCAAAGAGCTGGCGCAGTCACGATAAGCCAAATGGCCTTCCTCTGTGATGCATGATTTTATGATTCTATGAACTTTATTTCTCTCTCTCATTTATTCTGTGCGCCTCATACTTTCTTTTGTTGTCACTTTGATATTTTTCAGATTGTCTCTGATTGTTTTTCTCAATTTTCCTTTGTGCAAACGTGCGGATTGGCCATGTACTTAGCACAAACTAATCAGATCTCTAAGACATGATGGACAACTATAGACAAAATCTTATGTAAGACACTTTAGGAGCAATTTTAACCCTGCTTGGGTGGGCAGCCGGTTAAAGTCGCCTGTGGGACTCACCCGTGACATCCCGCATCTATCCCTCAGGCTACGATTTTAACCTGCTCCGGAGCAGAAGAGAATAACACCCACCAGAAACCGGCAGGGTCCTTTATACATGCTGATCAGGCTCTGATGAAGATGGTATCTTAACCAGCGATCTGAGCGAGGAAGTGAACGTGGCTTTCCTGACAGGTCCTCCTAATGGGAAGCAGTGTCAGGGCCAGAAGAGACCAAAAGAGGTATTCCACCTAGAAACATGGCCAAAAATGTGCAATCCTTGTTCACTAAGGCGGGTAAGTTCGAATGATTTTTGAGGGTGAATTATAGCTTGTGACCCCTATGATAATCCAGTGCTGTACAACTAGAGCTACCAGCCCACCTAGTTTGGAGATGCCATCATAGCAGAAATACAGATTCCACTGCTTTACTTTCTAAATGGAATCCTGATTTGTAGACAAGATAGTAAATTATAATTACAGGTAATGAAGGTCAGAATGTTGCTATTCTTGGCATATAGCTTGCTCTATGTTTTCAATTTAGGAGTTCAATAGACCAAGTCAAACAAGGTGGAAAGGAAAGTAATAAATATTTTGTGAATATATTAACAATATTCACATAATTCCAAAAAAAATTTTTTTTGATCATTAATTGTTTGCAGAACCCTTAAATATTACATGAAAATATGTTTTTATAAATCGCCTTTTATAGGGAAAATGTAATTAACTGCTGTTGATTTTCTGATGGGATTTGAAGTTGGTTAAAGATCAGAGGTTAGCTCTGAAGCATCTGGAACGCAATATCTATCTATGCATCGGTGGACTTTATGGTCAGCCGAATAGCTGTAATAATGCCTGAACATGTTTCAATGAACAAGTACAGGACAATCCAAGGTGGACTAGTTCCGCTGAACAAGCTAAATGAGCTTAGGTCACAGCCACATTAAAGTTTGATACTATAGTCGAAATGGAAACATTTGGTTGGTGCAGTCCTGAGTAAAAGCTCATTGTATTTCCTTGTTGTTTTGTTTAACTTTTTAATTCTAATGTTGTGAGGCAGTAGCACTTCAACAGATGAGTTGGTAAGATCAGTTAGCCTGGCTGCATGCAGCAGAACAGTATGAGTAGACACCATTATACTTCTCTTAGGAATTAGAACAGAAGAAAAACATACATTGCGCTATATAACCCATCCATTCCAAGTCAGTTATCAGCTCTTTTAGTGTTTCAATTATCTATCTCTTTTTATATTTGCGATTAACCACGAATTTGCTGCAGCTAATATTCTACTGAGTGCAGCTGAAACCATAAGATCAACCAATAGTATTGCTCGACTTCTGCATGCAATTTTGATGAAAAGCATGAATTCTTTAATATCAGTTCATTAACAAATATATGTCTCCCAACCACATCCACTTCACAAAAAAATAAATGTCTTGTACGCCATGAAAGGGGGCAACAACTAAAAAAGAGAACAAGATGTACAGTTCGCCACATTGGAACCAAAGTAAAAATAATGACATGCAGATTCTGAGAAGCTGTAAAGTGCCGTGAGTATTAGGCAGGAACATTGTGGGCATTAATTGATACTTATTGTTCCTGTTATTCTGTGTTGTGCTGTGCTTGGCATGCTTATGGTTTTTATAGCAAGTAACTTGCATTCAGTACTTAATTGAGGCTAGATTGTCATAGGCAATTAACCAACCTAAAGTGGTCTTGTCCGTCCATGTGCATGAGATAACGTGTTACAAACTATCGCTTTACAAGACAGAAATTTCACAGATCAATACAGGAAGTCCCAGTGTGAATTCTCCTTTGTCAGAATGATGTTTTTTGAGTAGTTTCGAAGCTAAAGTTCAAATGATGCCTTTGCAATGATTTAAAGGAGCAAATCCTGCTGCCTCATACGGTCTTGACAGTATCATTACTCAGCAATTCTACTATTAATGGGCCGTAATTTGCGACCCCCATGGGTGCGTACGGGATGGGTACATGCCTGTAGGGGTTTAGGCATGCGAAGCGCACGCACGAAAACCCAGAACTTGCGATCTGTCAAGCTCTTGACAGATGATCCACGTCCCCGGGAGATGGGCCTCCGCGTGTGGCGAGTTGCGCTATTTGTCCAACTTCTGCCCGCTGAATGCCCGTGAAATTCTTATCCCTGGTAAAAGCAGGCGTAAGGCCTGCTTTTACCAGCATAAGAGATTTATAAAATAGAATAACAATATTTTATCACTCATTTAAACTTTAAAAACCCTGTCCAATAAGGTAAGTTTATTTTTAGCATCGTTAAAACATATACATTTTTTTTCAAAAAATTGAATTAATTAATTTTAAATATGTAATAAAAAAAAAGTCATGTATTCATGTATTTTTTAAGTGATCCCTGTAATGTATATACCTTTAAGGGGGGAACTACTTTTTACAGCTCATGTATACTGTAGTACCGGCAGTGACCACACCTGTATATAACACTGAGTAGTAATCTGTACAGTCAGTTCCAGAGTGAGCCACGTTGAGTAAACACCTGTTGTACCGTTCTCCTGCAGTCTTGTGTCTTACTACTGACAGACACAACATTGGCGACGAGGCAAATTCGATCCTACCTGCAACTCTGCATCACCTCCCAGGGATTCATTCCTGGAGACCAGCAGATTGGAGGTCAAGGCCAGAGACACGGGCGTCGACCACGGGCAACTGCCCAGTCATCCAGCAGAGACTCGAGAATTGCGGGGGAGGCTGTTGAGAGTCAGGCTTGGCTTTCCAGTTGCGGTGGTGCAGCGAAATGGGCTGGCAACAGGTAGTGCACAGACCCTTCCCGGACAGCGGCGGGCTAGAGCCTGACCGAGCGGCACAGCAAAGGGCCGAGCAGCGTCGACGGGAGAGAGAGAGAGAGGGCAGAGCGCACAGGGCGCAGCCGGTGTTCAGGGGCCAAGCAGCATCGAGGAGAGGGAGAGAGACACGCAGAAACCCGCGAGGCGCCGCAATTGCCACGAGGACTGCCGAGAGCGGCGTTGGCAGCAGCGCAGGAGAAGTGCACGAAACCTACAGGGCGCCGCCATTGCCACGAGGACCGCCGAGAGCGGCGTTGGCAGCAGCAGGGGAGGAAGGAAAGCGCGGGAGATGCCATTTTAAGCCACACCCAAAATGCCAAAGAGTGGCAGTATCACCACATTTGACAATGAAGTCGAAGATTGGACTACATATGTCGAACGAATAGAGGTAAACTGCAAGGCAAAGGAGGTGTCAGATGACAAGAAAGCGCTGGTATTGTTAAATTTAATGGGTGCAAAGACGTATGGCTTATTACAAAATCTAGTAACCCCAGCGAAGCCAGTGGAAAAGAGTTTTGGAGACATAGTGACGATACCACAGGAACATTTAAACCCCACACCGCTGCTGATAGCAGAAAGATTTAAGTTTCACAAACGGAACCAGCATAAGGATGAAAGCAATGCTGAATATTTAACAGAACTGCGCAAACTATTGAAACACTGCCAGTTTGGAACGGGACTGGCAGATACCTTAAGGGACAAGTTTGTGTGTGGGCTTCAAAGTGAAGGAACCCAGAAACGGCTTTTATCTGAAAAGGACCTTATGCTGGAAAAGGCTTTCAGCATTGCGGTATCATATGAAGCAGCAGCACGGGCCGCTGCAGAGATACAACAGAGACCGCAAGAATATGGCACAAACAAAATGTCATACAGAACAGAGAAGTGCTATCGCTGCGGCAGAACAACACATGACCACAATGATTGCTGGTTCAAAGACAAAGTGTGCAGACAGTGTGGAAAAGTAGGACACATAGCATGAGTCTGCAGGTCGGGAAAGAAAACCAGCAATAAGAAATCTCCAAAAGAAAAGTACAAGAAGGTACATAAGGTGACGGAGAATAGTTCAGACGAACAAAAGAGTGATACTGACTCCGAAAACAGGGAGCTGAGTTGTCTGAAACTAAATAATGTGATCAAAACGGAGGATCACCGAACCATTTGGGTCACTCTCAAGATAGCAGGAGTCCAGGTAAAAATGGAATTGGACACAGGATCAGCCCTAACAGTCATAAACCGATGGGATTACGAGCGGCTATTCTCACACATACCCTTGAGAGAAACAAAAATTATTTTGAAGACGTACACGGGGCAAAAAGTTTACCCCAAAGGAAAAATAAGGGTGACCGTTATATATAACGGTAAGGAAACACCAAAACTAGACCTGTATGTATTGCAAGATGGAGGACCACCATTACTGGGACGTGAATGGATCCAGAAAATACAGCTGGATTGGCATTCCATACAAGCACTGACTGTGGCTGCCAAAAAGGATGGCGATGTCACACCTGGGCGACTGTCAAAGATCCTAACCGACGCGCAAGAAGTGTTCCAGCAAGGACTCGGAACACTAAAAGGCATGACAGCAACAATTAAAATCGAAGAAAACGTAAGCCCAAAATGTTTTAAGGCCAAACCGGTACCTTATGCGATCCGCCCAGCTGTCGAAGCAGAGCTGGAGAGTTTGGAACGTTCAGGAGTACTGTTCAAGGTAGACTGGAGTGAGTGGGCTACACCCATCGCCCCTGTGATGAAAAAGTCATTGAGCAGCACGCCTGGGGAACCAAGGAAGGTTTGCATCTGTGGGGACTTTAAGGTAGCAGTGAACCCAGTCCTTCACACCGTGCAATATCCACTTCCGCGGATTGAAGAAATTTTCGCCTCGCTATCTGGAGGGAAACACTTCACTAAGATTGATCTGGCCCAGGCGTATCTGCAAATGGAGGTAGAAGAAGCATCAAAAAAATACCTCACAATCAACACCCATAAAGGTCTCTACCAATACAACTGGCTGGTATTCGGGGTAGCATCAGCTCCGGCTATTTGGCAAAGGGCAATGGAACAAGTCCTGCAAGGGATCCCAGGGACCCAATGTTATTTGGACGACATCCTGGTCACGGGCGAAAATGACAGTGATCACCTCGCCAACCTGGAGCAGGTGCTCACTAGTTTGAAGGAATATGGGCTCCGAGCTAACCGCCCCAAATGCGAGTTTTTAAAAAAACAGATCTCGTATTGTGGCCACGTTATCGATAAAGAGGGGTTACATAAGTCCCCAGAAAAGATTGAGGCAGTAGTCAAGACTCCAGCACCGGAAAACGTGTCACAACTGAGGTCGTTCCTCGGGCTGGTAAACTACTACCATAAGTTCTTGCCAAATTTGTCTACAATACTACACCCACTGAACACCCTACTGCAAACTGGAGTGCCATGGAAGTGGAGTGACGAATGTAAATGAGCTTTCCAGAAGAGCAAAACACTAATCACATCGAAAGAGGTATTGGCCCATTTCAACCCAGCACTACCAATTTGGTTGGCGTGTGATGCGTCACCCTACGGCATTGGAGTGGTGCTGTCGCACAAATTCTCGGACGGCTCAAAGAGGCCAATAGCCTTTGCGTCATGATCACTAACCTCAGCCGAGCGTAACTACACCCAGATTGACAGGGAGGCCCTCAGCCTAGTGTGGGGAGTGAAAAAGTTCAATCACTATCTGCGCGTGCAGAAATTCACCTTGCTGACTGACCACCAGCCTCTTGTCTCCATTTTTAATCCAAAGAAGGGTGTTCCGGTGATGACTGCGCAACGACTACAAAGATGGTCACTCTTTCTAGGGGCGCACCACTATGAGATTGAATATAAGGGCACGCAACAGCATGGAAATGCTGATGGGCTATCACGCCTGCCACTGCCTACTGCGGAGGAAGCACCAGCAGTGGATCCTGTCGAAATATTTCATTCGACTATAGTTGAATACCTACTGGTAACTAACGCTCGTATAGAAAAGGAGACCCGAAATGACCCGACACTGTCTCAGGTATATGATTTGACGGTGAAGGGATGGCCAGCACATGGCGACTCACTGTTGCCAGCATTCTCGACAAGAAGAGAACAGCTGTCAGTGTGCCGGGGGACCTTGATGTGTGGATCCAGAGTGGTAATTCCATCCAAGTTAAGGGATAGAGTGCTCAATGAGCTTCATGAGGGTCATCTGGGAGGGGTAAAAATGAAAAGCCTTGCCAGGGCTTATGTGTGGTGGCCGGGAATCGATAAACAAATCGAGGACCTGACCAAGAGTTGCTCAGGATGCCAGAAAGTCCAAAATGCACCACCACATGCCCCTCTACACCCATGGGAGTGGCCCTCATCTCCATGGCAACGGGTGCATATTGATTTTGCTGGTCCATTCATGGACTCAATGTTTTTAATAGCCGTGGATGCGCACTCGAAATGGCCTGAGGTCATCAAAATGTCCTCCACCACCACGGAGAAAACTATTGCAGTCCTACGGACCATTTTTGCCTGGAACGGCTTGCCAGAACAGATTTGCTCCGATAACGGACCACAGTTTGTGTCCGAAGAGTTCCGGAGGTTTATGCAGAAGAATGGGGTAAGGCATTACACATCCGCCCCGTATCATCCAGCCACAAATGGATTGGCTGAGAGGTTCGTATAAACCTTTAAGAAGGCAATAAAGGCTATGTACAATGACAACATTCCGCTGCAGCATAAGGTGGACAATTCCCTGTTCGCCTACCAGAATGCGACACATGCAGTCACCAACCAGGCCCCGGCCATGATGTTCTTTAACCAAAGGTTAAGATCTCGCCTGGATTTGCTCAGAGCAAACGTACGAAGAGATGTTGAGAGTAAGCAATTCCAGCACATCCATGAGAAGCCAACAAGGAGCTTGAATGTAGGGCAACCAGTCTTGGCCCGCGACTACCGAACAGAAAAATGGCAGCCAGGAACGATATGCACACGGCAGGGCCCACTAATGTACACAGTGGATGTTGGGAGAACATCGTGAGACGCCATGCTGACCAGATCCTAGAGTCACAGGAACAAGTCAACCCCATGCCTCGCCCATACGTACCTGGTGAGGAACCCGACGTACAGGTCGCATCTACCCCAGAAACAGTAGCATCGGAAGCTGATGACCCAACCGACGACAAACCGTCCAGAATCGCCTCCGCACCAAGAGCGAGACACTCGGGAAAGGCGCTATCCAGAAAGGATCAGGAAGCCTCCCCAAAGACTGAATATATAAATGGACTATTTTCAGCTAACGTTGTATGTTAAAAGTGTTAATTGTAATTAGTTTGATATTTAATTGTTAAATGAGTGTTATGGTACTGATAATCTAAAAGGGGAGGAATTGTAATGTATATACCTTTAAGGGGGGTGTTAGATCCGTGGTTCAGTGGATAAATAATTACACGGATGCTGTACATAAACAAATAACAGGTCTTTACTGGAGGAGGGCAATCTCTAGACTGGAGTACAGAGGCATGCGCACAGCTTTTATACCGGTGTGGTTACTGCCGGTACTACAGTATACAGGAGCTGTAAAAAGTAGTTCTGACTTAAAGCACATACACTACAATTCCTCCCTTTTTAGATTAATAATACCCCCTTAATATTCAAATAACAATTACATTTTTACATGTACATTCAATAACAAAAGTCCATTTATAGATTCAGTCTTTGGGGCGACTTCCTGACCCTTTCGGAATAGCGCCTTTCCGGAGGTTCTTGTTCTTGGTGCAGAGGCGATTCTGACCCCTTTCATCGGGTAGTTCATCGGGTTCCACTGCTACTGGGTCTGAAGTAGATACTACCGGTATGTCGGGTTCATCCCCAGGTACTCGAGACATGGGGTTGACGCATTCCTGTGATGCTAAGATCTGATCGACGTGGCGTCTCACAATGTTCTCCCCGACATCCACTGTGTACATTAATGGCCCCTGCATTGTACATATTGTTCCGGGTTGCCACTTCTCTGTTCGATAGTCCCGGGCCAAGACTGGTTGCCCTACATTGAAGCTCCTTGTCGGCTTCTCGTTGATGTGCTGGAATTGTTTGTCCTCAACATTTCTTCGCACATTTGGTCTGAGCAAGTCCAGACGAGATCTCAACCTTCGGTTAAAGAACATCATGGCCGGGGTCTGGTTGGTAACTGCATGTGTCGCGTTTCGGTAGGCTAATAAGAAATTGTCCATCTTATGCTGTAGTGGAATTTCCTCATCGTACATGGCCTTTATCGCCTTCTTAAAGGTTTGTACGAACCTCTCAGCCAATCCATTGGTGGCTGGATGACACGGGGCGGATGTGTAATGCTTTACCCCATTCCTTTTCATGAATTTTTGGAACTCATCGGACACAAACTGTGGTCCATTATCAGAGCAGATCTGCTCTGGCAACCCGTTTCTGGCAAATATGGTCCGTAGGACTGCAATCGTTTTCTCTGTAGTGGTTGAAGACATCTTTATTACCTCAGGCCACTTTGAATGAGCAACCACTGCTATTAAGAACATTGAGTCCATGAATGGACCAGCGAAATCAATGTGCACCCGTTGCCATGGAGAGGAGGGCCACTCCCAATGGTGTAGAGGGGCATGTGGTGGTGCATTTTGGACCTTCTGGCATCCTAAGCAGCTCTTAGTTAGGTCTTCGATTTGTTGATCGATTCCCGGCCACCACACATAAGCCCTAGCTAGGCTTTTCATTTTCACTCCCCCCAGATGACCTTCATGTAGCTCATTTAGCACTCTCTCCCTTAACTTGGGTGGAATCACCACTCTGGATCCACATATCACTGTCCCCTGGCATACTGACAGCTGTTCTCTTCTGGATGAGAATGCTGGCAACAGTGAGTCGCCATGTGTTGGCCATCACCTCACCGTCAATTCATATACCCGTGACAGCGTCGGATCATTGCGGGTCTCCTTCTCTATATCCGCGTTTGTTACTGGCAATCGTTCAATTATCGACGAATAAAATATCTCGATAGGGTCCACTGCTGGTGCTTCCTCCACAGTAGGCAGTGGCAGGCGCGATAGCCCATCAGCGTTCCCATGCTGTCTCGTGCCTTTATATTCTATTTCATATTGATTCGCCCCTAGAAACAGGGACCATCTTTGTAACCGCTGTGCAGTCATTACTGGCACGCCCTTCTTAGGATTAAAGATGGAGACAAGTGGTTGGTGGTCAGTCAGCAAGGTGAACTTCTGTCCATGCAGATAGTGGTTGATTTTTTTTACTCCCCATACTAGGCTGAGGGCCTCCCTGTCAATCTGGGCGTAGTTGCGCTCGGCTGAGGTTAGTGACCGAGACGCAAAGGCTACTGGCCTCTCCAAACCGTCCGGGAATTTGTGCGACAGCACCGCTCCAATGCCGTAGGGTGATGCATCACATGCCAAACGAATTGGTAGTGCTGGGTTGAAATGGGCCAACACCTCTTTTGATGTGATCAATTCTTTACACTTCTGGAAAGCTCATCTACGTTCGTCATCCCACTTCCATGGTACCCCTGTTTGCAGTAGGGTGTTCAGCGGGTGTAATACCGTAGACAAATTTGGTAAGAACTTGTGGTAATAGTTTACCAGCCCAAGGAACGACCTCAGTTGTGACACATTTTCCGGTGCTGGAGCCTTGACTACTGCCTCAATCTTGTCAGGGGACTTATGTAACCCCTCTTCATCGATGACGTGGCCGCAATATGAGATCTGTTTCTGGAAAAACTCGCACTTGTGGCGATTAGCTCGTAGCCCATATTCCTTTAATCTGGCGAGCACCTTCTCCAAGTTAGCGAGGTGATCACCGTCATTTTCGCCCGTGACCAAGATGTCGTCCAAATAACACTGGGTCCCTGGAATCCCTTGCAGGACCTGATCCATCGCCCTTTGCCAGATTGCCAGAGCCGAGGCTACTCCAAACACCAGCCGATTGTATTGATAGAGACCTTTATGGGTGTTGATCGTAAAGTAATGTTTCGAAGCTTCTTCTACCTCCATTTGCAAGTACGCCTGGGCTTGATCAATTTTTGTGAAGCGTTTACCACCAGATAGCGAGGCGAAAATATCCTCAATTCGTGGAAGCGGATATTGCACCGTGTGAAGGACTGGGTTCACTGTCACCTTAAAATCCCCACAGATGCGGACCTTCTTTGGTTCCCCAGGCGTATTACTCAACGACCTCTTCATTACAGGAACGATGGGTGTAGCCCACTCGCTCCAGTCCACTTTGGACAGTACTCCTGAACGTTCCAACCCTTCCAGCTCTGCTTCAACCGCTGGTCTGATCGCATAAGGCACTGGTCTGGCCTTCAGAAATTTTTGGGCTTGCATTATCCTCTATTTTAATTGTTGCTGTTATTCCTTTTAGTGTTCCTAGTCCCTCCTGGAACACTTCTTTTGCGTCAGTTAGCATTTTTGACAGTCGTCCAGGTGTGACGTCGTCATCCTTTTTGGCCTCCACCTTCAGTGCCTGTATGGAATGCCAATCTAAATGTATCTTCCGGATCCATTCACATCCTAGCAGTGGTGGTCCTCCATTTGGCAATACATATATATCCATTTTAGGTATTTCCTGACCTTTTATATGTCACTTTCACCCTTATTTTTCCTTTGGGGTAGACTTTTTGCCCCATATACGTCTTCAAGACAATCTCTGTAGCTTTCAAGGGTATGTGTGAAAATAGCCGCTTGTAGTCTCTTTGATTTATGACTGTTAGAGCTGACCCTGTGTCCAATTCCATTTCCACTTGGACTCCGTCTATCTTGAGTGTAACCCAGATAGTCTGGTGATCCTCCATTTCAGTTACATTATGTAGTTTCAGACAACCCAGCTCCTTGCTTCCGGAGTCTGTGTCACTTTTCTGTTCGTCTGAACCACTGTCCATCACCTGGTGTACCTTTTTGTACTTCTCCTGTGGAGATTTCTTACTGTTGGTTTTCTTTCCAGACCTGCAGACTCTTGCTATGTGTCCTGCTTTCCCACACTGTCTGCACACTTGGTCCTTGAACCAACAATCTTTCTGGTCATGTGTTGTTCTGCCGCAGCGATAGCACTTCCCTGTTCCATAGGTCATTTTGTTGGTGCCATATTCTTGCGGTCTCCATTGGAACTCTGCAGCGCCCCTTGCGGCTGCTTCATGTGATACTGCCATACTGAAAGCTTTGTCCAGCGTAAGGTCCTTTTCTGATAGAAGCCGTTTCTGGGTTCCATCACTTTGTAGCCCACACACAAACTTGTCCCTTAACGTGTCTGCTAGTCCCGCTCCAAACTGGCAGTATTTCAATAGCTTGCGCAGTTCCGTTAGGTACTCAGCATTGCTTTCGTCTTTGTGTTGGTTCCTTTTATGGAACTTAAATCGTTCTGCTATCAGCAGCGGTGTGCGGTTTAAGTGGTCCTGTAGGATTTCTACTATGCTTTCAAAATTCTTGTTTACCGGCTTCTCTGGGGTTATTAGATTTCGCAGTAACCCATAAGTTTTTGCACCCATGGAATTTAACAGAACAAGTGCTTTATTAGCATCTGGCACTTCATTCGCCCTGCAGTACACCTCAATACGTTCCACATATGTCGCCCAATCTTCGACTTCATTGTTGAACGTAGAGATACTGCCACTCTTCGGCATCCTTGGTTGTGCATTAACTATCACCAATGGTGCCTCCCGCGCTTCCCCTTCTTCTCCGCTGGCACAAAATGGCGTCTCCCGCGCTTTCCTTCCTTCCCGCGCTTGCCCGTCTTCTCCGCTGCGGCTTCACAAAATGGTGTCTCCCGCGCTCTTCCTTCTTCTCCACGGCTCAATGGCGCCTCCCGCGCTCTCCCTGCTTCTCTGCGGCTCAATGGCGTCTCCCACGCTCTTCCTGCTTCTCCACAGCTCAATGGCATCTCCCCTTGCTTCGCCCCGCGGACCCTACTCAGCCCGTGATTCCTGGCTGTGCTCTGCACGTTCTTCTCTTGATATTTGTCGATGCCGCTCAGTCTAGAACCCGACTGGTTCTTACCCTCTCTCTCTCCGGTTTTGCAGTATTTTTCCTCGACGCCGCTCGGTGATCAACCCCCGGCTGCGCCCTGCTCTCTTCACCCTTTTTCTTACCCCGTCGACGCTGCCCGGCTCTCTCTCTCTGCTGTCAGTCGGCTTCAGCCGCCGCTGCTCGGGAAGGGTCTGCTCTGGACCTGTCGTCGGTCTCTTACTGCTCGTTGTGGCTGGGGAACCAAGCCCGGCTCTCCACAGCCTCCCCGGTGAAGTTGGATCTCTACCTGACTGCTGGGCGGTTGCTCGCGGTCGACGCCCGTGTTCCTGGACTCGACTATTTTTTTTTGTTTAATGTTGCAGGTAGATTTGCATCAACACTCGTCGCCACTGTTAGATCCATGGTTCAGTGGATAAATAATTACATGGATGCTGTACATAAACAAATAACAGGTCTTTACTGGAGGAGGGCAATCTCTAGACTGGAGTACAGAGGCATGCGCACAGCTTATATACCGGTGTGGTTACTGCCGGTACTATAGTATACAGGAGCTGTAAAAAGTAGTTCTGACTTAAAGCACATACACTACAGGGGGAACTACTTTTTACAGCTCATGTATACTGTAGTACCGGCAGTGACCACACCTGTATATAGCACTGAGCAGTAATCTGTAAAGTCAGTTCCAGAGTTAGCCACGTTGAGTAAACACCTGTTGTACAGTTCTCCTGCAGTCTTGTGTCTTACTACTGACAGACACAACAATCCCCATTCATACTTATGGAGATTCTGTTTGTACGGAACTCCCATAAGTATGAATGGAGATCTCCTTTTATTGGTTGGGCTGGCCCACATGATCCTACGGGCACTTGCGAACCGCATTCACGCCTGAGGTACGTGGGCCTCTACCCGCACAGACCTGGAGAGGCCCAGGAGCATGAATCTCCATACCTCCCGGACCACCTGGTAAATTCATAGATTTTTTACAGGTCGGAGGCATCCGCCCGCGGGAAGCCTCCGACCGCAAATTTTAGGACATTATGTTCACCTGGGCTTCATTTAAAAAAAAATCTTGGGGCTGAAATTGGATTGGGCCCAAAAATGGGCGCGGGGAGCGCAAAGCACGATCTGCCTGTGCTCGTTCAAAGTGGTGCAGGCAGCACACAAAATGCATGCTGCCTGCTCATTTACATGACTGGAGCGCTGAGCTCAGCGCTAAACACACCGCTGGTTGGCTCTGCGCTCAAGGCGGGGGGGGGTGCAATATCGGGTGCAGTCTACTGGCCAATAAAATTTTGCCTCGGCACTCTGCATTTCTTAAAGGGGAGGTGCTTTGTTGCAGAAGCACCTCATTGTTACTGTAGCTGTAGCCGTGGCTCAACAGGGGAGAGAAAGGGCAAGGCGCTTCTCTGATGCAGCACTGGAGGCCTTGGTCTTGGGAGTACACAGAAAACATGTCCTCTACCCGCAGGTAGGCAGGAAGCCTGCCAGACAGAAGGTCAGAAGGCAGTGGGAGGAGATAGAACAAGCTGTCAGTGCCACATGTGTTGCCCCGGGACCTGAATCTAGTGCCACAAGCCGTTTAATGACCTTACACAAGTGGTCAAGGTGAGTGAATGCATCTTCAAATGCCATATCCCACCAACTGCACCACGAACCTCACACACTGCTCAATGCACCATACATAGGAATAGCACCATACATAGGAATATAGGAACAGGAGGAGGCCATTTAGCCCTTTGAGCCTGTTCTGCCATTCGGTGAAATCATAGCTGATCTGCGACCTAACTCCATATACCCGCCTTTGCCCCATATCCCTTAATACCTTTGGTTAACAAAAATCTATCAATCTCAGATTTAAAATTAACAATTGATCTAGCATCAACTGCCATTTGCAGAAGAGAGTTCCAAGCTTCTACCGCCCTTTGTGTGTAGAAGTGTTTCCTAATTTCACTCCTGAAAGATCTGGCTCCAATTTTTAGACTATGCCCCCCAGTCCTAGACTCAACAACCAATGGAAATAGTTTCTCTCTATCTACCCTATCAATTCCCCTTAATATTGTGAAGGAATAAGCAATAAGCCATATTCAGAAAAATACACCATTCTATGAAATATTAAAACATGACATACTGGGTTTGAAAAATCTAAAAACCTAACAATCTAAAGCTGTGAACAGCATACAGGATATTGAGATAAGATAAGTTGTTGACACTGAGACAATAGCCTTATTGAAGCAGAAGGTTAGAGGTTCCAGGAAGTCTGAAGCCTTGGAAAGAGCACAATGGTATACCCTGTTTAAGTGTTATAAACCAACACTTCGGAAAGAATCACATAAATTAAAGAAACATATGCCTTTGTAAAAATAACATCAAATGAAACACGGAGACATGAGTCTGTAATACAACCAGTTGAGGTAACTAAGAAGAAAGTGGTGCAACCAGCTGAGGTGTTCTAAATGCAAAAGATACAAACAGAAGACCTTCATAAGAATGACATCAAATAGATGCACCAGCTCCACGTTTTTTATGATAAGCTTTGAACACCTAAAGGTAGAGACACAAGTCTGCTTGCTACAAGCTGATCTAACTGTAAGAATAGCAGGGGTCAGGTCAGCAGAAAAATGACTAGAGATAATTAGCTTACATCAGCAGAAAACTTCAAAGGATATACCACTGAGAAAGAGTATAAAAATTGGACTTTCAAATGGGATGATAGAGTCGCTTGAAGGGGCAAAGCGATTCTCAGGCTTCAGAGGCAAGCTCTGTAAGTCTTCAACTCTTTGTATCTTGGGGATCAAGGTACTTGTATTTGATTTTGGTGGATATCCTGGAATAAGACTAAGAAATGTAAAAATGTAATGAAGTTAAGATTTGAGAATAAGGATCTCTGATAATAAGATTGTAAAAGCTTTTTGTATTTGGAACTGTTAATGTTGTGATTGAATCACCAACTGTAAATTACATGTCGGTTCTTTAATAAATCTATATATTTTTAGAATTGTCTCACATAGTACCTCTGTATCAAACTCGCAAACTCAATCTCTGTACACTCTTTGGTGAGGAGTTGCAGAATTCTGGGGGAGTTTTCCAGACCCTCATAATATCCGGAAGGTTACAGTCTAGCTAAACTTATTAAAAGTGCTATCTGGAGGATGGCAACATCTTCAGGCTGTTCCTTTCCTTTAGGGAGAGATAGTCTGGACCTTTAGACCCAATTAAGCGTCTTTAGGATTCAGCTACCTCTAACTTTAGTTGAAAGTGAACGTCTGGAGCATACGCCTGATCCGGGGTAGCCCGAAAGGGGCTAGGACTAGTAATAGTCCTTTCAATATCTAGAAAACTTCAATCAAATGACCTCTTTACCTTCTAAATCCTAGGGAATACAATCCTAGTTCGTGTAATCTTTCCTCGTAATTTAACCCCTGGAGTCTGGGTATCATTCTGGTAAACCTACGCTGCACTCTCTCCAAGGCCAATATATCCTTCCTAAGGTGTGGTGCCCAGAACTGCTCACAGTATTCCAGGTATGGTCTAACCAGGTCTTTGTACAGCCATAGCATAACTTCTACCCTTTTGTATTCTAGTCCTCTGGATATAAAGGCCAGCAGTCCATTAGCCTTTTTGATTATTTTCTATACCTGTTCATGACATTTTAATGATCTATGTACCTGGACCCCAAAGTCTCTTTGGACCTCCACTGTTTTTAGCTCTTCACCATTTAGAAAGTACCCTGTTCTATCCTTTTTGCCTACATTGAAATCCATTTGCACACTTTTGTCCATTAATCTATCAATATCTCTTTGTAATTTTAAGCTTTCATCTACACTGCCTACAATGCCGCCTATCTTTGCATCATCGGCAAATTTGGATATGTGGCTTTCTATCCCATTATCTAAGTCATTAATAAATACAGTGAATAGTTGAGGCCCCAACACAGATCCCTGAGGGACACCACTAGTCACATCCTGCCAATTAGAGTACCTACCCATTATTCCTACTCTCTGTCTCCTGCCACTCAGCCAATTTCCTAACCAGGTCAATAATTTGCCTCCAATTCCATAGGCTTCAACCTTCGTGAACAGACCCATCACTCACCTACCAACAATCTCTAGCAATCACGATTCATACCTCACAATCATAGTGTCACCTCACACTCACACACTTAACACTGCTGCAATCCTCACACCCACATCTCACACCTTGCATACAATGTCAGCTATTCAACCATGACAGGCACATCACCCAAACACATTGCACCAGACTCACTGATACACTTCTCTTTCTCTTGCAGGCCAAGGTGGCTCACAACCACCATAAGCAGCAGCAGACAGGCGGGGGTGAAGCACGTCTTCAAAATCTTACTGCACTGGAAGAGATGGTGCTGGAGATCATTGGAGGGGCCGTCACTGAGGCCATGGTGAGTGGTGAGGTTGAAAGCATTGCTGATGACAATATACTCATAACTAATCCTTCTCACATCCCACTTCCCTCCCTACCTACCCTCCACCCCCTTCATCTCTACCAATTGAGAGGAGCTCACAGATTTCTTTGTCACCAAAATAGAGACCACCGTTCAGCTGCCTCTGCTGCTTCCCTCCTTTCCCTTTGCCCAACAAGCCAAACCTCCACTGAAGCCCCATCTCTAGTTTATCTCCCCTCATTCTGTCTTCAAACTCAACTCATCCATCAGACGCATCTCCTGCTCCCTGGACCACATTTGCACTAAACTCCTGACCACTCACCTTCCCTTACTGGTCCCCATACAAGCTGATATTGTAAATGATTCTCTCTCCCTTTCAAAACTGTCATCATCATCCCTGCTGCTCAGAAAATACCACCTTGATCCCTTTACCCTTGCAAACTATAGTCCCATTTCCAACATCCCTTTCCTCTCCAAAGTCCTTGAACATGTTGTCTCCTCCACAACCCGTGCCCTCATCTCCCGCAACTCCCTCTTTGAATCGCTTCAATCAGGTTTCCAAAGTTACAAACAACTTTCTCTGTGATTGTGAATGTGACCATGGTGCATTATCCCTCGTTTTCAAGCTGGTGTGTATCAGCGCCTGGGAGCGAATGCTGGATTTTTTTTATCAGTAATATTTAGGACAGAATTTTTTGCGTGATTTTTAAGTAGATATCATCCATTTTTTGCTGGCAACTAACAGAAGTATGTTTCTGTGTAGAGGAGGGTACTGGCCAATCCCTAGTGACTGCAGACAATGGAGGCCAATGCTTGACAGTCCGATACAGAATCCCTGGTGGTTTACTAAAGGACCTACCTGCACGTGTATTAGCAACAATAGAACTTTTGACCCTCCATGTTCAAAGTTCAAATTTATCTGAAACCAATTTTCTGAGCTGCAAGTAAAATAAAACCCTTTTATTGAGTTTATACAGTTTCTAATTTTGAACAAACTTCATTTGAATATTTTTTTCACAGCACTGCCCAGGACTCTGATTTAAAACATATAAATTGACACACATTATGAATTGAGGACGCTCTATGCAAAGTGTTGTTGTAGCCTATGTTGGCCATTATCACCTAGCAGTCATAATACTGATTTAAGCTGCTAAAATGCTGGGCTACAGAAACCAATTAATTTTTCTGGTGATTCTCACCTAGGTAGACTTAGTCAGGAATAGCTGCTTATAGATTCCCTTGTAGAGCATGATTCCCATATAGATTATACAAGCATGTTCTAGGTTATGAATCATTCCTCTGTGGCATGCTTCTATTCCTCTGTTCCTATTTCCAACATTGTCCTAATTGAGCAAATGTGCAGGCCAGGGGCCAACTGGCATGGTCAGCTCACTTTGCTTGAAGCACATGTGCACACAATTGATCATGAAAAGATACTAGCAGTAGCTTGGGTTAATCTGCACCACAGGTTGTCCCACCTTTCAATGTGCTGGGCTGCAAGGGAATGAGCTGTGCTTGAAGAAAGAAAGAACTTGCATTAATATAGCACCTTCCACGACCACAGGACATTCCAAAGTGCTTTACAGCCAATTAAGTTGTTTTTGAAGTGTAGTCAATGTTGTAATGTAGGGAGACATAGCAGCCAGTTTGTGCACAGCAAGCGCCCACAAACAGCAATGAAATAACCAGATAATCTGTTTCAGTGATGTTGTTTGAAGGATAAATATTGGCCAGGACACCAGGGAGAACTCCCCTGCTCTTCTTCGAAATAGTGCCATGGGACCTTTTACGTTCCCTGAGAGAGCAGGCGGGGCTTCAGTTTAACACCTCATCCAAAAGACGGCACCTCCAACAGTGCAGCACTCCCTCAGTACTGCACTGGAGTGTCAGCCAGATATTTGTACTCAAATCTCTGGAATAGGACTTGAACCCACGAACCTCTGACTCAGAGGCAAGTGTGCTACCAATTAAGCCACAGCTCACATAGCTGAAAGGGGAAAAGAGGAATATAAATTAAGTTTAATGAACTCCAGTGTATATTTAAATATGATTTTAATGTAAGTACAACATATATTACTTTTCAGATGATATAAAATTCTATGAGAAACCAAAATATTGGGAGAAAAGGAATAAAATCCAGACACCTTGAAATTACAGGATGGGACACAGACATGCAAATGTTTAACACAGTTGCTTGAAGTTCCTCTCTCTACCATTTTAGTGGCAGTATTAACCTGCTTAAAATAAACAGACTAAAGTTTTTGCTAAAATATAGATGATAAGAATTTCAAAAATAATGCATTAAATGCTTGTACATTAGAATCCCACCATGTAATTCCAGGGCCCGTGAGATTAAACAACTGTCGCTGAAAGACAAATGGCATCTAATAGAGAAATGTAAAGTTATCCATATTGGTGCTAAAAATGGAAACTATGAAGGGTGTATACTTAGGCTCAAGAAAAAAGATTGAAATGCAATAACATTGAAAGTATTGCAATAGTTGCAAAGGTAAATAACATTTTGGGAATTATAAGCGAATTCATAGGAATCCATGTATCCCAAAGGAAAATCTCCTGATATTTTAGCAAACAATAGTGAAACTACACATGGAATGTTTTTGCACAGACGTGGTCATCATAGACGGGTGAAAAGAGGGCAACAAAAAATATTTCTACATTATGACGAAAGTCTGAGCAAATTAAATCTATTCTCAGTGTAAAAAAGGGTTGAAGGATAAGCTCAAGTTTCTAAAATGATGAAGTAAATCAATCCGATAGATGTAAAGGGATAATTTGTACGAAACCAGGATAGAAACAATAGAGTTGGAGTTGAATATTGAGGAACCCAGAAAGTAAACTGCAAAAGGAATAATGTCTTCATGAATAGCCATCACTTCTAAACTGACACCGAGTGCTGGAGATCCTCTAATGAAGTATTCAAAAGGGAATTCCTGATTATAGAGGAACATGCTCATACTTTCTTAATGTCAGGTGTCACTCATAAATTTAAGAAAATAATGGAATGAGCAACTTCCTTTTTAACCACATATGCCAATGGAATAATTTCATTGTGCAGTCTTGTTTAGCTCGCATCCTTGCCCCAGTTTAATTTCCTTCTATTTATAGAGCAAAGCACCGAACTGAACCTAGTGCCTTAACTACGCTGTGAGTAAATACAATGACATGACCTCTTCCAACAATCTAGGACTGTCAGGCCATACTGCCATTCTGTAGCTTTCATTACAAGTGATGTCAGTCACATAGTGAATAAGGTCTGAATTAGACTCCAGTGTGACAGGCAAAGTATCACTTGCTGTCGCGTTCCACATGCCCTGTCACATAATATATACATTCTCCAAACAGCCAATTTGCTGCTTTCTTTGCACAACAATGAAAACAATTCAGTCTATGTGATATAAATTCACTACTATAACTGTGCAGCAATTCTGTTTCTTGAACTTTTTGAAATGGAACATAGAAACAAGGTATATATAATTATAATTTTGAGTGTTTATTACACTGTGATGCTTCAGTAATTTCTCTGACCTTCAATGCTATTTTTCTTTTTATTAACCAATCCCAGACATTTCAATATAGTGACAAGTAAGAGTCCTGATACGATAACTATCAGTGTTATACAGCAAGAGGGAAGTGTTGAAAGCATTTGAAATGGTTTGAATTTGTGTGGACTTTCTGACATTCAGCTAATGGGAACTTAGCAACAATTTTTTTTCCAATTACGGTCTCCTTGCTCCTGGAATAATTATTGTTATTCTACAGCTTGAATTAAAATACTTACACAAAGACTGTTGTAGTCAATATCAAGACAAAGAAATTCCCAATATAGTAAAAGCAAATAGGAACCTAGGCTTGAAATTTCCATTTGTGCTGTTTTAGTGCACGTAACATGCTTGTGTAAAAGTCCTATAGGTGGTATTTAAATCATTGTTAACCCTTTTAAAATAAACACATTAGCAACATGGTTAAAATGGTGCACAGAGGAATTTTACATAAGCACAATAATTGGACTAAAATATTACACAGAGAATAGAAATGTAGAAACATAGAAGATAGGAGCAGGAGTAGGCCATTTGGCCCCTCGAGCCTGTTCCGCCATTTAATGCAATCATGGCTGGTCATCCAAATTCAGTACCCTGTCCCTGCTTTCTCCCCATATCCCTTGATCCCTTTAGCCTTAAGAAATATATCTAACTCCTTCTTGAATATATTTAATGACTTGGCCTCAACTGCCTTCTGTGGTAGAGAATTCCACAGGTTCACCACTCTCTGGGGGAAGAAATTCCTCCTCATCTCAGTCCTAAATCATAATCATAATCAACTTTATTGTCATTGTTAGTGCACAAGTGCAGTACAACGAAATGTAGGCTTGCAGCTCCCGAGAGTGTACATTTAGATTAAGACATTTAAACATTCAACATTCATTTGGCTTGTAATACATTAACATAAACATAACCATAATAAAATGCATTGGCAGATGTGCAGGCTTTAGAGTTTATTTGTGGAGTTCAGTAGGATGACAGCCCTGGGAAAGAAGCTGTTCCTAAATCTGGTCGTTTGGGTGCGAATGCATCTGTAGGTCTCCCAGATGGCAGGAGGGCAAACAGACTGTGGCTGGGGTGGGTAGGGTCTTTGATGATGGTCCGTGACCTCCGTAAACAGCGTTTCTGGTATATGTGCTCTATGGTCGGTAGCCGGGTGCCAGTAATGCGTTGGGCAGTTTTGACTACCCGCTGCAGGGCTTTCCGGTCATAGTAGCTACAGCTGCCATACCATACTGTGATACAGTTCATCAGGATGCTCTCTATTGTGCAGTGGTAAAAGTTAGAGAGGATCAGGGGTGACAGGTTACATCCCTTCAGCCTCCTTAGGAAATATAGGCGCTGCTGGGCCTTCTTCACCAGAGAGGAGGTATTGAGGGACCAGGAGAGGTCTTCCGTGATGTGGACTCCGAGGAACTTAAAGCTGTCCACCCTTTCCACCACAGCCCCATGGATGTGGATGGGGGTGTGACTTCCGCCTTTAGACTTCCTGAAGTCCACAATGATTTCTTTGGTTTTCTTGTTGTTAAGGGCCAGGTTGTTATCGGCGCACCACTTCACGAGATGCTGGACCTCCTCCCTGTAGGCTGACTCATCGTTGTTGGTGATTTGGCCTACTACCGTGGTATCATCCGCAAACTTGATGATGGTGTTGGAACCATGAACAGCCACACAGTCGTGGGTGAAGAGGGAGTAGAGGAGGGGGCTCAGCACACATCCTTGTGGGGCCCCCGTGTTCAGGGTCGGGGGGGGAGGTGTGGTTACCTAATTTGACAGACTGGGGTCTGTTTGTTAGGAAGTCCAGGGTCAAGTTGCAGAGGGAAGTGTTCAGGCCAAGAGTGTGGAGTTTGGTGGCCAGCTTGTTGGGGATGATAGTGTTGAATGCTGAGCTGTAGTCTATGAGCAGCATTCTGATGTAGGTCTCTTTACCATCTAAGTGATTCAGTGCAGAGTATAGAGCAGTTGTGATTGCATCCTCCATTGATCTGTTTGCACAATAGGCAAACTGGTGTTGGTCAAGAGAGGCGGGAACACTGGCTTTGATGTGAGCCAGGACCAGTCTCTCGAAACACTTCATTATGATGGGTGTGAGTGCGACAGGTCGATAGTCGTTCAGGCACATCACAGCCGTTTGCTTTGGCACAGGAATAATGGTAGCGGTCTTGAAGCATGTAGGGACTACTGCCTGGGCCAATGACAGATTGAAGATGGCGGTGAAGACATCAGCCAGCTGATCAGCACATTCCTTGAGTACCCGTCCAGGGATGCTATCAGGTCCAGCAGCCTTTCGTGTGTTCACTCCGCGTAGAACACCCCTTACGTCAGAGGTCGACAGAGTGAGCACCTGATCTTCCGAGGGTGGCAAGGCTTTGGTAGCCGGCTCCCTGTTGTCCCTGTCAAAGCGAGCGTAGAAGCTGTTAAGCTCCTCCGGAAGGGAGGCATCGCTAACCGGGGGGCTGGTGTTTTTACTCTTGTAGTCAGTGATGGACTTACCCCTTATCCTTAGACTATGACCCCTGGTTCTGGACTCCCCCCACCATTGGGAACATCCTGCCTGCATCTAGTCTGTCTAGTCCTGTTAGAATTTTATAAGTTTCAATGAGATCCCCTCTCATTCTTCGAAACTCTAGTGAATATAAGCCTAATCTACCCAATCTCTCCTCATACGTTATTCCTGCCATCCCAGGTATCAGTCTGGTGAATCTTCACTGCACTCTCTCCATGGCAAGAACATCCTTCCTCAGATAAGGTGACCAAAACTGCACGCAATACTCAAGGTGTGGTCTCACCAAGGCCCTGTACAACTGCAGCAAGACATCTTTGCTCCTGTACTCGAATCCTCTTGCTACGAAGGCCAACATACCATTTGCCTTCTTAACCGCCTGCTGCACCTGCATGCTTACTGTGGTATCTTGAGGTGGCCATAGATGGAGACGGACACCGGTTAACTCCTTAACATGGTTTAATCAACCCTTGCACATAAAAGCTTCTGCCATGAGGCAGCAAAAACAAAGAGTACAACAGTACAGATCAGACTTAACTCAGGAGAGCAATTGCCACAGCACCACCTGGTGGATCAGGTTACTCATAACCTCCCAGGTTACTACACTTACCTTCAGCGATGGGTGCACAAGGACACCCAGGTCTCGTTGCACTTCCCCTTTTCCCAATCTATTGCCATACAGATAATAATCTGTCTTCCTGTTTTTGCCACCGAAGTGAATAATCTCGCATTTATCCACATTATACTGCATTTGCCATGCATCTGCCCAATCACCCAACTTGTCCAAATCATACTGGAGTTTCTCTGCATCCTCCTCACAGCACACACGCCCACCCAGCTTTGTGTTGTCTGCAAACTTGGAGATATTACATCTAGTTCCTTCGTCAAGATCATTTATATATATTGTGAATAGCTGGGGTCCTAGCACCGATCCCTGCGGTACCCCACTAGTCACTGCCTGCCACTCGGAAAAAGACCCGTTTATTCCAACTCTTTGCTTTCTGTCTGCCAACCAGTTCTCTATCCAAGACAGTACCTTACCCCCAATCCCGTGTGCTTTAATTTTGCACGCTAATCTCTTACGCGGGACCTTATTTTAACACCTAAAACATGATTGTTAGTTATGAATTTATTGAGCTAGCTACCAATCCTATTTGGGAATCTGCATTGTCTACTTTTCAAAATGCCCATAAATGCCAGCAATACTTTCTCATGACTCCGTGTAGTACTGTCGCATTCTAAACACCTGTGGTAGCAGCCCATTTTAGTTTTATTCCAATGACCAGTGGGAAAATGCTGCCACTTTACTTTCTGACACAGTTTGGATATATGACCAATTAGGCAATGATTTAAATTGTACCCAATGCATGAGTCCAGACTTTCGCAGCAAAGTTTTTTTTTGTGCTCTGGTTTATATCAGTGGTTTTCCTTCAAAGTGTGAAATTCAAATTATTTTTCTCATAGATTTTTTAAATCAATTTCAAACAAGTAGTTATAGTCAGTACAGAACATTTGATGTCCTCCCAGAGAGAACAGCATATATTTGCAATGGTCTCATTGGTCCTGTACATTCCTATCTTGTTATGTTTTCATTGGTTTATTTTGGGAAAATTTTAATGCATTTGTGCTGTGTTGCAGCTTTCTATTAAAAATGTGCTGCGCCTGCATGGTTTTGTAAATGAGGGAACATTCCATGTGGCTTTCAGTGCCAGCTGAATATACATTGCCCTTACTTAGAACTATTGTATTTGATAAAATAAAAAATAGTAAAACTTAAGATCCCTTGGAACTGGATAAAAAAACCTTTAAATCAAATAGATTAACAGCTCCACTGTACCTACTAACAGTCATAAAAATGTTAATTGTTATCTGATGTTCCACTAAACCATCTTGCTAAGTTACAACATGTTTACCCTCTACCAGCTGTGGCCACATTTTAAAGGCCTGAATTTAAAAATAATGGGGCATTATCCAGTATCGTGGGGAAGTCCTACAGTGGATTCCGCCCCTTCCCAATTCAAAAGCTCATCCTGGTGAAGGCCAGTACTGGCTTTTGGATGACTAACAGGTTGCATTCAACAGCAGGTTCCTGCGTATAAATAAGAAGAGCCTGTTGGTCATTTGAAAAATTCCCTTAAGGGTTTAGCCACTGGGGAAGCCCACCCCCGTTATTTAAACTGAAAAGCTTTCCTTGCTGTAGGGTTCTCAAAATTCCCACATTCCCCAAAGTTATGGATAAAGGGACCCTGTATGGACAAGTTTGGATGTGAATGTAAAAGGTATGATCAGTAAGTTCGCAGATGACAGGAAAATTGGTGGGGTGGTAAGTAGCGAGGAGGGTAGCCTCAGTCTGCAGGACGATATAGATGGGTTGGTCAGATGGGCGGAAAAGTGGCAAATGGAATTTAACCCTGAAAAGTGTGAGGTGATGCATTTTGGAGGGACTAACAAGGCAAGGGAATACACAATGAATGGTAGGACCCTAGGAAAGACAGAGGATCAGAGGGACTTTGGTGTGCATGTACATAGATCCCTGAAGGCAGCAGAACAGGTGGATAAGGTGGTTAAAAAGGCATATGGGATACTTGCCTTCATTAGCCGAGGCATAGAATATAAGAGCAGGGAGGTTATGATGGAGCTGTACAAAACGTTGGTTAGGCCATAGCTGGAATACTGTGTGCAGTTCTGGTCGCCACACTATAGGAAAGATGTGATTGCTTTGGAGAGGGTGCAGAGGAGATTCACCAGGATGTTACCTGGGCTGGAGCGCTTCAGCTATGAAGAAAGACTGGACAGGCTGGGGTTGTTTTCCTTGGAGCGGGTGCAGAGGAAATTCACCAGGATGTTACCTGGGCTGGAGCGCTTCAGCTATGAAGAAAGACTGGACAGGCTGGGGTTGTTTTCCTTGGAGCAGAGAAGGCTGAGGGGGGACCTGATTGAGGTGTACAAAATTATGAGGGGCATAGATAGGGTAGATAGGAAGGAACTTTTTCCCTTAGTAGAGGGGTCAATAACAAGGGGGCATAGATTCAAGGTAAGGGGCAGGAGGTTTAGAGGAGATTTGAGGAAGAACTTTTTCACCCAGAGGGTGGTTGGAATCTGGAACTCACTGCCTGAAAGGATGGTAGAGGCAGGAACCCTCACAACATTCAAGAAGCATTTGGATGAGCACTTGAAATGCCATAGCATACAAGGCTATGGACCAAATGCTGGAAAATGGGATTAGGTTAGACAGGGATTGATGGCCAGCGCGGATGCGATGGGCCGAAGGGCCTCTTTCTGTGCTGTATAACTCTATGACTCTATGACAAGTTATTAAAAAGAGTACCCAAAATGGCTTCTGCAACCTCGTGACCAAAAGTACAGGATTTTAAAAGCAAGGCCCTGCAAAAAGGCAGGCACTTTTCAAAACCTCAAACAAAACCTAAAATGCATGAATCTGTGAAAGACTTTGTGAAGCCAGACAGCTAGGTAAACACAGAATATGCATTCATTCACCTTGGAACAGATCAAGTCAGAATGGGCCTAATCGAGGCCATTAAGTTTCTGCATACATAATCAGTAACAGCTCACAGTAGCCATCAAGCCAGAATGAGGACAATTAAAAAATAACAAACAGCCATTAAGCCAGGAGACAACCACCCCAAAAGCCATTAAAGTGGATGACCGTAATCACTTTGGACGAGCCCGCCAAAAGTTAGACAAAGGACTGACCTGATTTGGCATGCAGATAAGGGATGAAGAACCGGGTATAATTGTAGGCCCACCGGTAGCCAAGCTCTCTCTCTTGCTCTTGCTCTGGCCGCTTGCTCTTCGCTCGTGCCCTGGCCTCGTGGCGGGCTCTCTTCGTGCTCCCCGTGCCGCTCAACACCAAGGACGCCCATTACTACACCGAGGGCCGAACGCGGGAGGAGAACGAGACCCGATTCGAAAAGACACAGGACATAGGGGGCCACAAACAAGCAGACGAGCCGAGACAAGATGAAGAAAACAGTGGACCGGTGGAGGCAGGGAAGGGCAGTGGAGAGACGCGTTGGGGGACAAATGGCCTAGTTATTAGCTGGCGTTTGATGAAAAAGTTGACGTTTGAAGCATGGATAGCAACGTCAATGAGGCATAAGTTGGCATTCAAAGCATGGGTAGTAAAAGCATATTGACAATATAAACCGCCAACCGAGCCCCAACCGTTATAAAACCCATCGGCGAGCAAACCGCCTGAGGAAGAAGAAGAAGACCCATCACGACTCAACGAAGATGTTAACTGAGGAAAAGGAGGGTGCTTCGCACAAACAACTCCATCACCGCGCCCTGTGACCATGTGGTGACAACACACCCCAAAGGACAGCAAGAGCAGACCCCAAAACTCACAACTGTTAAAAAGGTCAACAGGTTTTGGATTGGTGAGCATGAATCCCTGGCCCCTCATAGCTTAATCTAGTTAGGTATTGGGGGTGGGATAAGGATAAGGGGATTTTAATGTGTTTGTTCCCTTGATGTGCCGTGTGTTCCCCATTCCCAAATAAGTGTATTGGTTTTTATATGCCTGTAATTATCTTAGTAATTCTCAGTATTGTGATTTTGTTTTGCCTTTAATAAAAATTACGGTTTTCTTGCACCGAACCAGCTGTCTACTCGTTTTTCTGTATCGCCGCCTGTGCCTAAGTCCAGTGTCTAGAACCCAGGGGTGTGGGAATGATTCGAACCGCTCAGGGACAGCCAGGGGCAGAGCTGACTGGGCACATGCCACCCCCTACAGAAATGGCGACCGCGGCAGGAAACTGGCAACAGGGTTGCGATACAGTAGACAATGGTTCGGAAGAGCGAACCATGATGGAGGAAAGTATTTCTGATTATGTGTTTAGTAAGGTGAATATCACAAAGAAGTGGATCACCACTCTGTTAAAGGCTGGGCATCCGGTAGATGTCGCAGCTAAGTGGACAGAAGAAAAGGAGCACAAGAAATCCCTAGAGAAGGCAGTCTGGCTGATGTGCTTCAAAAAGCAGGTCCAGCTTTTGGACAGGCTCGTTGCAGCACAGGCAGCCGAGATAAAGGAGTCAGCCCTGGAGATCCAGGACAAGGATCTAGCAGGGGAGAAGTTACTGGTAGCATTGCAGGCCCTGAATCAGGAAAGGGTGCAGTTAATGGGAGAACATAAGGCCAGGTTGGAATACCTGCAGTGCCAAGTCACCGAAGCCAAGGGTAACGAGTTGAGGTTACGGGAAAAGAATGCCCGCCTAGCGAGACAAGTAAGGGAGCAGGAGGAGAAACTAAAAGAAGTAAAGGCAGCTTATAAGTTAGCGAGCAAACAGGGATTTGAAGATGCAGATCATGGCCCCTGCAAGGAACAAATAGAGAATCTGAGCCTGGCCCTAAGGAGGGCAAAGGGCATGGTGTGCCTCATAAGCCCGAAGGCAGCCCAGGTCGACTTTACAGGGAACTTGGGGAGAACAGTTCAGACACCACAGGTAGTGCCAAGGGACAGCCGGTTGAGGAACAGGAGGTCCCGCGACCACCACCTGTAGCACCAGGTTTTAACGAGGTCTGGCAGCAAGGGGGGGTGGAGTCAAGGGTGGAAGCGGAGGTGGAACAACCCCCGCAGGAGAGGCTGGAACCAGGACCGATGTGCCCAGCCCGGCATCGGAGGTTCGGCCCACCCATAGATGGTGAGGAAGAGGGACCCCTCCAAAACCAGTTCGTATTACCCTATAGCACCCAACAGCTTAGGGCTATGGTGAGCCATATCCCAAGGCTCACCGAGAAAGGAGATCCCTCGGTCCACTCAGGGAAGTGGAGCAGGCAGCCAGCATCAATGAATGCGATAGTGCTGAGCAGGCTAAAATGCTACTGTTCTCTTTGGAGAGTAAGCTCCTCCAATCCCTCTCTGATGAGTGTAAAATGGGGCAGGGCGGGTATGAGGCGTTCAGGGATGAAGTTCTGGAGGCCTTGGGGATGAATGAGGGAAGTCCTTTCTCCCGTGTGGAGAAGACCGTGCAGCTCACAGGGGAAACCCCGCAGGCTTTCGCAGACAGGTTATGGCCGGCGTACCAGAGTGCCTGTCCTGGGACACCTAACCGGGCATTCCTGAACGGGGATCAGCTGGCCCACTGGCTCCATTGTCTGGTGGCAAACAGTTTGCCACAGGTCCGGGCCAAGGCGGAAGTCTGGTTCGACCCTAGGAATCCCCTGACCACCGAACTTACGGTGATCAGACAGTTGACCCTAGCCCAAGAACGGTAGGGGAACCGATGCACACCCATATAAGGGGAAGGTGCATGAGGTAAAACCCAGACAGGGTAGGAAGGAGTGGCATCAGGAAGGGAATAACCCTTTGAGCAATAAGCTCAATTGTTACGGGTGAGGGAAGGATGGCCATTGGAGGAAGGAGTGCAAAAACCCTTGGAAAGATAGCAAGGGAAAAAACTCCACAGCCCCAGCCCAGAGGTAGAGGCAGGGATCCCTCCTGCCGTGGTCGAGTCATTTTTGGACACCATGAGGTCCCTATTGACTGGCCAAGGGAGAGTAGCAGCTGCTACCGGTGCTCGGACCCCGTTAGCCCCATCCAACCCACAGCCCTGACTAGAACCAGCGCAGCCTGTCAATCTGTGTCACCTTGAAAACGACGAGGGGAGCAGGCCCTGTGTTAAGATGCGGGTGGAGACGGTGCAGGGGAGATATTCGGTGGATACTGGAGCTTCCAGCACGGTGGTCCATTCGGAAGACCCGACCAATCCACTCAGGTCTAACAAGGTCCCATTTAGCCTAATGGGATTTACAGGGAACGAGTAGGCTGGGGGAATGGCCAAACATTTGGCCATAGATTTAGGATCCCTCCCTACCACATGGGAGGGTAACCAAAGGACCAACGAGGTGGCCAAGCAGAGGGCTAGGGAAGGAGAGTCTTGGGAGCCCTATCGGACAGGTTCGGTAGCTGCAGTCCGGGACAAGGGAGGCACACGGGGTAGCTTTGGCCCCCGACCTAAAGCAGGTCCAAGCCCAAGATCCCGTCTGTAGGGCCGTCCCAGTAAGGAAAGAGAATGGGGAGTCCATAGAAGGCCCGTTCAGGGCAGCGGACGAGACTTAAAGGCAGGCTGCTAGTTACATTAATCAATGTAATGTAGGAGTCTACGTACTCCTAGCAAAAAATACTGAACTCGGAGAGGTTCAACAGAAAAGGTTTAATTGTTGAGGCTGCATGCTGAACACAAAATGGAGTCAGAGACTACATAAAGTACAACTGTCTTTCATCAGTGCACCTTTGACTGCTCCTCCCCCGCTCTGGGCTTAACTATTGTAATGAAATCTGTTTGTCTTGATCCTGTATTCGTTTTGCACTCATGGATATTACCCTCCCCCACTGTGTATAGTTTCACTTCCTCTTTCCCGACTAACCTGGGAGGTTCCAGGTCTTGGCTCTTGGCTCCGCCCCTGACTTCTCTTACATAAAAATCCCAGGATCTGTATGACTCATTCCTGTGAACCAGTCGGCGTGTTGAGGTGTTAGCTCTGATCTTAGTGATTATAAGCCAACTTGTTTAAGTCTATAACTTATAGGTTTGTGGTTATTGAAGGCCCATCAACCATGTTGTAGATCGAGTTTCTTAAAGGTGTGATCCTTCTGAAAGGCATGACGCCTGATTTATAGTCTATGGACCGGAAAGCGGATTGTGTCCGTTCTATGCTTGGTACGCCACACAGCTCCCCCAAGAATCCGCTAGTAGGGAGTGTACGAACCGGCGTGGCGGCTTGATGGCACGGCCGGAACGGCTCTTGGCGGTTGGTGTCGGGAGCGGGGTGGTCGGACGCGTCGGGCTCTTAGGCGGTCTGCCCCGCGGTGGGGGTTGGCCCACTTGAACGGGTTCGTCGGGCTCTAGGTGCGCCAGCTTGAGCCGATCGACCGACACCTTGTCAGTTCTGCCGCCTACTTCGAGGAGGAAGAATTGTTCCCCGTCTGGAGTACCTTGTAGGGTCCGTTGTATGGGGGCCGTAGAGGTCCTCGGTGGGCGTCATGGTGCACAAAAACAAATTTGGCCATGTGCAGGCTAGGTGGTACGTGGGTTGCTGGTTCGCCGTGCCGGCCGGTGGGTACCGGAGCGAACTGTTGTGCTCGGTTGGCGAAAGTGCGGCATTGCTGGTCAGCCGACCAGGGGGTCGTGGCGGTGGGCAGGAACTCTCTGGGTACGCGCAGTGGCTGGCCGTACATGAGTTCCGCCGCCGAGGCTTGCAGGTCTTCCTTGACCGCGGAGCGTAGGCCGAGTAGCACCCACGGGAGGTGGTCGATCCAAGCCTCGTCCTCGAGGCTGGCGCAGAGGGACGCCTTCATGGACCTGTGGAAACGCTCGCACAGTCCGTTGGCTTGGGGGTGGTAAGCCGTGGTGTGGTGAACGGCCACCCCGAGGTTTCGGGCGATGGCGGCCCACAGATCAGAGGTGAACTGCGGGCCTCTATCTGACGTCATGTCGGAGGGGACGCTGAACCGAGCGACCCAGGTACCGATGAACGCCCTCACGATGTCGGCGGTGGTGGTGGACATCAGTGGAATGGCCTCGGGCCAGCGGGTGGTATGGTCCACGATTGTCAGCAGGTGCGTGTGACCTTGTGATGGCGGCAGGGGGCCGACGAGGTCGATGTGGGCGTGGTTGAACCTTCTTTCTGGCACGGTGAACTCCTCGAGTGGGGCTTTGACGTGCTGGTGGATTTTGGCACACTGGCAAGCTATGCAGGATCTGGCCCAGACGCGCACATCTTTGCGCAGGCCGCGCCAGACAAATCAGTTGGCCACCAGTCTAATGGACGCGCAGGTGCCGGGGTGTGAGAGGCCGTGGACGATGTCGAACACCCGTTTTCGCCAGGACGCCGGGACTACGGGGCGGGGTTGCGCCAAGGAGGTGTCGCATTTGACTGTGACGGCGGACGGGCCGCAGGCGATGTTGGTCAGTTGCAGCCATGGGAGGGTAGTGGGCGCGGAGAGCAGATCGGGGTCGGTGCGTTGCTCCGCTGCCAGTTGAGCATAGTCCACTGCCAGGTGGGCGCCGTGGACGGCGGGGCGGGATAGGCAGTCGGTCATCACGTTGTCTCGACTGGAGACGTGCCGGATGTTCGTGGTGAAGTTGGACACTGCGGCGAGCTGGCGTTGTTGCCTGGCTGACCACGGGTCCGCAGATTTCACCATCGCGAACGTCAGGGGTTTGTGGTCGACAAACGCGGTGAAGGGGCGGCCCTCCAGAAGAAATCTAAAATGGCGGACTGCCAGGTACAGTGCGAGGAGCTCGCGGTCAAAGGCGCTGTATTTGGCCTCTGGGGGGCGCAGTTGGCGGCTGAAAAAGGCCAGCGGTTGCCAGGCCCCGTCGACCCACTGTTCGTACACGGCGCCGACCGCGTGGTCGGAGGCGTCCGTGGTGAGGGCCACCCTGACGTTGGGCTGTGGGTGAGCGTGCATGGTGGCGTCGGCGAGCGCCTTTTTGGTCGAGTCAAAAGCGGTCAACATGTCCGCCGACCACTCGATCGCCATTCTGTCTTTCTTACCCCGGAGGGCTTCGTATAGGGGCCGCATGAGGGAGGCTGCTCCGGGACTGAAGCGGTTGTAAAAGTTGATCATCCCCAAGAACTCCTGGAGGCCTTTGATGGTGGTAGGCCGGGGGAACTGCTGGACGGCTTGCACCTTGGCAGGCAGGGGAATGGCTCCGTCCTGCATGATGTGGTGGCCAAGGAATTCGATTCTGCTGAGGCCGAATTGGCACTTGGCTGGGCTGATGATGAGCCCGTGCTCACTGAGCCGTTGGAACAGGGTGCGGAGGTGCTCGACGTGTTCCTGCTTGGAGGAACTAGCTACCAGGATGTCATCCAGGTAGACAAAGAGGAACTTCAGGTCCGGGAGGACCGGGTCCATGAGCCGCTGGAAGGCCTGGGCCGCGTTTTTGAGGCAGAAGGGCATTCGGAGGAACTCAAAAAGCCCAAAAGGGATGATTATGGCCGTCTTGGGAACGTCCGTGGGGTGGGCTGGCACCTAATGGTAACGGCGCACCAGGTCGACTTTGGAGAAGACTGAGCGGCCGGCCAGTCTAGCCGAGAAGTCTTGAATGTGCGGTATGGGGTACCGATCCGGCGTGGTGGCGTCGTTTAGGCGCCGGTAGTCCCCGCAGGGGCGCCATCCCCCGTCGGGTTTGGTGATGGTGTGGAGTGGGGAGGCCCAGGGGCTGTTGGAGCGGCGGATGATGCCGAGCTGCTCCATTGTGGCGAACTCGGCCCGCGCAATCTCCAGCTTGGCCGGGTCCAGCCTGCGGGCGTGGGCATACACCGGTGGGCCTGTGGTGGGGATGAAGTGTTCTACCCCATGCTTAGCAACCTTCGCGGAGAAGGTCGGGTTGGTGAGGGCTGGGAACTCAGCCAGGAGTGCTGAGCAGTCGTCCGTTGAGCGGGCGCGGCACTGCCACGCCATTTTGACGGGTTGGGGGGGGGCCATGGCGCCCGGGACAGGTGACATGGTGTTCATGTCCACGAGGCGGCGCCAAGGCATGTCGACCAACAGGCCGTGGGCGCACAGGAAATCCGCCCCGAGGAGCGGGGAGAGAACCTTGGCGGCGATAAACTCCCAGTGGTAGTGGCGGACTGCGAGGTCGATGGTGATGGTGCGGGTGCCGTACGTCCGGATGTCGGTGCCGTTGGCGGCAGCCAGCGCAGGGCCGCGGCCGCCTCGCTGGATCTCGAGGGCGGACGCGGGGATGATGCTGCGCTGCGCGCCCGTGTCGCATAGGAAACGGCGTCCGGAGGCGCTGTCCGTAACGTACAGCAGCGCGCCTGCTTGCTCCACGGCCATCGTGTAGGCCGGTATGGGGGCGGTTGGAAACGTGCAGGGATGGCTGCAGCCGGATAAAGAGTGTGCGGAAGAAGGAGCTGCGCAGTTTTTCGTCGGTCAGAGCAAGCATGTGTGAGAGCAAGTCTGACGGCGCGGAGTCACCGAGGCCCGGAAGGTCGAGGAGGTGGCAGTTGCGCACGAATTCGGAGGCTGTGAATTTTTTAATGAGCGCGGCCTTGAGATGTGCGTACTTGCCTTCCTCCGGAGGGTTTTGTAGTGTTGTCCAGACTTTCGTGATTGTGGAGCTGCCCAGGGAGGCGAGGAGGTAGTCGTACATCGTTGCGTCGGCAGTGATGCCGCGGAGTCGGAATTGCGATTCAGCTTGAAGGAACCAGGTGGTGGCCAGGTTCTCCCAGAACTCCGGCAGCTTCACAGAAACTGCATTTATGTCAGCCATAGTTATGCTTAGGAGTCGTCCTGAGCGTCGCGGTCACCAATGTAGGAGTCTACGTACTCCTAGCAAAAAATACTGAACTCGGAGAGGTTCAACAGAAAAGGTTTAATTGTTGAGGCTGCATGCTGAACACAAAATGGAGTCAGAGACTACACAAAGTACAACTGTCTTTCATCAGTGCACAGCTTCGACTGCTCCTCCCCCGCTCTGGGCTTAACTATGTTGCAGATCGAGTTTCTTAAAGGTGTGATCCTTCTTAAAGGCATGACGCCTGATTTATAGTCTACGGACCGGAAAGCGGATTGTGTCCGTTCTGTGCTCGGTACGCCACAGTAAACTGTTTAAGCCCAAGAGGAGGTAACAGCCAGTTGGGATAAGGTCTGAGGATAGAAATCCTCAGCCTGCAGCGGAAACAAGTTCACAGACTGCACAGGCAGGCGCTGTGGCTTGTTTAAGGGGAGGGGCCATCCCGCCCACCGATTGGGACACTCCCCCACTCTTCTGGGATCCAGATGAGGAGGGACCCGAGGGTGAAGACCCTGCCCTGACCCAGGTTTAGAGGAGGAGGGACCCGAGGGCGCAGACCTCGCCCCGGACCCAGCTTTGGGACTTGGGGCAGAAACCCTCAGCCTGTAGCACCAGGCTGCGAAGAGTTACCTGCCCCTAGCCCAGGTTCAGGAGAGGTAAAGCCTGAGGATGAAGATCCCCAGCCAGCGGTAGTGGTAAGTCCACAGACCGTACCGGAGGGGGCAGTGGCTCGGGTTAAAGGCCCACCAACCAGAAAACCCCCACCCGCCAAAGTCCCTAGAGGGTCCCCACGGACGCCCCAGCCAAGGAAAGAGTGGTCACCAGCTCCCCAGTTAAAAAGGGCCGCCCCTTGAGTGAGGGATTGGTCCGAAGGCTGAGGCCCCCAGCCAGCAGCCACAGGCTGGGAGGGATCGAAAGTACAGGGCGGTGCGGCCACACCGAAGGGAGCGGTGTGCCGCCGCCCGAACAGGAATTAGGCTGGCCGCCCGGAGACGGGCGGCGGATGTACATAGTTTAGGTATTATTAAGTTTGTGTGTTTAGTGTAAGTTAAACAAGGTGATGGGTAGTTTTAAATAAGTAGTTTTTCTAAGAGTGTGTGTATTTAAGTCGAGGTTGCAAGACTCAACTATGCTTCACCCAAGCCAGAGAATCTCCTCGGGACCTGGCTGTATGTTCTTGTATCTCTTTGCAGAAAGGTTTTCAGGATGAAGGGGGGCATAATCCTTCTCGCCCTGATAGGACTGAGCATTGGAAGGCGAGGTGACGTGGAGGAATCCCACATCTATTTGTGCTCAGGAGATAGAGTACTGATAGTGACCGACGGAAGCGGCGAACGGGATGTGGAGGAGCTCGCCATCTACTTCCACGAGGGAAGGTGGCCAGGGTGGCTGGAGTCCAATTCATCTCAGTACTCTAGTCAGACCGGGTTCACGTACGGGGAGGCCTCCCTCCTGTGCCCCAGGGTACAGGTCGTTACCACAAGGGTCAGCGTCACCGTAGGGAAACGTGTATGTTTAACATGCAAGGGACAGATTCCTTTGGATAGGTGGTGGTGGCTCAGAAAGCTGGGCAAGGATATGGGAAACCCCGCAGTTCAGTGGGAACGGTTGGGGAACAATACCCACCGGACGATTACAGGGACTCACGGGGGATTAAGTGTGCGCTGGGACAAATGGTGGGAACCGGATCAGGGGATTTATGTCTGTATGTGGCGATCAGAGAAGGTCTGCCCCACAGGCATATCCATCATTTTCCACCGGCAGTGGCAAGACGCCAGGGAGGGGATGAAGTGGGATACCAGCCTGAAGGTGTGCGCAGTCCCATACACCCCGATCCCAGTGAATGCCACTGAGCTTGTGACCCGCCCCCGAAAGCCCCTGCCCACGACCCAGGCAGCAAGGACTCACAGGGAGGGGTGCCCCGCCACCACCAAGGGACCAGTGAATGGGCTGGTACTAGTGCCTACGGATCAGGTGCTATACCAGGGGGTACACTACGCAGTAGCTTCCATGATCCTAAACCTCACTGAGGTACACTTACCGGAGTGGTGCCCCAAAGAGACAGAACAGCTATACCAGGCCCTGTTAAAGGAGATGTTTAGGAAATATTTACGAGTTTGATTTTGCCGATGTCGACAAAACTGAACTGTACACCACACACCATGAGTTTTTGGGTAATACGGGGAGGCAAAGAAGGGGAGCATGGAATGATGTTTTTACTGCGGTTAACACAGGGTCCTCTGTCAACAACAGTTTAGATGACACAGAATTGCAGTCCCAGATAAACAGTTTAAAAACACAGTTAAAGAAAATCCTAATGGATGAAAACAAGGTAGTAGGCTCAGAGTTACACGAGGACCAGGCCATGACGGTCCATTTAAAAGGAAATTATAGCCAAGCTGGAGAAGCACGCAAAGACCATAAACGCCCTCATAAGAGAGGACAGAAATACTTCTGATCAGGCTGCGCAGAACGAGGTGTGCGTGCTGTACGGGGCATGGTTGCTGGGTGAGGGCCGCAGTAATCTGGAGGATTTAAAACAGGGTTTAGTCCCCTCTTGGATCAGCAACAAGCTCCTCGCAGCCCTCCATCCATTTGAGAATGCATTAAGCCCGTGCCAACTCCGGCTAGCTTCTGAGGCCTACCCAGTCCCAGTAGATTGTGGACGGTCAAATCATACTATCATGGGTATAGTAGTAAGGATGCCGATCATGGGTGGGACAGCCCGACCCGCACCGGTATACAGGGTAGAGAACATTGGAGTCATTCAAGGGGGTGCACACATCCGTTTCACAGCGGTCCCACCTTATGTCATAAAGTGGGAGCACGCTATGACAGGTACTGACCCCTTGGGGTGCCAGAGCCGGGGAGCACACATAATACTGTGTCCCCAGCACTTGAACGCCTATTTAAAACCACAGTGCGAGTTTAGAGCTGCTGGCGCAAAACCTATAAATTGTACCATGGAGGCAATGGCACAAGGCCATGTTCCCCCACAGGTAGCATATATAGGAGGTGGGACATATTGTGTCACCACAGGTGCGCCCCACTACCAGCATGGACAGCATAGCTGGTGTCCAGTAAGTGACAGCAGTTTCTGCTTTAAACCCGAGGCAGAAGTTCAAGTGGCCCAGGAACGAATTGTCCCCATTCCTGAACCCTCCACTGTTCACCTCACTGGAAAGGAGAATTTTACCAACCTGCAGAAGTATGTAGTGCATTTTGGCTATGAAATCCCCCCTCAACCAGAACATCTTACCAAAATACTCAAAGCAGTAATAGTCTCCCAGAAACATTTCTACACTCTGGAGCAGAAAACAGTAGAGATAGGGGCTAAGATATTGGACATTGTAGTTCCACCCTGGTGGGACACTTTTGAAAATATAAAGGTCCCTTCATGGATTAGACTGGCTTCCCACATCCTCGTGGTTTGCCAGCTGGGAATAGTATTGTACCTAGTATGCACTCAGTATAAGGGAAAAGGCCAAATACTAGAATTGCAAAACCAAAAGACCTGGAAGGAACATTATGTTAAGGTGGGGGGAGATACAGTTGTTTAATTTTCTTTGTTTGTGTTATTGAATAAAGATTGTTTTTTTTGTGTTCTTTTTGTTATCTTTAATAAAGACTTTTTCTATTTGTTATTTTCAATAAAGATGATGTGTGCCAAGTGGTGCAGGGTTGTTGGACCCCCTCCATGCTTGGATGTGTGTAAACGCCTGTAATCTGTCTATGTATGCTTATGTACACTACATTTTTACAGAATGGGAAATGCATGTGTCGTGGGATCATGGATAGATAATTACAGGGGAAGATTGACTATGGAGGGTCGGGAATTTTGCTCACCTTGTCAGGATGATACTTAAAGCGAGTTTAGTATCAACAGGGGGGAGTGTAGGGTTCTCAAAATTCCCACATTCCCCAAAGTTATGGATAAAGGGACCCTGTATGGACAAGTTATTAAAAAGGGTACTCAAAATGGCTTCTGCAACCTCGTGATCAAAAGTACAGGATTTAAAAGCAAGGCCCTGCAAAAATGCAGGCACTTTTCAAAACCTGAAACGAAACCTAAAATGCATGAATCTGTGAAAGACTTTGTGAAGCCAGACAGCTAGGCAAACACAGAATATGCATTCATTCACCTTGTAACAGATCAAGTCAGAATGGGCCTAATCGAGGCCATTAAGTTTCTGCATACATAATCGGTAACAGCTCAAAGTAGCCATCAAGCCAGAATGAGGACAATTAAAAAATAACAAACAGCCAGGATATCGGAACCATTAAGCCAGGAGACAACCACCCCAAAAGCCATTAAAGTGGATGACCGTAATCACTTTGGACGAGCCCGCCAAAAGTTAGACAAAGGACTGACCTGGTTTGGTGCGCAGATAAGGGATGAAGAACCGGGTATAATTGTAGGCCCACTGGTAGCCAAGCTCTCTCTCTTGCTCTTGCTCTGGCCGCTTGCTCTTCGCTCATGCCCTGGCCTCGTGGCGGGCTCTCTTCTCACTCCCTGCGCCGCTCAACACCAAGGACGCCCATTACTACACCGAGGGCCAAACGCAGGAGGAGAACGAGACCCGATTCAAAAAGACACAGGACATACAGGACCACAAACGGGCAGATGAGACGAAGAAAATGGTGGACTGGTGGAGGCTGGGAAGGGCAGCGGAGAGACGCTAATTTCAATGATTTTAGCGCACAGCCCAGCGACTATCACACTGCTAACAGGCTGTGCACTCAGCAGGATGTCCAAGGTCATGCCCACTGCATTTCCTTAAAGCTAGGCTGCTCATTTTCAAAACAGTCTCTAGCCCTTAAAGTGCAAAAAAAATTTAAATCATTCCAAACGAGGCAGTCTTCAGCTCTTAAAGCTGAACTGCCTTCTGCACATAAAAAATGGTAAAACTGCTTCAGCACTAACACAAATGGCTCAACAGGACAGGGAAAAAGCACCCAGGGTCTCACATGCAACTGTCCAGCTTTATGCAGGGGGGTTAACATTGGAAGAGAGGTCCTCTACCCACAGGGGACCAGGAAACCCTCCAGAAAGAAGGATGTGGGACCAGATCGCCGAGGCCATCAGACAAGTGGTCAAGGTCAGTGACTGCATCTTCAAAAGCCGTCTCCTAGCAACTGCACCACAAGCCTCACACACTGCTTAATGCATGACTCCCCCCACCCTCCATCACTCACCTACCAACAGTCTCTACCAAACATGAGGCACACCTCCCATTCCTAGCTTCACCTCACCCCTTGGAGGAGACGGTGCAGGCTATTCTTGGCAGGGGCATGGCTGAGCCCTTGGCCAGTGGTGGGGCTGAAAGAATGCAAGATGCTGGTATCCTCATACGTTATCCTCCTTCTCACATCCCACTTCCCCCTTATCTCAGAATATCTTCTAATTTGCAAGCTGCACACGGTGTAAGCATGCAACTCTTGCTTTACCCCACTTCCCTCACCACGGGCTGGATTTTCATTGGGCCGTGGAGTCGGGATTGGAGGCGTGTGTGGGGTTAAAATCCCGAAATCAGGGGTCCCGGCCCCATCCTGCCCCCAACCCGCCTCCATGCCAGTTTCAAAAGAGGCGGGTACCTGTGTTAAGGCCCAATGATGTTAAGCTGCGCCTGGTCAAAATTGTCTAGGTAGTACGCAAAATTCGTACTCGCTCCTCATTAACATGATTGTAATCTTGGGGCTCGATTTTCCAAGCCCCGAGGAGGCTGGTTTGGAGGCGGGAGTGATGGGAAAATTGCAGAATCGGGGGGCAGGAACCCATCCCACCCCCAACCCACCTCCGTGCCAATGTCCCAGGAGGCGGGTACCCGACTTGTGCTGGGAATCGCCTCCTCGAGGCGGGAAGGGGAGTAGGGCCAATTAACTGCCTGTTAACAGGTAGTTAATAGGCAGTTTTTAGCATAATCCCTATTTTCATTGTTGAAATGTGGGATTCCCGACAGCTCCAAACCACACCAAGTTAGCGAGGCGGGCTGTCGGGATGAAGGGCTTGGAGCGGTCGAGATGTCCAGTGTTCAGGTGAGTGATGGGTGCATGAGTGCAGAGGTAAGTGTGTTTGGTCTGTGTAAAGTGTTTAAAGAAGTTCTACTAACATTTACTTACCTTTACAGCCTTCCTTCCTTCAGGTCTCGGGAATCCCTCATCTTACCAGCACAGAAAGCAGAATGGCCGCCAGCTGTCAAAATCTGCAGCCTTTGCTTTCTGTTCCGGGGAGATCTCTAAATCATCCTGAGAGGAAGGAATTAACCTGGAGTACAGATTGTCAGTGTTTGGCAGCTTTAAACAGCTGTGAAATGCTGATATTTCATCTGTCAAAAGGTCTTGACAGATGAAATTTCAATCTGTGACGTCACGTGTTGCCGGGTGGCCCTTAATTGGCCTGCTGAGCCCGCGCAGCGGGCTCAACAAGGCCAATCAAGTCTAAGTCTAAATCGCATGGGTTGGCTAGAACTCGATGCAGGCGGGACTACAACCCCAAAAGTTGTAGTCCCACCTCCTCAATGAAAATCCAACCCCACAAGTCTACCCTTCTGCATTCTTCATTTCACACACCCAAGAAATCCAGGAGGAAGAGGGAAGAGGAAGAGGGAGGAGGAAGAGGGAAGAGGAGGAAGAGGGAAGAGGAGGAAGAGGGAGGAGGAGGAAGAAGAAGAATACCATCACTTGATTTCACACTCCTAGCCATCAGCTCCTCAAGGCCGATGAGCAAGGCCATTTGCGAAAGTCAGCAGCCTTCCACCAGCCATGCTGCAGCCACTGGGTTAGCACTGTGTGACATCAATAGAATAGGCAAAGGCACACATGAGACAGTCATTTAAAGATTGCATAAGGGTGATTAATTGATTTCTTGATGTCATATTGGATGGATAGAGGTATAAATTTTGATTGAAAGGTTTGCTTTGTGGTGGCTTTTATTTCAGCATCATGGTCAAGAGGGTGCTGTGATGGTCAGTAACAGAGGGAAGGGAAGGTATGGGACTAATGTGAAAGGGCAATTGGGATTGTGGTTACTGCTACTGCAGGTGGATGATTCCATCCCGGATATCCCAGCCAGAAAGAGGCTGTATGGATTGCATCCTTCTTTCAGCTTTCTCCTCTTCGGCTTCTTCAGCTTCTGTGTCTTCCTCTTCCATTGCGAGCGGATGCTGTAAATCTGAAATGACAGCATAATACTCAGCTGGTCAGGCAGCATCTCAACCTGAGATGTGAACTCTGTTTCTCTCTCCACGGATGTTGTCTGACCTGCTGAGTATTTGCGCATTTTCTGTCTTCTCACAGGCCTTCCTTTACCAATCGAGGCCTTGCAAGCATCCAGCAGCACGCCCTACATACTTATAAAACTTTTAACATCTATTGCAGTAAGTAAGCCACTTCATCAATAAAAAAAAGCCTAAAAGCTTAAATCCAATCTTACCAGAAAGTTTTCTGTATCCCTTTAAGAGGTGCTGACATTGCCGTTGTCAGCCTCCTTGCATGCTAGGTTTCCCTGGCATGCTTAGGACCCAGCACTGAATTCAGCGCTAGTGTCGAAGTTTGGAGTGGTGACGTTAAGTCGGCATTGCATGCCGATTGACGTCAGCATGCCACCATTGTTTTCCAGGGCACTGCCAGTTACCGGCAGTACAAAGGGAGGGAAGAAAATGATGGCCACCACGGGACCCTCCACCAGCTGGCGAAAGTGCGGCGGCCGCCATTTCATGGCTGTACAGAGTGTCGGTAAGTAGATGAATTTCTAGCCCATAGAATTCTCTTTTTAACCATCATGGGAGTATCATCACCAGAAGGTCTGCAAGAAGGCCCACCATCACCTTCTCAAAGTAACTAGAGACAGACAATAAATGCAACCTTCCCAGTATCACCCACATTCAATTAAAAAATTTAAAAACATGCTTTACTTTTATACGCTCTGCTCTTATTTTAAAAAGCCAAAATGCTAGTGGCCTTTTGGTGGCTTTATCAACCTACACGCTCACTTTCACTGAGTTATATATTTGAACTCCTAGGTCTTTCTGTTCCTCCCACAACCTTCAGTATACTCTCATTCCTTGTTTTTTTATTCTCCCAAAATGTATTACCTTGTATTTGTCAACATTAAATTGCATCTTCCACCTGTTTGTTCAATCTGCTAAACTGTCTATATCCTGAAAGTTTTATACATTCTGCGCACTGTTTGCCAAACCCCTTGCTTTTGTGTTGTCAGCAAATGTCATTATTATGCTCCCAAGTCCAAATCATCTATATATTGAGAACAAATGTGGACCTAGCATGACCCCTGGGTTATACCACTTCAGCCCTTCTTCAATTTGAGTAATGCTCATTAACCTTATGTCCTTGTTTCCTGTCAACCATCTTTCATTCCATGTTTCTATGGCCGCGATTTTCATTGGGCCATGAGGTGGGCTTTTAGGCGTGCGGGGGTTAAAATCGCAAAACCTATGGGTCGTGACCCCCCCCCGCCTGGTTCCCGCCTCCACACCATTTTAATGTAGGTGTGTCTATTGACCCGAATTAGTCCCTCCTCCAACAGGCGGGACTGGTCTTTAGGGCCCTTAAACAGCACTGATTGGCCTTTATAATCCCATTTTAACAGGCCCTTGCCTGTTTAACTCTTTTCCCACGTAAAACACACCTGGTGGGGATCACGCCTGTGAAACCTGGCGTGAACACGATTGGCTTGTTGACTATCAGCTGCAGGTCCAACATTAAAGAGGATATTTGATCAGTAATCATTTACAGGTGGCAGGACTTTGTTGTCTCAGGTCTGGGGGAACTTTTGCCAGGCCTAGCCACACCTGTGGAAGGTTGTAGCCTCACACACTTCTCCAGTGTGACCTCCTGCGAGACCCCTCTCGCCACCCTCACTCAGCACTTCCTCAACTGAGGCATCTACCAGAAGCATGGGAGGCCTTTTGTTACGTCCGTGAATAATTGAGACACGGACAGCAGGAGTGAACAAAATAAGTCTTTACTGGTGGAAGTCAATAGTGAAACTAAAAACACAGAGGCTCACTAGTGCCTTTTATACAGGGGTGGTCACTGCCGGTACTGCAGTCTGAGACCAGTTATTCTCTTAAAGGTACATACACAACAATTCCTCCCCTTTTAGATAAACAGTACATAACATTCATTTAACAACTAAATGATAACTAATTACAATCACAATTACTGTTGCTAGATACATTGGTTAAGTTTAAGCAATTATAAGTTCAGTCTTTGAGGAGGCTTCCTGATTCTGTCTGGATAACGCCTCTTTGGGGTATCAGGTTCTTCTGGCAAGGTTGAGTCGGGATCAATGTCGTTGTTTGGTTCATCTGCTTCCAATATTACCGGTTCTGCGGTAGCTGCAATTGGAACGTCGATTTCATTACCAGGTGTATCAGATCGTGATGTGGAGTTGACGTTTTCCAGTGACTCTAGAATCTGGTCAGCATGGCGTCTTACAATGCTCTCCCCAACGTCCACGGTATACATGAGAGGTCCTTGTCATGTACAAATCGTTCCTGGCTGCCATTTCTCAGTGCGGTAGTCCTGGGCCAAAACTGGTTGACCTATCTTAAAACTCCTGGTCGGCCTTTCATTCATATTCTGAAACTGCCTGTTCTCCACATCTCTTCGGACGTTTGGCTTAACCAAATTCAAGCGGCATCGTAGTCTTCGATTGAAGAACATCATGGCTGGAGTTTGGTTGGTAACCGCATGTGTCGCATTCCGGTAGGCAAACAAGAAGTTGTCCACCTTGTGTTGTAGGGGTATATCTTCATTACACATTGCCTTGATAGCCTTCTTGAATGTTTGGACAAACCTCTCAGCCAATCCATTAGTGGCTGGATGATATGGGGCAGATGTGTAATGCTTAACACCATTGTTCTTTAAGAACCTCCGGAACTCTTCAGACACAAACTGTGGTCCATTGTCAGAGTAAATCTGTTCAGGCAGCCCATTCCTGGCGAATATGGTTCGTAAAACTGTGATAGTTTTTTCCGTGGTGGTTGAGGACATTTTTATTACCTCTGGCCACTTTGAATGTGCATCCACCGCAATTAAAAACATCGAGTCCATGAAGGGACCAGCAAAATCAATGTGCACCCTCTGCCATGGAGATGAGGGCCACTCCCATGGATGCAGAGGAGCTTGTGGTGGGGTGTTTTGGACCTTCTGGCATCCTGCACAGCTCTTGGTCATCTCTTCGATTTCTCTATCGATTCCCGGCCACCACACAAACGCTCTGGCTAAATTCTTCATTTTTACCCCACCCAGATGACCCTCATGAAGCTCATTGAGCACTCTATCCGTCAACTTAGGTGGGATTACTACTCTGGATCCACACATCAAGGTTCCTCTGCACACTGACAGCTGTTCTGTTCTCGGCGAGAATGCTGGCAGCAGTGGTTCGCCATGTGCTGGCCATCCCTTCACCGTTAAATCATAGACCCGTGATAGTGTCGGGTCATTCCGTGTTTCCTTTTCTATGTTTGCATTCGTCACAGGGAAACATTCGACTATGGTCGAGTGGAATAACTCCATTGGATCCACTGCAAGGTCTTCTTCCACCGTCGGCAACGGTAGACGTGACAATCCATCAACATTTCCATGCTGTTTAGTTCCTTTGTACTCGATGTCATATTGGTGTGCCCCTAGGAAAAGGGACCATCTCTGCAGCCGTTGTGCTGTCATTATCGGTACGCCCTTCTGAGGGTTGAAAATGGAGACAAGAGGTTGATGATCGGTTAGTGGAGTAAATTTTTGACCGTGCAGGTAGTGATTGAACTTCTTCACCCCCCACACTAGGCTGAGGGCCTCTCTGTCAATCTGGGCGTAGTTACGCTCGGCAGAAGTTAACGAGCGTGACACAAAAGCTGTCGGCCTCTCTAAACCATCAAGGAATTTATGTGACAGTACCGCCCCAATGCCGTAGGGAGACGCATCACGCGCCAGCCTGATTGGCAGTGCTGGGTTGTAGTGAGCCAATACTTCCCTTGAAGTGATTAAGTCCTTACTCTTCCGAAAAGCACGCTTACAATCATCGCCCCATTTCCATGCTACTCCCGTTCGTAGCAGGGCGTTCAGTGGGTGCAGAATTGTCGACAAATTCGGCAAAAACTTATGATAGTAATTCACCAATCCGAGGAATGACCTCAGTTGCGACACATTTTCAGGCGCTGGGGCCTTAACAACCGCTTCAATTTTGTCAGGGGACTTATGTAACCACTCTTCATCAATCACGTGGCCACAATACGATATCTGTTTCTTAAAAAATTCGCACTTGGGGCGGTTGGCTCGCAGCCCATGTTCCCGTAGTCTAGTGAGCACCTGTTCTAGGTTGTTAAGGTGTTCACTGTCATCTTCACCTGTTACAAGGATGTCGTCCAAGTAACACTGAGTCCCCGGAATCCCTTGCAGGACTTGTTCCATCGCTCTTTGCCATATCGCCGGAGCCGATGCTACTCCGAATACCAATCGATGATACTGGTAAAGACCTTTGTGAGTGTTTATCGTGAGATACTTCCTAGAGGACTCTTCAACCTCCATCTGCAAATATGCTTGTGCTAGGTCAATTTTTGTAAAACGCTTCCCTCCAGACAGTGAGGCGAAGATGTCTTCTATCCTTGGAAGAGGATATTGTACTGTGTGAAGGACTGGGTTCACCGTCACCTTGAAATCCCCACAGATGCGCATCTTCCTTGGCTCCCCGGACTTATTGCTTAACGTTTTCTTCATGACAGGAACGATGGGTGTCGCCCACTCGCTCTAGTCGACCTTAGACAACACGCCTGCCTTCTCCAGCTCTGCCTCGGCGGCTGGGCGAATTGCATATGGTACCGGTCTTGCTTTGAAAAACTTGGGAACTGCATTCTCTTCTATTTTTATCGAGGCGGTTACGCCTTTAAGCGTGCCCAGTTCTTGTTGAAATCCCTCTTTGGCGTTAGCTAAGATTGTTGACAATCGTCCAGGAGTGACGTCTTCATCTTTTTTACCGTCCACCGTCATTGCATGAATGGAGTGCCAATCTAAGTTTATCTTCCTGATCCATTCCCGTCCCAATAACGGTGGTCCACCATTTGGCAGTATGTAGAGATACAATTTCCGTATTTTCTTGCCGTTGTATTCGACAGGCACCCTTATTTTTCCTCTGGGGTATACTTTTTGCCCCGTATACGTCATCAAGACGATGGATGTCCCTCTCAAGGGTACGTGTGATAATAGCCGCTCGTAGTCTCATCGATTCATGACGGTTAGCGCTGATCCTGTATCCAATTCCATTTTAACTTGTGACCCTGCTATCGTGAGGGTGACCCAAATGGTTCGGTGATCCTCTTTTGCGATTACATTGTGAAGTTTGAGACAGCTTAGTTCCCGGATTCGCTATCGCTCATCTGGTCTTCGGAACTACTGTCCGTCATCTTTTGTACTTTCTTGTACGGTTCCTTAGTAGCCTTTTTGTTGTTGCTGGTCTTCTTCCCAGACCTGCAAACTCGTGCAATGTGTCCCATCTTCCCGCATTGCCTGCATATTTTGTCTTTGGACCAGCAGTCCTTCTGGTCATGGTTAGTTCTGCCGCAGCGATAACATTTTGCAAATCCCCGTGTCATTTCGTGGGTGCCGTATTCCTGTGGTTTTTGTTGAATTTCTGCAGCTCCCCTGGCTGCTGCTTCATACGATACTGCCACACTAAAAGCCTTATCTAGCATCAGCTCTTTCTCTGAGAGTAACTTCTTCTGTGTTCCTTCACTCAGGAGTCCACAGACAAATTTGTCCCATAGGGTATCTGCCAGTCCTGCTCCGAACTGGCAGTGCTTTGATAGCTTGCGTAGTTCCGTAAGATACTCAGCATTGCTCTCATCTTTGTGCTGAGTTCTCCTGTGGAATTTAAATCTTTCTGCTATCAACAGCGGTGCAGGGTTTAAGTGTTCCTGTAGGACAGCAACAATTTCGTTAAAACTCTTCGCCTTCGGTTTGGCTGGAGTAATCAGGTCCCGCAATAGGCTGTACGTTCTAGCGCCCATTAAGTTTAGCAATATCGATGCCTTTTTCCCCTCCGCTATTTTGTTTGCCTCGAAATATACCTCGACTCTTTCCACATACGTGGTCCAGTCCTCTATTGTATTATCAAAAGCAGTAATACAGCCAGTCTTCGGCATCTTGCAATCTAAAATGGCGCCTCCCGCGCTTTGCCTTCTTCCCCGATTTAACAAAATGGCGCCTCCCGCGCTTTGCCTTCTTCCCCGCTGTTGTTAGCGCTGCTTTCCACGGTTTCTTGCGTGTTTAATATTGATTCTTTTTCTTTTATTATTTTGCCGCAGCCCAGGAAGGATCAGTGCACTACCTGCCACCAGTCCGATTAGCTGGGAAACCACAGACCGAGGAACCCAGCCTGGCTCTGGGCAGTCTCTCCTGCAAGTTTTCAATCCGACGATTTGGAGGGCGGTTGCCCACGGTCGACGCCCGTTTCTCGAGTTTCTTTGGATTTTGTTTTTTCTTTCTTCTGGCTTCGACCTTCAATAACGTCGTCTGAGGTGCTGCCGAGTTGCAGGTAAGTTCGTTTCTTACTCGTCGCTAGTGTTACGTCCGTGAATAATTGAGACACGGACAGCAGGAGTGAACAAAATAAGTCTTTACTGGTGGAAGTCAATAGTGAAACTAAAAACACAGAGGCTCACTAGCGCCTTTTGTACAGGGGTGGTCACTGCCGGTACTGCAGTCTGAGACCAGTTATTCTCTTAAAGGTACATACACAACACCTTTTTTTCCTTCTCTTCTTGGCATTAGAGGACCTCCAGCACCAGGCGCGCCAGCAACAGAACCAGGCACAACAGCAGCACCAGCAACAGCAGCAGCAGGAGCAGGAGCGATAGGCTGCTGCTCACCCACCTGAGGCAGCACAGGCCAGAAGGGGCCATCGCATGGAAGCCCGTCGGTGCAGGAGATACCCCCCAAACGGGGTCTACAGACACAGGGTCAGCTACCTCAACATGACTGAGCAGCAGTGCCAAAGGCGGCTCCGGCTTTCGCGACAGGTGGGGACTGACATCTGCGCAATGATACAGCAAGACCTGCAGCCCAGAGGACCAGGTGGACACTCTAAGGGGTGGCATGTGGGTTGTTTTGTCAGCTTTATTTCTGACTCCTTTGAGTGGTTCGAATCGCTCCCACTCCCTTTTGTTCTAGACTTTGGACTTATTTGGGGGTTGTAATAAACTTGCAACAGACACCTGGGTCAGTCAAAAGAATTCAGATCTTTATTTTGAGACAGGAAAAATATACAATACAATAAAACTTATACTTTAAAAGGGTGGGGAACACTCGGAATAAGCGAGGGAGAATTACAATACACAAAATCCCTTACCCTCCCAACCCCACTACACTAGCTAGGCTGGAATCCAGAGGACCAGGAAATGCTCACCAAAACAACTTTTTTGACAGACTGTAGAGGTTTGTGATTTCGGGGTTCTCCTTAGTTGTGGCGGTTGGGGCTTGCCGTACCTCGGACGTGGTAGAAGACTGCACCTGCGTTGGGTCTTCAGTTTGGGTTTGTTCGCTGATGCGGTTAGTCGCGCTGATGGATCTATCAGGTAAGTGCCCAATTTTCTTTGGTTAGGGCTAGTTTTAGGGTCTTTTGTGTCCAAATCTTACCCCGGGGTAAGTCAGACTAGCCTGTAGAGTGGAAACAAGTCTTTGGTTCGTGAGTTTTTCAGCGTTTGGTTTCTTGTTGGTCGCGGTGGCTTAATATTGGTTTCTGTAGGCCTTTGGTTGCCGCGATCTCTGTTTCTTCTTTCTTCCTTCAAGTCTCCGATGATGATCTCTCTCTTGAGCTGGTTGGCTGAACTTGAACTGCTCCGATCTTGAACTCGAACTGGTGACGAACCGGTGTTGAGCTGAACTCTTTGAACTGAAAAGGCAGGCCTCAATTATACTAATTTGGGGCCTGGCTTATCTGACCGCCAAATCTCGGGTTTCTTTGTTAAATTTGGCGGGCTCATTATTTTTAATGTGTTTCAAAACTTTAATGAGCTTCGGGGATGGCCCATCCAAACTTAACGAGTTTAGGGGATGGCTCATCTAAACTTAATCATCCTTTAACTGGTTTCGGGATTGCCTTGAAACCAGTTTAAAAATGCAAAACGTTTGTCAATCCTTTTAATTGGTTTTGGACTGTGGTTTGTTTGTTTTACCCTGTAGGGCTAATGTTCCTTCTTTTGTGTTGCTGGGGGCATGTCCTGTTTATTCAGTACCTGGCTCTGCGAATTCTCAGCGGGAAATAGGTTTCATTGTCCTTATGTAAAACTGGGGTGGCCCAGGACATTCCTAGACAGTCCAATATCCAAACTCGAGGGCCCATGCCACCTCCCCTTTGTCCCAGCCTTTTGCAAGCCTGAACATGTCTTTTTAAACCAGCCAAAAATCTTCCTGGGGTTTTAATTTTAAATCCCTTTTGCCCAATAACTCCTTAAAACAGTCCAAAATCTCTTCTTTCTTATGTGAGAAGTCACACAACACCAGGCTATAGTCCAACAGCTTTATTTGAAATCACAAGCTTTCACCCGACGAAGGAGCAGCACTCCGAAAGCTTGTGATTTCAAATAAAGCTGTTGGACTATAACTTGGTATTGTGTGACTTCTCACATTTGTCCACCCCAGTCCAACACCGGCATCTCCACATCATGGCTACTATCTTCTTTCTTACACTTAGGAAAACTGTAATTTAACTCTTTGAAATTCTTCTGTTAGGCCCAACCATACAATTATCCCTTTTACAGATTTCTTGTGTGATGTTCCAAAATCATTTTAAAAATTGCTTTCCTTCTGTTCTGGGGTTGTGCAGAAATTTTCGAACCTTACAACTCCTTACCAGTGGCCATCAAAGTCACCACCGCACTCAACTTTTTTGCCTCAGGCTCATTCCAGGGATCAGCAGCAGACATCAGCAGCATCTCCCAGTCGGCCGCACATATTTGCATCACGCAGATAACCGATGCCCTCTTTGCCCTCGCGCACAATCACATCCATTTCACCAGGGATCGCGCAAATGTGACGGCGCAAGCGGTTGGATTAGGTCATCTGGCAGACTTTACAAGGATGCAGGGCATCATTGACTGTACACATGTGGCCCTTAGGGCACCCCCTCACAATCCAGGTATTTTTGTCAACCGCAAGGGCTTCCACTCCATTAACGTTCAGCTGCTGTGTGACCACAAGAAGGAGATTTTGCATGTTTGTGCCAAGTACCCTGGCAGTTGCCATGACTCCTTCATACTGCGCCAGTCTAGTGTGCCTCCACTATTCAGTCTGCCAGACCAACTTCACAGATGGCTACTTGGAGACAAGGGCTATCCGCTGAGGACTTGGCTAATGAGGCCATTGAGGAGGCCAGCCAACGAAGCTGAGGAGCGCTACAACTGCAGCCACGTTTCCACCAGATCCATAATCGAGCAAACCATTGGCTTGCTGAAGATGTGCTTCAGATGCCTGGTTAGATCAGGTGGAGCCCTACAGTACTTAGCAGCCAGGGTCTCCAAAATCGTCGTGGTTTGCTGTGCACTCCACAACATGGCACAGCATCGTGGCTTGCAGATTCTTGAGGACCAAGTGGCTCCTCTCATACCCTCCTCAGATGATGATGATGATGATGATGAGGAGAAGGAGGGCGTGAATGAGCATCCTGCAGAGGCCCATCAACCAGCGGCAGCATTACGCGAGAACATTGCTGCCCGGGATGCAAGGGACGCACTCATCCTGGCCAGATTTGCTTAACCTAGTAAATCAAACTCTTTTGCCTCGCAGCTTCTTACCTGAGCATCAACAATGGCCAAACCCTACGGATTCTGAGCTATGTGACCAGCATCCTGACAACTGCAAGTAATCCTAAGCCCTCAATGTGAAAGACCCATTCACGAAATGACACACGCCAGAACTGCAGCAATTGCCATCAGAATTTTTATGAAACACACACAGCTGATGGCATTTTTCCAAAATACACAGCATTTCACCCAAGTGACTACCCTTGTGACTATTTGTGCTTTATTTTCCTCTTACGCATGCTCCTACGTAGTGGCTTCAGCAGATGTGGAGGCCCTTTGCTCACTTTCCTGCTGCTCCTGTCTCGACACCTTTGGCGGGCATCCTCTGGGATGGCGAGCATGTGAGGGCTCTCCAGCAGTCTGCTGCTCCTGCGGCTGTGCAAGAGTTGAGACGTCTATCTCCGTTGGGTGTGGACTCCGGCGGGGCTCTGACCGAGGGCTCTGCAGTGACTAACCTCCTCCATGGCCATAGCCCTCCTCTCCTCTACCATAGCCAGCCTTACCATGGAGGCAGCAATCATTTCCACCTGGTAGCCATCCTTTCCGCGTTGATGCGTTCATGCGCCACTGACTCCACAAAGGCTCTGCTCATGTTCGCTATGGACTCCTCCATTTGCTCCAAACTCGCAGCGACCCTGGAGACAAAACCTGCCAGAGACTCCTGCATCTGTTCCTGGAGTTCCATCACCTCTGATCTTACGGATGGACCCAGAGGCAGAGGGTCGACATGCAGCTGAGCCGAGCTGGCAGAGTCCTGCGCCCTCCGACGAGGACTCTCCACTGCTGTCCCTGTCTCCACAATCTGCTGATGCTCACTTGTGAGCTGTGATACACCAGGTGACAACTCTACTCTATGCCCCGAAGGTCCCACTGAGGTGTGAGTGTTTGCGCTGGTGCTGGGTGCGCTTATTTCTGATGACACTGCGCCCTCAGAGGTTGCAGATTCCTCTGAGGAGTCTGGCTGCTCAGGCTCTTCCTCCTGCACAGTGGGGACGGGGGCTCTCGATGGTCCTGTGGGGGAGTCAAGGAAAAAGTTAGAGATGTGAGGCTACATGCACATGCACATTGCATTTTGCAGATGATCATAAGTCCATATGATATAGCTTCAGAATCATTATCAGCGACTCATGCAATGCCAATGAGAGAGAGGGAAAACTATTCTGTCACCAGCTTGCGGGGATACTCCTGCCTGTCCTTCCCCAATGTCCACATCTCGGTCAGCCCCAACAATCTCCAGGACGCCTTCCTCCCAGGGGGTGAGCTGGGCTAATGAGGGTGGCCCTCCTCCTGTCTGGCTCGCTCTCTCCTGTTGTGAGCTCTCTTTTCCTGCAATGAGGGAGACAAGTGGAGGCTGAGTGAAAATGAAGGAGTGAGTGCAGAGATTGCATAGCATAGATACTTAGAAGGAGACAAAGATGGAGTGAGGTTGCAAGACCAAGGGCCCTCCCTGTGTGTAGTCAGCTGTGTTCAAAGCATCAGAGTGAGAGGGAGTGTGAGGGCTGCATGGTGAAGTAGTTCTGTGATTGTGAGCAGAGAGAGAGAGGGAATGGCTAAGGGTGAATGGATGTGAGTGTCTATTGGGATGTGCAGGAAGAGATTGCTAAAGCGGAGTGCTGGTGAGGAAAGGCAATGGGGAACAGATTGAGGGTGATGGAAACTTCATACAGTACAGGTAGACTATCCTTTATCCGAAAACCTCGGGACCAGCCGTGTTTCGGTTTTCGGAAAATTTCGGATTTCGGAAGGTGGGTCGGCGGGGGTCCGCGGGGGGGGGTCGGCGGGGGTCGGGGTTGGTGGGGGTCCGCAGTCGTGGCTTGTCCGTCGCTGCTAGCCTGGAATGCAATGAAGTTCCGCATTTCCACCAACAGGTCGTCGTGCTCGGTCGGAACAGGGGCCGGCACCGCCGCGGGCTCAGAGCTCTCGTTGCTTTCGAGCCTCTGCTCAGCGTAAGTCGGCGGGGGTCGGGGTCGGCGGGGGTCGGCGGGGGTCGGGGTCGGCGGGGGTCCGCGGGGGGGTCGGGGTCGGCGGGGGGGTCTGCGGGGGGTCGTGCGCCACTCTGGTCATGTCGTGTGCACAACTTACGCTGACCGAAAAAACCTTCGGTTTTTAGAGGGTTTCGGTTTTCGGAAGTTCGGATAAAGGGTAGTCTACCTGTACTTACTTTTCCAGTGCGAAGAAGGTCATGGAATCTTTTCCTGCACTGCAACCAAGTTCTTCGTGTAAGCCCCAAGAAGTTGACTTGACCTGCCACCTCTAGGGAAATTTCATACAGTACTTACTTTTCCAGTGCGAAGAAGGTCATGGAATCTTTTCCTACACTGCAACCAAGTTCTTCGTGTAAGCCCCAAGGAGTTGATTTGACCTGCCACCTCTAGCCACACAGCCTTGTTCTGGCTGGGAGGCCTCTAAGAAGGGAAGAGGACCTCCCTGTGGACCCTAGCACCATCCAGTAATGCCTGTAGCGAAGCCTCATCAAATTTGGGCGCAGATCTGGCCCTCCCGCTGGCCGTTCCTCCTGCAGGCTCCTGTGCCATCTCAATGTTGAAGGTTGGAAGCCTACAGAGGAAGCAAGGCTTGCTGTGGGCCTTAAGAGCAGCAGCAATGATGATGTCATATTCTGTGACTTTCTGACTGGAAATACTCAATTGCCAAGGCTTCCCACATGCTGGAAATCAATTGGCCAATTGTGTTAAATTTGCATCAATCTCACAGGCCCATTTACAATCGTGTCGGAATCACTAAATTCGGGGAACCCGCCAATTCCCCGCACCTGAGCTAAAATCAACCCCTATTTGTTTTCTTACACTTGAATAAAACATGCCTCCTATTAAATTAGTTAAATACGACAAATCCACACTAGCTGTACTTGATTATTCCATGCTTCACTAAATAGTCACTAATTTAATCTCAAATTATGGATTCTGAACTTGAATTATAGATAGCAGCAATTTAATTGAGAGTGAAAGGGTCAAGGGGTTGACACAAATAGTCATCACCGGTTAAGAACATCACCTGGAACCTGAGATTAAATCACTGCCTTATGTTCACATCCCAGGATATTTTACTTTGTGTTCAATAGATACTAGGTAATATATTATGCACTCTTAGCTGATTCTCATCTTTATTCCTATCATAGTCGTTATAGTGGAAATGTTTGCACTCACTAAATTTAAAATGGTTATAGTGGGGATCTTTGTACTTGCTGCACTGTGAGTTTACAGCAGTTAAAAGGTTATAGAGGTTAAAAATAGTGCAGACATTTCATTCATTAAACTGTCGGAGAAGTAACCATGATTTAAAAACTGCAGAATAATATAATCACATGTTTCATAGGAGATTATAATAAAGACATTTTTTATAGCTCTAAAGAGGAACTATAAAAGGATCAAGAGCCTAATAAATGTTACAGTGATTTTACAGTTCATTTTACAATAGTTTAAATTTGCGTCTTTCAGCCTGTGGGTGCCATATAAATGAAATCATGCAAATGTATTTTTACATCAAAATTTCAAGTGTTCACATACAGGTATAGTTTTGAAATCACTGTACATTCTGACTGCACAGTGCTTGGAGGCGGAGTACACTAATACATTAGGGCAAGGGATGATAAGATTTATCTAAGTAGCGCTTAGGCTGTGATTGCTGTGTTTGTCTGGCTTTGGGTGGATTGCTGCCGCTGGCTTATTTTCCTTCATGCAATGTGACACATGTCGATTGTGGAACTAGTTTCAGGCCTGTTTCAATAAGTTTATCTAGGATTAGTCGGAATGGACATAGAATTACATAGACTATGGCACAGAAACAGGCCATTTGGCCCAACCAGTCCATGCTGGCGTTTATGCTCCACTCGAGCCGACAGAAAGGATGATTTATCCAGCACACATGTCCCTGATGATTGGGAGCAATGAAAACATAAGAAAATCCAAAGGGTAGAACAGACCATTCAACCATCAAGCCTGTTTCAACCAGAGTCCATGAAGTATTATTCTATCATAAACTTCCCTTCCACACAACCTGTTGACTTCCTAGATTAGCGAACACTAATTTCCTTCCCCTACTTACTTTACAAACAAAAAGCGGCATTATTAAATATCTCTATAACCCTCAATCATTCTTCTCAATAAGTACCGATCCAGCTCCTTTTCGAAGGTACCAATTCACCCCGAATCAGCATTCTTCTCGGAAAATTTGTTCCATGTGTTCACTATCCTGTTGGAAAAAGATGTTCTTTCTAATCTCTATTACTTCCAAAACCCTATACTGCCTGTGTTCCCAGATTGGTGCCTTATTCCTTTGTTTGAATTTCTGAACTACATTTGTTGTTAACGTTTAAGGTCAATGACCAAAGGTTAACTCTGTTAAGATAACAAAATACTGCAGATGTTGGAAATCCGAAATAACAACAGAAAATGCTGGAAAAACTCAGCAGGTCAGGCAATATCCGTGGAGAGAAATTTGAGTTGACGTTTCGGGTCGAACCCTTCTTCAAAACTGGAAAGAGAAGAAATTAGATCGAAGGCAGGGCTGCGATCGGACAAAAGAAGTGAAAGAAACAAAAGAGCTAGACGAGATGGTAATTGGCTGAGATTAGGTGTAAAGTGTACCGGCAGGGCAAGAGATAGCTGCCAGGTGTGAGAGAGAAACAAAAGGAAAAGGGTGGGGGGGAGGAAAAGGAGTGGAAAAATTACAAGAAAAAATGTGTAACAGAGGCCGAGGTTATGATCTGAAATTGTTGAACTCGATATTGAGTCCGGAAGGCTGCAGAGTGCCTAATCAGAAGATGAGGTGCTGTTCCTCGAGTTTACATTGAGCTTCCGTGGAACAATACAAGAGGCCAAGGACGGTGAGGTCCGAGTGGGAATGGAGCGGTGAATTAAAATGACAGGCGACCGGAAGCTCGGGGTCACCCTTACAGACTGAACGGAGGTATTCCGCAAAGCGGTCACCCAATCTGCGTTTGGTCTCCCCAATGTAGAGGAGACCACATCGTGAGCAGCGAATACAGTATACTAGATCGCTGTTTCACCTGGAAGGGGTGTTTGGGGCCCTGGACAGTGGGAAGGGGGGAGGTATAGGGGCAGGTGTTACATCTCCTCCGCTTGCACGGGAAGGTGCCAGGCGAAGGGGAAGGGCTGTTTGGGGTGATAGAGGAGTGGACTAGGGTGTCTCGGAGGGAGCGGTCCCTACGGAATGCTGAAAGGGGCGGGGAGGGGAAGATACGTTTGGTGGTGGGATCACTTTGGAGGCAGCGGAAATGCCGGAGGATGATCCGTTGAATGTGGAGGCTGGTGGGGTGAAAGGTGAGGACAAGGGGAACCCTATCATGGTTCCAGGAGGGAGTGGCAGGGGTGAGGGCAGAAGTGCGGGAGATGGAACTGACACGGTCGAGGGCAGTGTCTACCACGGTAGAGGGGAATCCTCGGTTGCGGAAAAAGGAAGACATGTCTGAAGCACTGGTGTGGAAGGTGGCATCGTTGGAGCAGATACGGCGGAGACGGAGAAACTGGGAGAATGGGATAGAGTCCTTACAGGAAGTGGGGTGGGAGGAAATGTAGTCCAGGTAGCTGTGGGACTCAGTGGGCTTGTAGTGAATATTGGTCGATAACCTATCCCCAGAGATGGAGACGGAGAAGTCGAGGAAGGGAAGGGAAGAGTCAGAGATGGACCATGTGAAGGTGATGGAAGGGTGGAAATTGGAGGCAAAGTGAATGAAATTGTCAAGTTCGGGGTGAGAGCAGGAAACGGTACTGATACAGTCATCAATGTACCGGAAAAAGAGGTGAGGGAGGGGACCCGAGTAGGACTGGAACAAAGATTGTTCCACATAGCCCATGAAAAGGCAGGCATAGCTAGGACCCATGCGGGTACCCATGGCAACACCTTTGATTTGGAGGAAATGAGTGGAGTTAAAGGAGAAGTTGTTCAATGTGAGAACAAGTTCAGCCAGGCGGAGGAGGGTGGTGGTGGATGGGGACTGATCGGGCCTCTGTTCAAGGAAGAAGCGGAGCGCCCTCAGGCCATCCGGGTGGGGGATGGAGGTGTAGAGTGATTGTACGTCCACGGTGAAAAGGAAGCGGTTGGGGCCAGGAAACTGGAAACTGTTAAAGTGGCGGAGGGTGTCCGAAGAGTTGCGGATGTAGGTGGGAAGAGACTGGACAAGGGGGGAAAAGATAGAGTCAAGATAGGAAGATATAAGTTCCATGGGGCAAGAACAGGCTGAAACGATGGGTCTACCGGGGCAGTCCTGTTTGTGGATTTGGGAAGGAGGTAGAAGTGGGCTGTGCGGGGTTGGGGAACTATGAGGTTGGTGGCAGCGGGGGGAAGATCTCCAGAGGAGATGAGGTCAGTGACAGTCTTGGAAACGGTGGTTTGATGTTCGGTAGTGGGGTCATGGTCCAGGTGGAGGTAGGAGGAGGTGTCGGAGAGTTGGCGTTCAGCTTCCGCTAGGTAGAGGTCAGTACGCCAAACAACAACAGCGCCACCCTGTTAACCCTGTTTCTCTCTCCACAGATGCAGCCTGACCTGCTGAGTATTTCCAGCATTTTCTGTTTTTATTTCAGATTTCCAGCATCCGCAATAATTTGCTTTTGTGCATTTGCTGTTCTTCAGCTGTCAGATGCTTCACCAATATTTACGAAGTTCTGAAAAATATCAACTAAATTTTCCTCCTTCGATTCTCTAAGGATTCTAAAAATGAATCCCATCTGGCTCAGGAACTTTGTGGCTCTTTCCAGATTCTGCATAACACCTAACTTACTGATGTCGGGTTCCCCGAATTTGGTGTTTCCCACACGAATCTAAATGGGTCTGTGAGATTGATGCAATTTTCACTAAATTGGCCAATTGATTTCCAACATGTGGGAACCCTTGGCAATTGAGTATTTCCAGTCAGAAAGTCGCAGAATGTGACGTCATCATTGCTGCTGCTTTTAAGGTCCACAGCAAGCCTTGCTTCTTCTGCAGGCTTCCAACCTTCACCATTGAGATGGCACAGGAGCCTGCAGGAGCAACGGCCAGCGGGAGGGCAAGAGCTGCCCCTAAATTTGATGAGGCTTCACTCCAGGCATTGCTAGATGGTGCTAGGGCCCACAGGGAGGTCCTGTTCCCTTCTTCAGGGAGGAAGAGGCCTCCCAGTCAGACCAAGGCTGTGTGGCTACAGGTGGCAGGGGAAGTCAACTCCTTGGGGCTCACACGGCACACCTGGATGCAGTGCAGAAAAAGATTCCATGACCTTCATCGCACTGGAAAAGTAAGTACTGTATGAAGTTTCCATCACCCTCAAACTGATCCCCATTGCCTTTCCTCACCAGCACTCAGCTTTAGCAATCTCTTCCTCCACATCCCACTTGACACTCACATCCATGCACCCTTACCCATTCCCTCTCTCTCTATGGTCACATTCACATAACTATTCCACCATGCAGCCCTCACAATCCCTCTCACTCTGATGCTTTGTACACAACTGACAACACACAGGGAGGGCCCTTGGTCTTGCAACATCACTCCATCTTTGTCTCCTTCTAAGTATCTATGCTATGCAATCTCTGCACTCACTCCTTCATTCTCACTCAACCTCCACTTGTCTCCGTCATTGCAGGAAAAGAGAGCTCACAACAGGAGAGAGCGAGCCAGGACAGGAGGAGGGTCGCCCTAATTAGCCCTGCTCACCCCCTGGGAGGAAGGCATCCTGGAGATTGTCGGGGCTGACCTAGATGCGGGAGTTGGGGAAGGCGAGACAGGTGCATCCCTGCAAGCTGGTGACAGAATAGTTTTCCATCTCATTGGCATTGCATGAGTCGCTGATAATGATTCTGAAGCTACATCATATGGACTTATGATCATCTGCAAAATGCAATGTGCATGTAACCTTGTCATCACATCTCTAACTTTTTCCTTGACTCCCCCACAGGACCATCGAGAACCCCCGTCCCCACTGTGCAGGAGGAAGAGCCTGAGCAGCCAGACTCCTCAGAGGAATCTGCAACCTTTGAGGGCGCAGCGTCAGCAGAAATAAGCGCACCCAGCACCAGCGCAGACACTCACACCTCGGTGGGACCTTTGGGACATAGAGTAGAGTTGTCACCTGGTGTATCACAGCTCACAAGTGAGCATCAGCAGATTGTGGAGACAGGGACAGCAGGGGAGAGTCCTCGTCGGAGGGCGCAGGACTCTGCCAGCTCGGCTCAGCTGCATGTCGACCCTCTGCCTCTGGGTCCATCCACAAGATCAGAGGTGCTGGAACTCCAGGAACCGATGCAGGAGTCTCTGGCAGGTTTTGTCTCCAGGGTCGCTGCGAGTGTGGAGTGAATGGAGGAGTCCATAGCGAGCATGAGCAGAGCCTTTGTGGAGTCATTGGCGTATGAACGCATCAACATGGAAAGGATGGCTACCTACGTGGAAATGATTGCTGCCTCCATGGTAAGGCTGGCTACGGTAGAGGAGAGGAGGGCTATGGCCATGGAGGAGGTTAGTCGCCAAGGTATGGAAAACATGGTGTGTTCAGAATAGAATGACATCTCTTGAGGAGTGATGGGCATCTATTGAACAGAGAAACCAGACCTTCATGGAAGTCCTTCTGAGTAGGACTGCCATTGCAGATACGGGTCCCCATGGCCCCCCTGATGTGCAGCAAGGTGCTCTCAAGCCATTTGCAGGCACTGAGGGGGACCTGACCCATGAGAGGGAGGTTGGTGGCAGACCTCAAGGAAGTGGGGGCTCCTCTCCAAGCGCTCAGACTTCCATGCCACTGCAGAGCCCTCGGTCAGAGCCCCGCTGGAGTCCATACCCAACTGAGATAGATGTCTCAACTCCTGCACAGTCGCAGGAGCAGCAGACTGCTGACGAGCCCTCACAGGCTCGCCACCCCAGAGGACGCCCGCCAAAGGTGTCGAGGCAGGAGCAGCAGGAAAGTGAGCAAGGGGCCTCCACATCTGCTGAAGCCACAGGGGAACCACTACATAGGAGCACGCGTAAGAGGAAAATAAAGCACAAATAGTCACAAGGGTTGTCACTTGGGTGAAATGTTGTGTATTCTGTAAAAATGCCATCAGTTGTTTGTTTTGCATAAAAATTCTGATGGCAACTTCTGCAGTTGTGGCGTGTGTCATTTTGCGAATGGGGCTGGAGGTCCTCTAATGCCAAGAAGGGAAGGCAAAAAAGGCCTCCCATGCTTCTGGTAGATGCCTCAGTTGAGGAAGCGCTTGAGTGAGGCTGGCGAGAGGGGTTTTGCAGGAGGTCACACTGGAGAAGTGTGTGAGGCTCCAACCTTCCACAGGTGTGGTTAAGCCTGGTAAAAGTTGCCCCAGGCCTCAAACAACAAAGTCCTGCCACCTGCAAATGATGGCTGATCAAATCTCCTCTTTATTGGCTGACCTGCAGCTGATAGTCAGCAAGCCAATAGTGTTCACGCCAGGTTTCACAGGCGTGATCCCCACCAGGCGTGTTTTACGTGGAAAAAGGATTAAATAGGCAAGGGCCTGTTAAAATGGGATTATAAAGGCCAATGTGTGCTTTTTAAGGGCCCTAAAGACCAGTCCCGCCTGTTGCAGGCGGGACTGATTCGGGACCATCAGACACGCCTGGGTTAAAGTGGCTAGGTGTTAGGAACCAGCCGGGGGGTGTCCCGACCCCCAGGTTTTGCGATTTTAACCCCCCACACGCCTCAAAGCCCGCCTGACAGCTGAGTTAAAATCGAGCCCGCCATCTTTACTTCCTGACACTTTATGTACTTATGTCAAGTAATATCGGACCCAAACATTCAAATTATGATGTATTATTTATGAATGAGGCTGTCACTGGAACAAAATACAAACTGCATTCCTTAGCTTATTTTACCAAAATTAACTACAGCCTGTGCTCAAACTGAAAGGCACACTTCCTAAAATACTACTGCTAAAAATGTCATCTCACTCACTCTCTATGGGTTAAAATGTCTGTGTACTCTCTTTCAGAATGATAAATTGCTCAACATATGATGCATTAGATTAATGGTGATGAGAAAATGAAGCACAAAGCAATTGCTTAGTGTTTCCATCATGGCTCATTGCCATAACCTAGGGTAACATTTCATGAGATGCTTACAGTTCCCCCAATGCTGTTTTCAATGTACCCTCACAGATCCCCTTGTCAGCATGTTTTAGAAAGGGAACTCATTCTGTCTCAGTTATAAAACTCACTGATGTAAAAACGATTGTTTTGTGACGTTACTTTATGCAAAATTTAAACAGCACTTTATGCATTGTGTCAGTAGAATTACTGTTCACAATATATTTCCACAGCTAGGATCTTGCCAAGTTATGTGAACATATGATAATAAGAGTAAGACTGTGACCTTCCCATGTGTAGCATTCTGGAATTATACTCTTTGTAAATGTTGAGATATTGCAAGTTTACAAAATCTAATTTGAGGAATTGGTTACCCTGTATATATCAATCTAATAATAATGTGATGAATAAAAATCTTATAACTGCAACCTAATACAAGACTGTCAGATGAAACTAATAATCAGGGATCCATGGTGGAATCATCAATTTGTTATTGGTATAACACACCATTGGGGTAGAAATTGGACCTCATTGTGCCCATTTTACAAGTGCAATGAAGCCCAATTTTGGGCACCAACGTCCTGCACCTCAAGGACATCTGACAAGCATCCAACCCAGAATTGAGTTGGGCTTCCCTGGTGGCCGCCCAAAACAGACATTAAATCCTTTACGTATATGAATGAGAGGCCTAATGCCTGTTTAAGGTCCCCTCACAGAAATTGGGCAGCAATGAGCGGGGCTGACATTGACTGGCAACTAAAGGTCAGTTTTTAAACAACATTTTAAAAAACTCTCTTGTGTAACCAGGAGGAGCAGAAGAACTCCCAGACTCCACAGTCCTCGCGATTGCCTGCCCCCACCCCCCCTCCCCCCCACAATGGTTGCTCCAACCCCTTCCCAGGACTTAGCTTCTTCTATATAAAATACCCAAGCTGCTTGTGGAGGCATGACAGGCGCCGGCAGCCTGCACTAAAAATGTTAATGATTGCGGGCTGACCCTGGGCCTCCCGGTTGGGGCGTTCGCTGCCTGCACAGTGCCGATACTGGGCCCGAGAATGTATTACTGTATTTGTTTACATTTTATTGCTAAGACACCAATTCTTACCAGAGTAGAACTACAATGGTACTGGTATCTTTCCAGTACCTCGCCACTTTCTGTGTGTGAAGCTAGACAGCAAATGTCACAGAATGTTTGTCTATAGAGAGTATCCCAGCTATAAGACTAGTTTTCACCTTTTGGCAGATTCCAGCAGTGATCACAAGATGCTGATCAGGAGTGGGAACCTTGGCTGATTTTCTTTTCCTGTCACTAACTTAAGGGCACTGAGATCTGTTGTAGTGTCCCAACTGATGCTCGGGCTCTAATCAGATAACTCAACAGAGACCATGAATTGACTTGCTGGTCTGTATAGCTTACTACCACACGGGATGGTGTCATTACCTACAAGGTGATCAAAGGAGCCATTTATTGCACCATCAATCTTTGTTAACAATATTTTATAATATGCCATTCTTCACAAATGACTTAATATTGAAATCACTGAATTCCCTTAGATAATTTCCTTGCTATATTCAGTGACAATAGTAACCCCATTGCATATTAAGTACCAAAACATCTAGGAAAGAGACTTTTCCTCATTTGTATATAATGTTTTGACTATAATGTTCTATTTTACATGATCTCAGGAGAGTTGTCATATTAACTAGAACACTTACACCTAGAGTCTTGTTTGACAGTGCAGAGCAAACTCATCTCTTGCTTCTGGACCCAGTAGCGGACTGGATGCCGTTCCTTCTGCCCCAGTCCACCCTTTATGATCTTGGAGATGGATGGCCTATAAAATCATAAGCAGTATGGCACAAGAATGCTTAAGCAAGTTCTTTGTGTTTTCTGTTAGGGAGACAGAAGCTGCTCACAGTGGCTACACCTCAGCATTCTGCATTCATCCAAAATGCACACTTTACAACCCATTTCTCTTGCCTGTGGAACTCTGCCAGACATGAATTAGGTTGCTGGTACTCTAGCACAATTCCTCCAAGTCCTTACATTCCACCAAGCACCAGGGTTAAATTTGAGACACATTAATCCTTGTTACAGGTGTGTCTGGCAGCATCTGCTGTTGTGCCTTGTGCCATACGAAAAAGGAAGAAAAATAAAGGATCTGCATATGGCATAGAATCTTTTTGTGTACTCCTGGCACTGGGTAGGAGGATTATTATAATAGAATTTACACACTGCACTTACACATTGTAATGGCATATAGCATAAAATAGCATGAAAGTCTCAGTGTAGGACCGAATTCAAAGTACCCCTATCGTCCAAACATAGTTTCAGCAGTAGTCCAGCAGTGGAGTACCATTCTGTTAGCTGTGGAGTGATGTCACAAAGAGTAGGCAAAACACTCTAAACTCTAAAGCACGACATGACCGGGACATCATAACACCGTGAAGCTGCCGGTCACACCTAGTTATTGACATGTGTGTAATTCCAAAGACCTTTAGGCAATTTGCAAGATGGCAACTGTATTGTGTGTGAAGATTATCCTGGCTGCACACACTGGGCCTAAAATTGCTGAGCTTTTACTCTGCCGCCAAAGTGTGACAGGGTGGGACTTCTGTCTGCTGGTTTTCCAAGTCGTTGACACCTATCCCAATCATAGGGGCTGTGAGATTTACACAGTTGGTGCAGGAAGCAGAGGTGCCCACCCTAATGGAGTGATGGGAGTCAGAGTGGCACCCTGCCGCTCCGACAGGGGTATATCCTGAGGCCTGGAAATTATCGAAAGAAAATGGCCAGTTGTAGGAACGTGGGTTCCTAACTAAAAGACTGAGTTCTACTCAGGCGATCAAACAAAACGAACTTTAATGAAACAAACAGGCTTTAACAAGAAACTGCAGGATAACATCGAATGTAGGTCTGCTCTCTCTGGCGGCTCCACGAGGACTGCCCCTGCAGTCCTGTGGCTGACGTCATGACGTCATCACGTTTTCCTGCCAGTAGGGGGTCACGTGATGAACGGCGTGACATCACGTTTTAGCCGCGCTGTTAAAGCAACCACACTCTGTACAGTTAAACAGCATAAATAAAGATACAGACTCAGACTGTAGCTAACATGTTGTTAAAGGAATTATGTACAAACGATCTGAGTTCTTTGGTGGCTCCGCCACATGCACCCTCCCAGAATTGTCTTTAACAGCAAAAGTGAGACATCGAGGAGGCCTGACAAGTCTGTCCGAGCGACTTCGGTAACCTTGCAGAGGAAGCTGATGGACGGTGGTCGAGCTGGCGGGCGGTTGTGGTTGAGCTGGCGCAGCGAGTGTGGTCGAGTTGGCGGGCGGCTGTGGTTGATCTGGCACGGCGGCTGCGGGTGGTCGGCCACGTTTCGGCGGTTGAGCGACGACGACTGGGCGGTCCAGGTCCAGGTGAGCCGGCTTCAACCGGTCCACCAAAATGTGATCCGGCTTTCCTCCGATGTCGACCGAAAAGGATTTGTCTCCTGATTCGATGACACGGAAAGGGCCAGTGTAAGGGGGCTTGAGCGGATCCCAGTGAGCATTGTGGCGGATAAATACGTACTCGGCATTCTTCAGCTCCGCTGGCATGTGGGAGCTCTGTAAGCCGTGATTTGATGTAGGCACCGGAGCGAAGCATCTGGCCGCTTCCTGGTGGCTGACGAGTTGCTGGGAGGCGGACCATGGCTCTGTGGGAGAAGGGAGGAAATCCCCTGGTACTCAGAGAGGCTGGACATAAATGAGTTCGGCTGAGGACGATTGCAGGTCTTCTTTGGGCGCCGTACGAAGACCCAAAAGGACCCATGGGAGTCTGTCCACTCATCCTGCACCTTGAAGACTGGCCCAAAGGGCGGCTTTAAGCGACCTGTGGAATCGCTTGCAAAGGCCGTTCACCTGTGGATGATAGGCGGTGGTGTGATGAAGTTTGGTGCCGAGCCCCCGAGCTACAGCGTTCCAGTGCTTCGAGGAAAATTGTGGCCCACGGTCGGAAGAGATGTCCGCCGGTGCCCTGAAACGGGCAACCCAACAGGAGATGAAAGCTCTAGCGACATCTGCTGAAGTGGTGGAAACCAAAGGAATTGCCTCTGGCCACCTAGTGGTGTGGTCCACCATGGTGAGCAGATGCGTATAACCATGAGAAGGCGGAAGTGGCCCCACAAGGTCCACATGCACGTGGTCGAAACGACGCTCCAGAACAGCGAATGTAGCCACTGGAGCTTTAACATGATGCTGGACCTTGGCCTTCTGGCAGACCACGCAGGTGTTGGCCCAGTCACGAACATCGAGGTGCATACCCTTCCAGACGAACTTCACCGACATTAGCCATTGTGAAGCCTTCATACCAGGGTGCGACAACCCGTGTATGGCATCAAACACCTTCCGGCACCATGCGACTGGCACGATAGGTCGGGGAACGCCCATGAAGATGTCGCAAAGGAGCGTGGCGCCTGCGGCCTGGAAACTGACGTCGGTCGCTTGGAAACTAGAGGGGACGGTTCTGTATGATTGGACCTCTGGGTCCGAGGCCTGATCCGCAGCCATGAGGGCGTAGTCAATCCCCAGGTGCACCGCGTGGACCGTCACACGGGAGAGGCAATCCGCCACCAGGTTGTCCTTACCAGACACATGTTGAATGTCCGTGGTAAATTCAGAAATAAACGTCAGGTGACGTTGTTGACGAGCGGACCATGGTTCGGCGGTCTTGGCCATGGCGAACGTTAGAGGCTTGTGGTCGACAAAAGCTGTGAAGGGACGTCCTTCTAATAAGAACCAGAAATGGCGAATGGCTAGGAAAAGGGCCAGTAACTCCCGATTGAAAGTGCTGTATTTTTTTTCATTTTTCCGTCGTTGACGGCTGAAAAACGCCAGCGGTTGCCACATGCCGTTCACCAACTGCTCCTGCACTGCGCCGATGGCGTAGTCTGACGCGTCTGTGGCAAGGGCGATGGTGGCACCTGGAAGTGGGTGCGCTAGCATGGTTGCATTGGCCAAAGCGCTCTTGGTGTTGACGAACGCCTGGTCCATCTTGGCCGTCCAGCTGATTGGATCCTTACCAGACTTCCCCTTGAGGGCCCCGTACAAAGGCTGCTTTAGCTGAGCCGCCTTAGGGGCGAATCGGTGATAGAAGTTGACCATCCCTAGGAACTCTTGCAGGGCCTTGACGGTTGGCGGGCGCGGGAAAGAGGTAACAGCTTCCACCTTCGTCAGTAAGAGGATGGCGCCGTCTGATGTTATGCGGTGTCCCAAGAAATCGATCCGCTGCAGGCCAAACTGGCACTTGGCCGGGTTGATGATTAAACCATGCTGGCTGAGGCATGTAAAGAGGGTTCGCAAATGGGAGATGTGCTCTTCCTTGCTAGCGCTGGCGATGAGAATGTCGTCAAGGTAGATGAAAATGAAGTTTAGGTCTCGGAGCACGGAGTCCATTAAGCGCTGGAAAGCCTGTGCCGCGTTCTTCAAGCCAAACGGCATCCGCAGGAACTCAAAGAGGCTGAAAGGGGTGATGACTGTGGTTTTCAGGACATCTTGCGGGTGCATGGGAACCTGGTGATACCCCTGGATGAGGTCGACTTTAGAAAAGATAGAATTTCCCGCCAAATGGGCCGAGAAATTCTGAATATGCGGGACCGGGTACCGATCAGGAGTAGTGGCGTTGTTCAGGCATCGGTAGTCACCGCATGGCCGCCAGCCGCCGCCCGGTTTCAGAACAATGTGGAGAGGCGAAGACCAGGGACTATTCGACCGGCGAATATTCCCAAGCCGCTCCATCGTGTCGAACTCCGCTTTCGCAGCCGCGAGCTTGCCGGGTTCGAGCCTTCTAGCCCGTGCATAAACCGGGGAGCCAGTAGTGGTGATATGATGTTCAACACCATGCTTCGTGGCCGAGGAGGAGAAAGTGGGCCTTGTCAGCTCCGGGAACTCTCCGAGGAGCCGAGTGAAGTCATCCGGAGAAGGGAAAGTGCAGGCGATAGAGCGCGCCACGGTGGTACTGTGGTGGCATGGAATCGAGTGGAAGGTGGCCACGTTGATCAACCGACGGTGCCGGACATTGACGAGGAGGCCGTTGGCACACAGAAAATCTGCCCCTAGGATGGCCTGCGAGACTGTGGCCGTGACAAATTCCCAATGGAAGCATTGACCGCCGAAACAGACTTGGACCCGCCGCTTTCGGAAAGTTCAAATTGCTGCACCATTAGCCGCCACAAGGGAAAAACTGTGGTTCCCAGCTTGCATATCGAGATTCGACGCAGGTAGGATGCTACACTGCGCCGTCACAAAGGAAACGTCGACCCGATAGGGAATCGGTGATGTAAAGAAGTTTCCCCGTAGATCCGACGGCCATCGCAACCGCGGAGCGCCCATTAGACCCGGTCCTCCTTCGCCAGGAACGCTGCAGGAGCATTGTTTTTTTGGGGGGCGAAAAACTGCAGGGAGAGCGGCAGCGCCGTGCTTTCGTGCCAAAACGGGCATGGTAGGAGCACCAGCCCGCTGCAGGAGGAGCTGGAGCCGCGTCTGTGGGGGATGGGTGCCTCGTGGCCATGCAGCACTGCTGGGTTACTGTGAAAATCTTATCTGCTTTGGCAGCAAGCTCAGCGCAGTCTGTAATCTCGGATCTGGCTAGGGCAGCCTGCACCTGCTCCGGCAGTTGGCAGAGGAATAGCTGCCGGAAGAGGAAGCATTCTGGTTCGGTACCCAAGAGCGTGAACATTTGGCTCATGAGCTCGGACGGTTTGGAGACCCCGAGGCCAGGCAGCGTGAGGAGCTGGCGAGCGCGTTCTGACTTCGAGAGCCCGAAGACCTGTAGCAACCGCGCCTTTAACGTATCATACTTGCTGTCAGTAGGAGGACTACCGAGGAGGCTGACGATCCGTGAGGCAGTTGCGCTATCAAGGGCGGAGACCACGTAGTAATAACGGGTCTGATCCGCGACGATGTTCCTGATGGCGAACTGGGCTTCAGCCTGGATAAACCAGGCGTCTGGTTTTTGCTCCCAGAACTGTGGCAGTTTCAGAGTCACAGCGTTCGTGTCCATGCTGAAGATCTTCCGTGAAAACTGTTCACGAAAGTCGGGGTCACCAATGTAGGAACGTGGGTTCCTAACTAAAAGACTGAGTTCTACTCAGGCGATCAAACAAAATGAACTTTAATGAAACAAACAGGCTTTAACAAGAAACTGCAGGATAACATCGAATGTAGGTCTGCTCTCTCTGGAGGCTCCACGAGGACTGCCCCTGCAGTCCTGTGGCCGACGTCATGACGTCATCACGTTTTCCCGCCAGTGGGGGGTCACGTGATGAATGGCATGACGTCATCACGTTTTAGTCGCGCTGTTAAAGCAACCACACTCTGTACAGTTAAACAGCATAAATAAAGATACAGACTCAGACTGTAGCTAACATGTTGTTAAAGGAATTATGTACAAACGATCTGAGCCCTTTGGTGGCTCCGCCACACAGTAACCTTTTTTGAATGCTCCTAAGAGAGATGAAGGATCAATTACTTTTATTTCTGGTAATCCCGGGCCACCCTCAGCACCAGGTACAGGATCTACACTGCTGGGCCTATGTCACAGATGGTGTCCTGGGCATTATTTTTGGGGTGGCCTGGGAATACCACAGACAAACCCCAATGTCTTATAAGCCATGTTTCCCTATAATCCTCATCCTTGTGCTCTTGCTCTGCCTCTACAGCTGTGGCTCAGTTGGTAGCACCCTTGCCTCTGAGTCAGAAGGTTGTGGGTTTAAGTCCTACTCCAGGAACTTGAGCACAAAAATCTAGGCTGACACTCCAGTGCAGTACTGAGGGAGTGCTGCACTGTTGGAGGTGCCGTCTTTTGAATGAGACAGTAAACCGAAGCCCCATCTGCGCTCTCAGGTGGATGTAAAAGATCCTATGGCACTATTTCGAAGAAGAGCAATGGAGTTATCCCCGGTGTCCTAGCCAATATTTATCCCTCAATCAGCATCACTGAAAAACAGAGTATCTGGTCATCATCACATTGCTGTTAGTGGGAGCTTGCTGTGCGCAAATTGGCTGCCGGGTTTCCTACATTACAACAGTGACTACACTTCAAAAGTACTTAATTGGCTGTAAAGTGCTTTGGGAAGTCTGGTGGTCGTGAAAGGCGCTATATAAATGCAAGTCTTTCTTCCCCTATCAATAAAGTGTAGATAAGAATCCCCATTGGGGAAACTCACTGTGATGGTCCTGCCAGGTCTAAGGAAAAATATTGAAACTTGCACCACTGTGGAGCCAGAGACAAATAGGAAGGAGGAGTAGCCCTCTTCAGCTTCATTCCAAGTCCATTCTTGAATCTCAAAGTATAAGCAGACGTTTTAGGACAGTCAAAACTTGCTTCCATCTTGATCTGACACTGCTGGCACTCATACCTACTTTAATCAGACATGGGGGGAGCCCGGCGTTGCCAGGGCTGTTTTGGGCCGGGCGGTTTAAATCGAGTGCCAGGCTTTCGGCCCTGTCTCTCTCTCCCTGTGTGAATCTGTTGCCAGGGCTGTTTTGGGCCGGGCGGTTTAAATTGAGTCCCAGGCTTTGGGGCCTGTCTCTCTGTCCCTTTGTGAATCTGCTGCCGGGCAACATTTTAAATTGAGTCCCAGGCTTTGGGCCCTGTCTCTGTGTCCCTCTCTCAATCTGCTGCCGGGCAACATTTCTACCTTTTAATACCTTGAAAGATGAAAGTGAAAGTACTTATAAAACGTTTTTGGTAAATCTTATGTTATTTTTAAAAGAGATACTAACTTTTTCGAAGCTGGATTAGCAGATTTTGAGCTGGAAGTAAATGGGGGTTCTTAGCTTCAGGCAATGGCTGCCACATCCCTGAGATGAAAAGGATTAGTCCCGCCCACACACACACCGATTGGCCAACCATCAGGTGACTGAACTGTAGGATTGGTCAATCATGACGGCACAGGATTGGTCGAAGCTTGACGTCAGTCAATCAATGGTAATTAGCAGATAATGAGAGTAATTTTGAAGGTTTTTTGCATAACGCTGCGAACAATTTTCTTCCGACCGAAAAGTAAATATGCTTACGACCGTCCCGGAAGCGTAAGCTTTCTTTGGACGTAACACGCGGGTAGGTACGCCCTATAACTTTCGAACGTATAGCCGGACAGACAAAACGTAAGGAACCGCTTTATATATATAGACTAGCTGAAGTGCCCGGCAGTGCCGAGGCTTTATCGAGGGCATGTTGTTGTTGGAAGAGAGAGAGAGAGCGACTGGGGGGAAGAGAGAAAGCGACTGGGGGGAAGAGAGAGAGCGACTGGGGGGAAGAGAGAGAGCGACTGGGGGAAGAGGGGGGAAGGGGAGGGGGGAAGGGGGGAAGGGGAGGGGGAAGGGGAGAAGGGGAGGGGGAAGAGGGGGAAGGGGGGAAGGGGAGGGGGAAGGGGAGAAGGGGAGGGGGAAGAGGGGGGGAAGAGGAGGGGGGAGGAGGGGGGAAGAGGGGGGAAGGGGAGGGGAGGAGGAGGAGGGGGCAAGAGGGGGGAAGGGGGGAAGGGAAGGGGAGGGGGAGGGGGGGAAGGGGAGGTGGGGGGGAAGGGGCTGGAAGGGGGAGGAAGGGGGGAGGGGAGGGGAGGGGAGGGGGGAAGGGGAGAGGAGGGGAGGGGGGGAAGGGGGAGAGTCCCTGAGCCCCCTGATCTCCGCTCCCCATCACCCGAACCCCGCCCCCCCGATCTCGCGAGCCCCGCCCCCCCCGATCTCCCGAGCCCCGCCCCCCCCCAATCTCCCGAGCCCCGCCCCCCGGATCTCCGGAGCCCCGCCCCGATCTCCCGAGGCTCGCCCCCCCCCACCCCCCCCCGATCTCCCGAGGCTCGCCCTCCCCCGATCTCCCGCCGCCCCCCCCCAACCAAGCACCGAACTCCGGAGGCCCGATCTCCCGAGCACTGGCCCCCCGCCCTCCCGAGCTGCTTCAAGTCCGCCGATTGCGGCTGTGAGAGACGGCCGGCGGGCCCGGTTGCCAGGGTAACCCTTCCCGCTCTCCAAGCCCCGCCCGAGATCCGCACTCCCGAGAGCCCCGCCCCCCCGCCCGAGCCGAGCGGGGAATGGAGAGAGACGCCGCGTCTCAGCTGCTCCTGCTGGGCGCGCACCCTGACCCTCGTGGCCCTCGTGGCTGACGCCATTGCCCCAGGTAACGTGACACCGGGGGGGTGGGCCACCTGAGCCGAGCGGGGAACAGAGAGAGACGCCGCGTCTCAGCTGCTCCTGCTGCGCGCGCACCCTGACCTTCATGACCCTCGTGGCTGACGCCGTTGCCCCGGGTAACGTGACACCGGGGGGGGGGGGCGGTGTGAGTGAGGAGCTTTGCAGAAGCCGTGGGATAATTACCTAGCTCGGGCCTGGCTGGGCAAGAAAGGCCCAGGCTTTGAGGCCTAACAAAAACGGGGCAATGTATGAAAAAGAATCTTCAGGTTAGAGAAAATATTTACAAATGAATGAAGTTCTTTTTAAAACAATTTAATAAAAGCAATTTTATTTTGCTGGAAATGTATATTTGAAAAGAAAGATGCAGAAAGCAGGAAAAAGAATGGAAGCAAGATGGCGGCTACTCACCTCGGTTCAGAACGATAAGGCCCGCCCACACATTGGTCGACCGTCAGGTCACCAAAGCGTAGGATTGGTCAATCATCCCGTCACTCGACCGTAGGAGGGCCCGGCCGCACGCGCCAGGAACCCGGTGTACGATTGGTCGACCTCGAGGTCACTCTGTCGCTAATGAGCAGATAATGAGATGCTAATGAGCGGAATATTGAACGTTTTTCGGATACTGCGAGCGCGATTTTCGTCCGGCCGAAACGTAAATACGCTTATGACCGTTTCGGAACGGTAAGCTTTCTTTCGACGTAATGCACACGTAGGTACGCTCTATAACTTTCGAGCGCATAACCGGACAGACGCACACGTGAGGACAGACAGACAGATAGACAGACAGATAGACAGACAGACAGACAGAACGATCTGTTTATATATATAGATAGAAGATAGACTAGCTGGAGTGCCCGGCGGTGCCGAGGCTTTTTCGAGGGTATGTTGTTGTTGGAAGAGAGAGAGAGAGAGCGCGACTGGGGGGGAAGAGTGAGAGCGACTGGGGGGGAAGAGAGAGAGCGACTGGGGGGGAAGGGAGAGAGCGACTGGGGGGGAAGAGAGAGAGCGACTGGGGGGGAAGAGAGAGAGTGACTGGGGGGGAAGAGAGAGAGCGACGGGGGGGGAAGAGAGAGAGCGACTGGGGGGAAGAGAGAGAGCGACTGGGGGGAAGAGAGAGAGCGACTGGGGGGAAGAGAGAGAGCGACTGGGGGGGAAGAGAGAGAGCGACGGGGGGGAAGAGAGAGAGCGACTGGGAGGGAAGAGAGAGAGCGACTGGGGGGGAAGAGAGAGAGCGACTGGGGGGAAGAGAGAGAGCGACTGGGGGGGAAGAGAGAGAGCGACTGGGGGGAAGAGAGAGAGCGACTGGGGGGGAAGGGAGAGAGCGACTGGGGGGGAAGAGAGAGAGCGACTGGGGGGGAAGAGAGAGAGTGACTGGGGGGAAGAGAGAGAGTGACTGGGGGGGAAGAGAGAGAGTGAAAGGGGGGGAAGAGAGAGAGCGACTGGGGGGAAGAGAGAGAGCGACTGGGGGGGAAGAGAGAGAGCGACGGGGGGGGAAGAGAGAGAGCGACTGGGGGGAAGAGAGAGAGCGACTGGGGGGAAGAGAGAGAGCGACTGGGGGGGAAGAGAGAGAGCGACGGGGGGGGAAGAGAGAGAGCGACTGGGAGGGAAGAGAGAGAGCGACTGGGGGGGAAGAGAGAGAGCGACTGGGGGGAAGAGAGAGAGCGACTGGGGGGGAAGAGAGAGAGCGACTTGGGGGGGAAGAGAGAGAGCGACTTGGGGGGAAAGAGAGAGAGTGACTTGGGGGGAAGAGAGAGAGCGAAAGGGGGGGAAGAGAGAGAGCGACTGGGGGGAAGAGAGAGAGCGACTGGGGGGGAAGAGAGAGAGCGACTGGGGGGGAAGAGAGAGAGCGACTGGGGGGGAAGGGAGAGAGCGACTGGGGGGGAAGAGAGAGAGCGACTGGGGGGGAAGAGAGAGAGTGACTGGGGGGGAAGAGAGAGAGCGACTGGGGGAAAGAGAGAGAGTGACTGGGGGGGAAGAGAGAGAGTGAAAGGGGGGGAAGAGAGAGAGCGACTGGGGGAAGAGAGAGAGCGACTGGGGGGGAAGAGAGAGAGCGACGGGGGGGGGAAGAGAGAGAGCGACTGGGGGGAAGAGAGAGAGCGACTGGGGGGAAGAGAGAGAGCGACTGGGGGGGAAGAGAGAGAGCGACGGGGGGGGAGAGAGAGAGCGACTGGGAGGGAAGAGAGAGAGCGACTGGGGGGGAAGAGAGAGAGCGACTGGGGGGAAGAGAGAGAGCGACTGGGGGGGAAGAGAGAGAGCGACTTGGGGGGGAAGAGAGAGAGCGACTTGGGGGGAAAGAGAGAGAGTGACTTGGGGGGAAGAGAGAGAGCGAAAGGGGGGGAAGAGAGAGAGCGACTGGGGGGAAGAGAGAGAGCGACTGGGGGGGAAGAGAGAGAGCGGCTGGGGGGGTAAGAGAGAGAGCGACTGGGGGAAGAGAGAGAGCGACTGGGGGGGAAGAGAGAGAGCGACTGGGGGGGAAGAGAGAGAGCGACTGGGGGGGAAGAGAGAGAGCGACTGGGGGGGAAGAGAGAGAGCGACTGGGGGAAGAGAGAGAGCGACTGGGGGGGAAGAGAGAGAGCGACTGGGGGGGAAGAGAGAGAGCGACTGGGGGGGAAGAGAGAGAGTGACTGGGGGGGAAGAGAGAGAGCGACTGGGGGGAAGAGAGAGCGACTGGGGGGAAGAGAGAGAGTGACTGGGGGGAAGGGGGGGAAGGAGGAGGCGGGGGAGGAAAGGGGGAGGGGGTGAAGAAAGGGGAGGGGGGAGGAAGGGGGAGGGGGGTAGGAAGGGGAGGGGGGAGGAAGGGGGAGGGGGAAAGAAGGGGGGAAGAAGGGGGAGGGGAAAGAAGGGGGGGAAGAAGGGAAGGGGGAAGAAGGGGGAGGGGGAAGAAGGGGGAGGGGGAAAAAGGGGGAGAGGATAGAAGGGGAGGGGGTAGAAGGGGGAGGGGGAAAGAAGGGGGGCAGAAGGGGGGCGGAAGGGGGTAGAAGGGGGAGGGGGAAGGGGATAGAAGGGGGAGGGGGGATGGGGTAGAAGGGGCGGGGGGAAGAAGGGGAAGGGAAAGGAGGGGGAGGGGGAAGAAGGGGGGAGGGGGGAAGAAGGGGGGGAGGGGGGAGAAGGGGGGAGGGGGGAGGAGGGGAAGAAGGGGGAGGGGGGAGAAGGGGGGAGGGGAGAAGGGGGGAGGGGAGCGCCCCGTCAGCCCAAGCCCCGCCCCCCGCACCCCACCTCCCGATCTCCCGAGCCCCGCCCCCGATCTCCCAAGCCCCGCCCTCCTGAGCCCCGCCCCCCGAGCCCCGCCCTCCGATCTCCCGAGGCCCCCCCCGATCTCCCGAGCCCCACCCCCCCGATCTCCCGAGGCCCCGCCCGATCTCCGGAGGCCTCCCCGATCTCCCGAGCCC